>NC_092370.1:121123730-121442658 GCF_030028105.1 Mobula birostris | reverse complement strand
TACAGGCTTCTCCACAGGAACTCTGGGATACAATTGAAAGCATCTGGTGGGTGTCTGGCCAGCACAAAAACAGATAGAAGACAACGTTATCTTTTCTAAATTTATGCAGTTTTTTAAGCTTCCATTTCATTTAGTGGTGGTGGGAGGAGCTGGGGGGTTGGAGGGTTTAAGGTGTAAAGTGGTGTTGAGTCCTGTTGGGCTCAGAGAAAAATTGTCTGTAGTTGAGTTGTTAACCAATTTGTACCAGCTTGTGTTAAGTTTGGTGACTGATTATTCAGTGAGTTGCAAGTAACAAAACAGAATTCACATATGGAGGTACATTCGATCACAGACACACGTACAATTGCACAAAACTGATACATACACAAACATGTATACAGACACGTATCAAACATGCATATGTAATTACCCACACACCTGAACATACATTGACATGTGTAAGTCAGCTCTTACACATTCAGCTGCAACACTTGACAACACACATACACATCTACATGTGCAAACAATTATAGGCAACACACACACACACACACACACACACACACACACACACACACACACACACACACACACACACACATTCACACACTCACACTCACTCACTCACTCCTCAAGACATTGTGGGTCCTGCAAGTTTTAAAGCTTTAACTGTTGGAATAATAATAACTAATTCTGATTAGGAGGCTTCATATACAAACATGGTAAGTTTTGTAAACAGCGTTCTTGTGTCAGGGCTTGGCTGTTCATGCTTGTTTTTGTTGCTAACGGTTACGTTGGGATTTATACCTGTTTTATTTATGGTATGGGCTGCCAGGATCTACTTTTAGACTGAGGACTTTGTGTTTAGATCAGTTTCTAGGAAAAAGACCTAGATGGTTTAAATAAATATATTCATTCATAAATAAATGGATGTATTACAGTGTAGGTTACCAAACGTTTTCATTATTGCAAGGAATATGGAGGGGAAGGAATGTGTCTGATTTTCCATGCAGAGGTGAACAGTTTACAGCTGTTTATATTCATCCTTCTTGAGTGGATGATGAGAACTTTAGTAGAAGGCTCTACACATAGATTTGAATTATTTGTGAAAGAACTCATGCAAGTAGCAAGTCATTTCTGCTTAGTATTTGGAGCCAAAATGTTTTGCCATCAGTTTTAAGACTGTGTGCTCTGAACATATTTGTCAATTGAATTTTTAATCCATGTGTTTATAGAAGTGGAAGAGGCATGCTAAGTGTCAGATACTTTTCTGAAGAATAGGGCACAGTTTGACAAACTTAACAGAAATCTTGAGAATTAAATAGAAGTCAACAGGTTGACTTTGTGTCATTTTGCCAGTTACTGCAAAGCAAATCAAACAAAACATTCAGGAACAAAATTGTGTTTGTAATCTTGTGGAAATTGTTTCCACTTCCACTGAAGGAGAAAGTTGCTCTTCAACCTCCAGCCATAGCTTCACTCTGTACACTGCCCCTGCTGATGATTAACACTGGGACAGGGTTGCCATTAACTTCCCATGTTTGTCACTGAATGATGCAGTTCAGAATTAACTGCCTGTTCAGTCATACAGTAAAAACAGAGCAACCATTATCTCAGTTTCACAATAACTTAATAAAGAATACTCCTTGCATGAGCATTCTGTATAATGGAACCATAGAGAAGTATGGCGCAGAAGGAAAAAGCCGTTTGATCCAGCGAGTCTACATCAGCAATTTAGAAGCATTGTAGATAATTCCACTATCACACACTTTTCTTGTATCTCTCCTTGAAGTAATTTGATGTGTGATGCTCATAAATTTGCTTTTATCTCTATATTAGTACAGATGAGAAACTCTGTCAGTGAAACAAAACCAGATTAAAAAATGGAAATGTATCTGCTCTGGATAACAATCTCTGATGTATCACAATATAGTTCATTAGATAAATTGGGAGGAGTGCAGACCGACTGAGTTTTCTTCAGATAAATTGGGTAGGTGGATCTCTGTTTTCATCTGGTCAGGTTTAGGGGAAGAATATGATTTCTCAAAGTTCTGTGTGGTGATGATGAGGGTACAGTCAGAGTGCAAAGCTGGATCCTGTATCAGCAATAAAATAGATTTTATGAGGTTACCTGAGAGATAAATCTTCAATGTGCAGAATTCCCTGGAGAAACACTGTGTGTGCATGAGAGGGAAGGCAAATCCTGCATTCAACAACTCATCCAAGGACAATGCTGGCGCTTCCTTAATAGTACACTGATATGGCATCTCAAGTCTCTGTTGTAGGACACAAATTGATAATCTTCAGCATGAAGGAAAGATCCAGCTATCCAGGCAGAGGAGGTTGCCTTCATTGACAGTACTATGATTCTCCATCTTCCTATTACCTGAAGCATGTGCTTCTCCACTGTTTGGGATTATATAATAATGTGACCCTGTGGCTAGGATATCTGAGAGAAGGAACCAGGATGTTATGTTTGGAATGAATATTGCAAATCTGGTTGACCGGCCATTGAGGTATTGGATTTCTGTTTTCAAACAGAGGATATTAAATTCTGTTAAATGGCAGCTTCTGAATATTAATATTGCATGTACACACACCATCGTATACATGCTCACTCTCAGTTATACACACGCACACTCTCATGTGCATAACACTCAGTTGTATAGGTGCAATGCACACACACTCGCAAAAATCACAAACAGACAAACACTCAGCGGCCACTTTATTAGGTACCTCCCAATTTTATCCCTTACAATCCTTTTGCTCTTAATATACTTGTAAAAGCTCTTTGGATTATCCTTCACTTTGACTGCCAAGGCAACCTCATGTCTTCTTTTAGCCCTCCTGATTTCTTTCTTAAGTATTTTCTTGCACTTCTTATACTCCTCAAGCACCTGATTTACCCCTTGTTTCCTATACATTTCACACAACTCCCTCTTCTTCTTTATCAGAGTTGCAATATCCCTTGAGAACCAAGGTTCCTTGTTCCTATTCAGTTTGCCTTTAATCCTGACAGGAACATACAAACTCTGCACTCTCAAAATTTCCCCTTTGAAGGCTTCCCACCTACCAATCACATCTTTGCCAGAGAACAACCTGTCCCAATCCACGCTTTTTAGATCCTTTCTCATTTCTTCAAATTTGGCCTTCTTCCAGTTCAGAACCTCAACCCTAGGACCAGATCTATCCTTGTCCATGATCAAATTGAAACTAATGGCGTTATGATCACTGGAACCAAAGTGCTCCCCTACACAGACTTCCATCACTTGCCCTAATTCGTTACCTAACAGGAGATCCAATATTGCATCCCCTCTAGTTGGTCCCTCTATATATTGATTTAGAAAACTTTCCTGAACACATTTTACAAACTCTAAACCATCTAGACCCCTAACAGTATGGGAGTCCCAATCAATATATGGAAAATTAAAATCCCCTACCACCACAACTTTATGTTTCCTGCAGTTGTCTGCTATCTCTCTGCACATTTGCTCTTCCAAGTCTCGTTGACTATTGGGTGGTCTGTAATACAATCCCACCAATGTGGCCATACCTTTTCTGTTTCTCAGCTCCACCCATAAGGACTCAGCCCTCTAATCTGTCCTGCCTGAGCACTGCTGTAATATTTTCCCTAACAAGCAATGCTACTCCCCCACCTTTCATTCCTCTGCCTCGATCACATCTGAAACATCGGAACCCTGGAATATTAAGCTGCCAGTCCTGCCCCTCCTGTAGCCAAGTTTCACTAATTGCTACAACATCATAATTCCACGTGTCAATCCATGCCCTCAACTCATCCGCCTTCCCCGCAATACTCCTAGCATTGAAATATATACACCTCAGAAGATTTTTACCACCACTCACAACCTTTCTATTAGCGGATTTGCTTGAACTTTTAACATCATTTATTTTCACCCCAGCCACACTGTCAGCTCTGGCACTCTGGTTCCCATCCCCCTGCAAATCTAGTTTAAAGCCTCCCCAATAGCACCAATATATTGAAAGTGATAGTAAATTTTGAAATATTAACTTTCTTGTCTATAGCTATGTTATCAGCCAAGCGATTTTTCAGCAAAGTTTAAGATGGTATCTGTGGTGTTGCAGATAGCTGGCATAATATATTTTTGATGTTACTGGAACTATGCCACCATGAAGACAAAGGAAATTGAATTATGCACATTGTGTAATGAATATGGTGATTCTTCATGATTGTGTTGCCACCTCTATTACTGGTATATTTTCCAATCATTCATTTACCATAATTTTTGAGAGGTATATTCATGTACTCTACTGCACCCACCTTTAACAAAAAAAGTTAATATTACGTGAGGTAAGGCTCATTTTATCCTGTTAGTTTTAATTTCAGTAAAGTCAAAGCTGAGTTTTATTGCCACATGCACAGGTATGTGAAAGCACAGGAGCTATGAAAAACTTACTTGGAGCAGCAAAGTAGATGCAGAGCATCAGATAAGCAGCATTCACAAGAAAAACATAACTTAAACTTCAGTAATACACAATTGACTCCTCAGCCCAGCACGTCCTCTTTCAGGATACAAAGGCTTCTCCTGTGTTCCCCAATGAGATTTACCGGGTACTTTTGAGTATTTATTGTGCTTGATTTGACTCTGCCCCACAAATGGAAGCAGCCCCTCTGTGTCCACCCTTGCACCATGTTAGGAAATCAGTTCGGGTCACACTCACTCCAGACTGTTCGATCTTCCACTGTCTATATACTGTATGCGAGAGAGGTGATTTTCAGGGACTTTGGGGGGCAAGTTTTTTACACAGGGGTTGGCAGGTATTTGGAATAAGCCACCAGAGGAAGTGATGTAGACAGGCACAATTACAAGATGTAAACTTCCTGTGGGTAAGAAGGATTTAGATGGATATGGGACAAACACAGGCAAATTAGAGTAGGTACCTTGGTCAGATTGGATGGGTTGGTCCGAAAGGCTCTATATAATTTCATGTGCTTGATGCTCCCACCTCACCCTCCCCCCCCCCCGCATCTTTTCCAGTGTCTCCATATCCTTTTAAAACTCTAGATCAAAATAGTGGAGAGTGCTTCTATCCATATTTTTGTAAGTCGTTCACCTAAGTTTTGTTTATATTTTAAGTTGCAGAGAGAGAATGAGCTGGAGGGAATGGGAGAGTGGGGTTGGTGGGGTAGGGAAGCATCTCGATGAGGTGCAGACTAAGGCTGTCCAAGTGACAAAATAGCTTTGGATCCTGTTCTGATGACCTTTCCTGTATTTTCTGATTTTATTTTATTTTTAACATGTGTGGCTTTTTCGATTTTTTGATGTTCAGGAGACACTCCTTTTCCTTCCCAACTGTGCAAAAGATAGTATTTTCGTTTCCTCAGTGAGGCACAGTTGTACATGTTTGTTATGTGGTACTGTATACAGTATCTGCATCAAAGCCTGTGTGAATGATCTTCAGTTCAGGTGACCACAAGAGTCTGCAGATACCGGAACCTGGAGCAACACACAAGAAACCAGAGGAATTCACTGGATCAGGCAGTTTCTGAAAAGGGAAATGGACAGTGGACTTCCAGATGAAGGGTGTCAACCCAAAATATTGACTGTCCATTTCCCTCTCAGATGCTGCTGGACATCCTCAGTTCCTCTAGCTTCTTGTTTGTTGATCTTCAGCTCTCCATGAAGCCACTCGTCACCTGTGTTCTGCACCCTGGAGTACAGCCTACTCCTGAGATTCGTGCTGGGTCCTGCTCAAAGCACCTCAGCCTGGCTCATGGCAGCAGGGAACCTCACCCTGCCCAGATAGAAAGGTGTGGCAACCCCTAAAGCCCCAGCTCCCAACGCCACTGACTACAAAAATTGTCACTGAAGTTATGATTATGATTATGAGGACACGCAGTCCTCTTTTATTGTCATTTAGTAATGCATGCATTAAGAAATGATACAATGTCTTTCCAGAATGATATTACAGAAACACATGACAAACCGACTTAAAAACTAACAAAAACCACGTAATTATAATATATAATTACAACAGTGCAAAGCAATACCGTAATTTGTTAAGAACAGACCATGGCACAGTAAAAGTCACGGAGTCTCTCAAAAGTCTCATCACCTCACGCAGACGGTAAACCTCCAGCGCCGCCAACTTGCCGATGCAGCATCCTGGAAGCATCCAATCACAGTCCGACTCCGAGTCCGTCTGAAAAACTCCAAGCCTCTGACCCACCCCTTTGACACCGAGCACCAAGCACCATCTCTGCCGAGCGCTTCGACCCCGGCCCCGGCAACAGGTGATACGCAAAGCCGAGGATTTGGGGCCTTCGTCTCCGGAGATTCTCGATTGCACAGTAGCAGTGGCAGTGAAGCAGGCATTTCAGAAGTTACTCCAGGTGTTCCTCCGTGCTCCTCACGGCTGTCTCCATCAAATCTGGATTGTGCATGGCCCCCTAGTTACACATATGATATTCATTCGGAATGGTCACGCACGCTGCGTCGCGTCGCCATCTTCTCCTCCCTCCTATCCCACAACTCACTGTAAAATGTGGAACTTTTGAAGTTCACAGACATTCATAAGCTCCCAGGAAAGATTGAAAAGCAAAACTATTGTTAATTAATTATCTTTTTTAAAAAATCTGTAAAAGGAGTTTAAAACTAATTAAACATATTGAAACTAAGAAAATTAAATTGAATCAAATAAAAAGTGGTGGTTTCAGGGTGAGCTGAAAATCATTCAGACCTGCTGGATGCAGGTACTGTACACCACATAGTGAGGAAGTGAAAATATTTCCTTTTCTATAGTTGTAAAAGAAATGAGTGCTACTTACAGTACGTACATTGAAAATCAGAAGGTGAAGATGCTTAAAATCAGAAATAAAAAACAAAAACATTGGAAAGTACATTGGAACAGGGCCCAAAATAATTACATCACTTGGAAACCTTGGTTTCTACCCATCGCAGAGGAACCTTCTACTTCTTTCCTCAACTTACCATTACTCTGACAGCTGCTTCTTTCCTTTTGAATTATGAGAGGCTTAGATAGAGTACACAGTCGGTATCTTTTTCCCAGATTTGAAATGCCTAATACTAGAGGGCAAGCATTTAAGTTGAGAAAGGGAAAATTCAAAGGAGAAGTACGGGACAAGTATTTTTTTTTACAGCGAGTTGTGGGTACCTGAAATGTACCATTGGGGTGATGGTGGAGGCAGGTACAATAGAGGACTTAAAGAAGCTCTTAGATAGGCACATAATTACTCAGAGAATGGAAGGAGAAAAACCAAGTGCAGAGAAAGATTAGTGTAATTAGTATCTTAAATAGTTTGGCCCAACATTGTGGGCCAATGGGCCTGTTCCTGTGGTGTTCTGACCTCTTGTTCATTTCAGTGAAGCTGTTGTACTTGCATCAGGTACTTGCACCAGGGGGTAGATTTAATAAGAAACAGACGCAGGAGCAAGCTATTTGGCCCCTCATGTTTTGCCTTTCAATAAGATCATGGCTGTCCTTTATATCTCAATGCTTCTTCTTCCTACTATTGTCAGCCTAGGAGCTGGGAAATCTGTGGACATTCATGCTGCTCATTTGGACTCTACGAGGAATCTAACTGCTCTCGCCTTCCTGAGGGAGAAACATGGCAACTTTTTCCCCACATAGAGAACAAGCTTCCAGAGGAGTTTGAGGCGGGTACAATAACAATATTTAAGAGTGATTTAGACAGCTACGTGGGTAAGAATTCTATAGAGGGATATGGATCAAATGTGGGTAAATGTGACTGGTTGAAATGGACATCTTTGTCACTATGGACAATTTGGTCTGAAGTATATGTTTCCATCATGTATAACTCTGTGGCTAAATTCACAGCTTGTCTAGCAACTACTTTGCCTAAGACCACAAGAAATTGCAGGGTTATGAATATAACTGTCCATCACACAAACAGCCTCTCTTCCATTGACTCTGCCTACATTTCCCACTGCTCTTGGGAAAGCAACCAATGTGATCAAAGGCCGTTCTCACCCTTGTCATTCTCTCCTCTCCTCCACTCCATCAGGCAAAAGTTACTAAAGAATGGACTCGGCGTGTAATGTTGGCTATTTGTTCATTTCCATCGATGCTGAGTTCCTCCAGCATTTTGTGTGTGTTCCTCTGGATTTCCAGCATTAGTAGACTTCCTTGTGTTTAAAAGGTATGAAAGCGTGAGAGCCTGCACTACTTGGGTCAAGGACAGCTTCTATCCTGCTTTTATAAGGCTCCTGAATGGACCTCTTGTATGGTAAAGATGAACTCTTGATCTCTTAGTCTAACTTCTCATGGTCCTTGCACTAATTGTCTGCCTACACTGTAACTGTTACATCATAGTTTACATTCTGCTATTGATTTATCATTGCCCTACCTCAATATACTTGTGTTTTGAAATAATATATTATGTATCAATCGCATGTGATACAGTGTTTTTCATTGTACCTTCGTACATGTGACAATAATAAACCAATTACCAATAACCAGAAATGTTGGTACCTCAGTAAGTGTTTCATCCTTTGATAAACCTCAACATTTCAGTGAAGTTATGGGTTTATTCCTTTCACTTTTATTTTACCGAAATGCCAGGGTATGTTTGAGAATGTGCATTTTGTGGCAAGTCTTGCAGCCCATGCCAGAGACTGGAGGTTGAGAGTCCAGGGCCAAATTCTAGAGTGGCCTCTCCTGGGGTTGGAGGGCTGTGTGTGTGAGGGTTGGGATGGTGAGGAAGAGGCTTGTTCTTGTTCTTTTGCAGCTGCTGCTGCCGCTGCTGCTGCTGTTGTTGTATGGATCTGTGTAGTGTTGTTGAGCTGAGCATTGTGGGCATGCTATGATGGTACCAGAATGTGTGGCGACACTTGCGGGCAGCCCCCACTGTGCCCGTGGGTGGCTTTGTTGTTAACGTAAATGATGCATTTCACTGTATGATGTATGTATGATAAGTAAACCTGAATCTGAAGTCGGCTGCATGGTGTCATTTAAATCCTTTCTATTTTTAGATAGGTGTCCCCAAAGCTGGTATTTATTGCCCGTCCCGAGTTGCCTTGAACTGAATAGCTTGCTGGAACAACTCAGAGAGCAAAGCTCGTGATAGTAGGATTTTAACTCGTATCTCCAGATCAATAGCTACCAATCCACACATTTAATCGTTAGGTTACAGGGCTCCAACTTGTCTCATGAGTGGCCCTGACTTTCAATAGTAAGTATATTCCCCAGCTTTTGCAGTGGTTACTGTTGAGGTGCTTAACCTACATTCCTCATTTATAGAGGCAGATGTTAATATTGATCTTATGATACTGACACTTGCTGTCATTAGAGTTGCAAGCCATTTTGAAGCTTCCTAATTTTACTTGCAAAGCTTGTTTAAATTAAAAAGGAGTTATATTAAAATGGGTCAGGAGAAGGTTATATTTCTCCAAAAACATAGCTAGCATTGATTCTTATTTTTGTTTTTAGGATGTTAATGTGATATGTCTTATGAAATATATTGGCACTCTGAATTTTACACTTTCTAAATGCCGTAATTGATTTCTGTAAAGAACAGGTAATACAGAATGCAGTTACAGCCAGTTCTGGTCCTGGGTTCCTCTCTCTCTCCATGTTCCTTCCAACTTCCCTGTACTTGTTGTTAAGAAATCCTTCGGTTTTCAATTCATATCCTTGAAGGTAGCACAGACAGTGGCAGAGTGGCATAGAGGTGGCATGGTGGCGTAGTATTTAGCACAATCACTTTACAGTGCTAGCAGTGACCAATCAAGGTTCGATTCCCGGCGGTGTCCATGAGGAGTTTGTACACTTTCCCCATGACCATGTCGGTTTCCACCTGATACTCTGGTTTCCTCATGACTTACATTGGGGTTAGAGTGTTGTGGGCATACAGTGTTGGCACTGGAAGCATGGCAACACTTGCCCCAGTACATTCCTCGCTGATTTGTTCTGACGCATTTCAACTACGTTTCAATGTTTTGATGTACATGTGACAAATAAAGCTGATCATTTATATATAAAAAAATGAACCTCCACAAAATCATTCAGAGTCTTCCCCAGCTGGGTGAACCAAGAGATCCACAATCTGTTGAGAGCCAGATCAGAGGCGTTCAAGTCTGATGAGTGAAAAACTTAGCAGAGGTTCAGGGAAGATCTCTGGAAAGCCATCTCACGGGTTAAGCGGCAACTCTCGACTAAACTTGAATCAAAGGAAGATTCTCAACAGTTGTGCCAGGGCTCGAATATTATCACCTCTTATAAAGTGACATCAAGTGACATAGGAGAAAGTATGGTTTCAGTTCCCCGTAAGCTCGGTGCCTTCTGTGCTCGCTTTGACTGTCAAAATATGGAGAAACCATCAGAAACTCCCGCATCCTTCAGTCTCCGAAACCAGTATGTGAGCAGCTTTCAGGAGGGTGAAACCACGAAAAGCATCCAGCCCAGATGGGGTACCTGGCCAAGTATTAAAAACCAGTTCTGATCAACTGGATGGAGTGCTCACTGAGACCTGTAACCTCTCACTTTGGCAGTCTGAGGTACCCACCTGCTTCCAGCAGGCTTCAGTTATACCGGTGCTCAAGAAGAAGGTGGTAGGTGGAAGGCCTCAATCACCATCATCCATTTGCATCTACATCCACAGTGACGAAGTATTTTGAGAGGTGGGTGATGAAACACATCAACTCCTGCCTGAGAAGCGACTTGGATCTGCTCCAGTTCACCTACCAGAGCAACAGGTTCACAGCAGATGCCATGTCATCAGCTTTTCTCTCAATTCTGGAGACATCTGGACAGCAACGATGCACTCATCAGGATATTCTCTATAGGCTACAGCTCAGCATTCCATACCACCATCGCCCTAAAAACTAATCAATAAGCTCCAAGATCTTGGCCTCAATACTTCCTTTTTCATCAGCACAGGTACACCACTGGGCTGTGTGCTTAGCTCCCTACTCTACTCATGACTGTGTGGCTAATCACAGCTCTAATGCCATATTCAAGTTTACTGATGACACCTCTGTTGTAGGCCCAATCAAAGGTGGTGATGAATCAGCATATTGGAGAGAGATTGAAAATCTGGCTGAGTGGTGCCACAACAACGACCTCTTTACTCAAAGTCAGCAAGACTAAGAAGCTGATTATTGACTTCAGGGAAGGAAACCAGAGGTCCATGAGCCAGTCCTCACCAGAGGATCAGAGGTGGAAACTTTAAATTCCTCGGTATTATTACTTTGGAGGACCTGTCCTGGGGCAGGCACATAAGTTTAATAGCGAGGAATGTATAGCGGTGCCTCTTCTTCTTAGGAGTTTGCTAAGATTTGGCATGACATCTAAAACTTTGACAATAGGGTAAAGCCCTCTCCACTATTGAGCACATCTACATGAAATGCTGTTGCAGAAAAGCAGCATCCATCATCAGGGACCCCCACCACCCAGGATTGCTTTCTTCTTGCTGCTCCCATCAGAAAGAAAGTACTAGAGCCTCAGAATTCACACCGCCAGGCTTAGGAACCATCAGGCTCTTGAACCAAGGGGGATAACTTCACTCAGTTTCACTTGCCCCATCATTGAAATGTTCCCATAACCAATGGACTCACTTTCAAGCACTCTTCATTTCATGTTCTCAATATTTATTGCTTATTTATTTATTATTATTTCTTTCTTTCTTGCATTTGCACACTGGTAGAGTGCCCAAGTTGGTGTAGTCTTTTATCACCTCTATTATGGTTATTATTCTGTGGATGTATTGAGTGTGCCCATAAGGCAATCAATCTCAGGGTTGTATAAGGTGACATATGTGTACTTGATGATAAATTTATTTTGAACTTTAGTCCTTGTTTTCACATCTCCATCTGGTCTCAGCTCCTCTATCCCTACAATGATGCAACATCTCTGTATTCGTAAATTTAATTGCACTATAATTGCTGACTATGCCTTCAGCCCCTGTCCATCTTGTTACATCTGTTTTCTCCTATAAAATTTTCCTGAATACCTATCTCCTTAATAAAGTTTTGGCTCATCTGGTTTAAAGTCTTTCTATGGGGTTGATGTCGAATTGTAATAAAATTCTCAGAGGCTTTCAGAAACATTCAGGTTTACTGACAACTTTGACTTGGCTCCTCATATAAATTCTACTGTTACCCCCACCCCCCCACACCCACATCTTTGTATCTCTGCTTGTACTCAATGAAAATAACTCAGACGCATGAGATTTATTGTCCATGTCTGTCAGGGAAAGTAGTAGCATGTTTCTTCTTTGGCTGAGACATTAAACAAAGGTTTGTTCTGCTATACTAAGTTCCACAGCACTATATCAAAGCAGTAGAAGTTACCCAGGTTTCTGGTGATATTTATTCTCTTAATCAATATCAATCGAACAGGTCAGCTGATCACTGTTATCTGTAAGATACTGGTGTGCACAAAATCCCAAATTCGACTGGTGAATGCACTTTAGATGTACTTCATTGTGCAAATCCCAGTGGAAATATAGGACTACTTTTTTTTCCTTTTTCTGTCTGGAGCACGAGACTGATATGAGTTAAAAGTAAGGTACATCAGTTAGCGGTCTGTACCGCAAGTGCATTCACTGGTATTTTCAATGGTAGCAATAGTGTTACTGCCTTGTGAAGAAATTGTTATGTCCAGTGAGGAATACTGCTAGGTTTCAGAAAATTGCAGCATTAAATTTCATGCAACTCGTATCATTTCCTCTGAGCTTTCAACCTGATCTAAACAGATGGACAAAGCAAGCTTGTTCTGCAGGATTTATCAACTTTGATACAAATGACATCTCAACAGCTTTCTGACAAAGCATATATGATGATACAAATGGATGTGAATAAATCAGGACAGAAATAAATACACATATAATATTTATTTCAGGCTTATTGCAGTACGGTGAAGACAACTGATTGATTCATCATTAATTATACTGTGCGACTATTGGCTGCAGGCTATAATCACCAACATATGTTCAGCCAATGATCTTGTTCAATGATGGAAGATGCCTGAGGGGTCAAGTGTCCTACTGCTACTTCTAGTTTTATGTGATTAAATCGATATTACAAAATCAAACCGCACATCAGTCCGATTTTATCCTCTCCATATTCTGATCAATCTCCCCTAGGTTCTCCCAGTTACTTACCCATGAGTAAAACTTATAGCGGCAATTAACCTACCAGTCCACTTAGGTGAGGAGACCAAATCACATAGTTGAAGCCTACCCAGTTGCATGGAGAAGGTGAAAACTGCACACAGAGAGCACTTGAGTGAGGTTAGGATCTAGCAGTGCAGACTCATAACAAAGGGATGGGGTTTCTTGATTGGGAAGGGGTTTAAGGATTATGAAGAGAAGTGGGGATAATGGGGTTAAAAAATTTAGCGAAGATTGAATGGTGGAGCAAACTCGATGAGCTGAAAGACCTAATCCTGCTCTAATATCTTGTGGTCTTATGGAACCTGTGTTGCTGGATCTTGAGAGCTTTTTCCTTCAGTGAAAGCATCTGCTCCTTGCCCACCCTGTCACACATCTTTATAATCTTATGGACAAGAGTCAGATCACTCCTCATTTTCTATTATCTGTGGAATTCTCTGCCACGGGAAACAGTTGAGGCCTGTTCATTGGCTATATTTAAGAGGGAGTTAGATATGGCCCTTGTGGCTACGGGGGTCAGGGGGTATGGAGGGAAGGCTGGGGCGGGGTTCTGAGTTGGATGATCAGCCATGATCATAATAAATGGCGGTGCAGGTTCGAAGGGCCGAATGGCCTACTCCTGCACCTATTTTCTATGTTTCTATGAATGAAATAAGCTGCTCCCAGTCCAGCCCTGCCTGAGAAAGGCATCCTCTCAATTCTGGAATAAAGAGAAAAATATCCACTGGAATGTTTTCATTATAAAGTAGAATTGGATAAGTCATAAAATTTCTATAAATTACAAAAATAAGCAATGCAAAAACAAAAGGAATAAGGAGGTGGTTTTCAAAGGTTTGTGGATCATTCAGAAACTTGATGGAGAAAATTAGAAGTTGAACCTTTGAACCTATGTTTGATTTTGAGAAAAGATGGGGTTCATTTGCTCGTTACTATCATTTGAGTTAATTGATAGATTTCCTCCACGATCTAATTGTAAGTTTTTGATACATTCTTTTTTCTTGCTGGTGGTTTGATGTTTATCTTTAGAAGCTTTTTGCATGACGCATGGCTCCAGGGTTGAACACCTAATGGGGTTTCTTTTTTCTCTCCCACTTTTTCTTGCTTAGTAGGGGTTTTTTTATCACCAAAATTTTTTCAATCTTTAAAATAATGTTTTTTTTCTTGAGTCATTGTAAGTGTTGCTTACTTTGATGTACTTGTGTTAATTTTGGATAATATAATAAAAAAATGTGAAAGAAACTTGATGGAAGTCAGTAAGAAGCCGTCTGTGTGTGGGTCTTTAGGCTGCTGTACCTCTTTGATGTTAGTGACGAGAAGAGGGAATATCTTGAATGATGAGATTCCTTTAAGATGGATGTCACCTTCTTGAGTTGCTGCCTCATGAAGATATCCTTGATGGTGGTGAGGTTTGGCCCTGTGATAGAGCTGGCTGGGGTCTATAACCCTATGCAGTCTCCTGTAGTCAAATGCTTTGGAGCCTCTTTACCAGGCTGTGATGTAACCAGTCAGAATAGGCATCCATTAGTCTCGTGACACCAAGGATTTACACCTTGGAAGGTTTCCAGGGCACAGGCCTGGGCAAAGTTGTATGGAAGACTGGCAGTTGCTCCTGCTGCAAGTTTCCTCTCTCCACGCTACCGATGTTGTCCAAGGGAAGAGCACTAGGGCCGATACAGCTTGGCACCGGTGTCGTCATAGAGCAATGTGTGGTTAAGTGCCTTGCTCAAGGACACAACACGCTGCCTCAGCTGAGGCTCGAACTAGCGACCTTCAGATCACTAGACCGACGCCTTAACCACTTGGCCACGCGCCAACCAGTTGGAATATTCTCTTCCATATATTTATCATTGTCAAATGCTCAGAAGCTGCAGAGACTGTTGTAACACCTTGACTGAGCAAACACACTTGTGCAATTAGTGGCATAGGATTGTAAATACATCAGTAAGTTCATTAAAAGCACTTCCATACATGAGTCAGGACTTCCAGAGATCTCAGCTATGGTATTGTTCATTGTAATCTGATAGGTTTATTTTGTTACCTTCATATTTTACCTGGATTCTGCCCCTTCAATTTAACTATTGAATATATATATATAAAACATACACTTGCTGTAATTCACAATTTTTTTCTTTTCTATAATATTATGTATTGCATTGTGCTGCTGCTGCAAAGTTAACAAATTTCCCGACATATACTGGTGATATTAAATCTGATTCTGATGAGACTTGAGGGAAACTTTTGGCCTTTCCCATTCGTGCTAAATGTGTGAAAGAATATTGGCTGCTCTTGGCCCTTGCCTTCACAGTTTCAGTTCTAGTGAAATTAATAGAACCTATTACGTTGATACAATAACGGCAGGGGACCATTGTATAGACACTGAATATGCAGTTGTATTTAGAATACCACCTCCTAAAGTCCAAAGAATCACTTAGTAGTAAAAGCAATAAAGACATTTCATGGAGGACAACCTCAGAGTGAATCTGCATGGATCACTGTAAGGTACAGTGATGGAGAAACCAATAACCCGGAACCATGATAAATTTCCATTAAACCGCAACGCCCCCACCTCCCAAGCTTCCTATGTACTTATTGTAAACTGGTAATTTACTTCCTCTGATTGGAAGATCTTAACAATTTTATTTTAATCTCACAATAGGTTTCTTGGTAGTTCGTTACTATTCTGAGATACAGTGAAGAAATTTATTTTGATCACCTCCTATATACTTTTTCAGATAAAATATCTTTTTTTAGTTGCTATTTTCAAATGACTGACACAAGTAGTTGGTTCCTTTTCTCATTCCCTGTTCAATCTCCTGGGTTCAGCTGAGTTTTTGAATAATCTCACTAATGTTTAACTGTAAGTGATCTGGGGGGCAGGGGGCAACTTAATTTGGTACAATGGTCTCAGACCACAGGTCTGTTTAAAAAATGTGGAATAGGTTAGGTATTCCTGCTTCAAGCATCCCCTTCCTACACCATATTATGTTTCCTGAATATCACCAACTCTTTCTCATCTTTTTTAGATTGGTCTTTATAAACTGGATTTTTGACCCAGCATTTAGTCTATTAATATTTTAAAATGCTCAGTGTCAAACATTGTTCATTATGAAGTGGCAGGTGTATTATGTAAAAGATACTACATTAGCGTACGTCACTGATATTAAAACAAAAGATGATGCAACACTCAACAGGATAAGAAGGATTACGATTTAAAGATAATGCACAGTTTCCCTCTCCCCCACCCCCAGGGTTGGGTGATCGAGTAGTAGAGGGCATGGGTTTAGGGTGACAAATGAGTGATTTAACTAACAGGAGCCTGTGAGGCAACTTTTTCACTCAGAGGGTGGTCCATATATGGAGTGAGCTGCCCGAGGATGAGCTTGAGGCATTTAGCACTTAAAAGGCTTTGAACAGATACATGGACAGGAAAGGTCCGGAGCAGGGGTTCCCATTCTGGGGTCCACAGACCCCTTGCTTAATGGCATTGGTCCATGGCATAAAAAAGGTTGGAAACCACTGGTCTGGAGGCTTGCTGGCCTAACATGGGTAAATGAGACTAGCTTAGATAGGAATAATGTTTGGCATGGGCCAGAGGGCCTGGTTCCATTCTGTATGACTATATGATAATGGCACTTTTCCTGAACTGCACAAGCAAGTATTAAGCAAGTGAGGAGGTAGGAAGATGAGAATAAATGTAATAGTCAGAAAAGAGATCATTACCTCCTTGGAGTTATCAAGGTATCTGGGCATTTCTCGTTACTGATTCCTCTCACCAATATCTACACCCACAAATACTCCTCAAAGTTACTTTTCTCTTTCACTCTCGCAATCATGGCTCAACCCACCCCCCACCACTCTCTCATCTCTTGGCACCTTCTCCCCTCATGCTTCTTTTGATCTTCCATTTATCAAGCAACCATCTCAACCTCAGCAGGTGCAAAACTGAAAAAAGGCACTTGGCTGTGTCAACATCGAACTAGAGGTGTGCCTTTGAGGATTAGCAATTGTCAAAGATGTCCTGATTATGGTTTAAGTAGATTTGTTTATTCTTGTTACTTTCAGTATAGAGTAAAATAATGATGGTATCCTACTCATTACAAAGGAAAACAATTCCTAGGACTATTTTCTCATTTGTTGTGACAAAATGGAAGAGTTTACATTTAAAAACGCAAAACACGAGGAAATCTGCAGATGCTGGAAATTCAAGCAACACACATAAAAATTGCTGGTGAACGCAGCAGGCCAGGCAGCATCTATAGGACGAGGTACAGTTGACGTTTCGGGTCGAGACCCTTCGTCAGGACTAATTGAAAGAAGAGATAGTAAGAGATTAAGAGTAAGACATTTCTTTAGATTCTAGATATTCAGCTTTATCTTTTCTCAGGTTTGAAGCAAAGGTATTAGTGTGGTTAAATCTGTTGCAAGATATCCCATAAACAAAAGAGATGGAGGCACCTTAATTTTGTCTCCTGATGCAAATATTATTGCTGATTTTTCTTTTTACTGTTAATTAAAAATTAGGATTAAAAGAGAAGTAAAGAAGTTAGTGCTGCAGTTAACCAGATGCATTTTGCATCCTAAACAAGCTGTTTATACTTTCAACAGCTGCATTCAAAACTGTATTGTGTACAGCCATCTAAAGAGGTGGTAATTTATTTACAAGATGGAACACTTAACCTATAATTGATAAGTTGAGTCTTCGGTCTCCTTCTGTAGACTGAGTGTTGCAGTCTGTGAAAAATTGTTACGAAGCAGAAATGCTGCTTGATTTTCCTGACCAACATATTGTCCACTCATGGAGCAAATTATGTACATGTACATAAGGCCAATGCTGTGTCAGTATGCTTGTTTACAATATTAACCTCAAATATCGTTTGAGCTGAGAGATCTTTTCGGTTAGGACCAGTCAATGGTATCCCAGGACCTTATTTTCATTCTCAACCCCAAGCACTGGAGAAGACATATTGCAAGTGTTGAATAGGTCTTATGTGGTCTGATTTTTTGAAAACAGATTGACTTGGTTAAGTGGCAAGTGGTCCAAGTGTGCTGTTCACTTGACCACCAGACCCCTTAAACAGGCATGAATCTTTCCAACTAACCTGTGTCCAGCTGGTTGACAAAGTTCATTGCAACACAGGCTCCTGTTGACTGTATGTAGTGAGTCCTGACCTTAATTGCCTTGACCGCCAATTAGGCTGACCTCCCCAAGATGAACCTGCTGGCAAATATTGGCGCATGTCTCTGACATTAGCAAACATTCAAAAGCTATTCATATTAACTAGTGTTTTTTTAAAATAATTTAGCATTTTCAGAAAAATTTAAAAAGCACAGAATATTGGAAAAATATTCATGAAAATTAAATATATTTAACTGAACTCAGTTCAAAGTGCCTGTCCCTCTATCTCACTGCAGCAGACAAGATGTTGGGCAGTGGGTCATGCAACATTTGTAGACAGAAATGGAAAGTCAATGTTTCAGGTTCAGATGAAGGGTCTTGATGTGAAACACTGATTGTCTATTTCCTTCCACAGATATTGCCTGACCTGCTGAGTTCCTCCAACATCTTGTTTACTGCTCCAGGTTCCAGCATCTACAGTCTCTTGTGTCTCCACCTTCTTCTTCTGCTGTTCTTTTTTTAAATGATTGGGGTTGCTGGATTTGCACTGTCACACCAGACATGCTCCCACAGTAGAGTTACCCAGAGTAAGCAGCAGGAAGTTTTGTGGAAAGTTGCCGTTCCCCACTGGACACCATAGAGAATCTAATGGTGGAAAGCATTGTCCTGAATACAGTAAGCAGCTGAATGGATCTTCCTCACTTCAGTCTTTGCTGGCTTTTCTGTGGGAGATCTGAGCCATTATTTGCACATGAACGTGGATGCTGTTTTTGCCAATAAAATATAACCTAGCTCAATAACCCCATTCCCTGTAACCTATTCTCTCCACATTCATGTCAGCTACCCCAGTTTCAATTACTCACCTAAACACTAGCTTAGGACAATTTACAGCAGTCAATTAATCTATCAACTCACACTTCTATGGGATATGGGTGAAAACCAGAGCAACTGGAGGAAACTCAGGGAGTCCCAGTGAGCAAACTCCACACAGAAAGCATCCAAGGTCAGGATTGAACTTGGGTCTCTGGAGTTGTGAGGCAATGACTCTGCTAGCTTTGTCACTGAGTCACCCTCTTTTGCAGTTTACATTCCCTCACTACCATAGTGGTTGCCATTTCTGAAGCTCCCACCACCCATCCTACCCTCTACTATCTCTGCATTGCTGTAATTATGGACTCCTGGACTCTCCTCATCTTCATGTCTTCTGTTTTCCAGACACTAAGCACTGGGATTGCCTCCCCACATATTCATAATTTCCACCTCTCCTCTTACAAGGCACTCATTAAAATCTACTTCTTTAATAAAATCACCCATCCTAAAATATCCTTAATGGCGCCAATTTTTTGTTTGATTCCTCTGAAGCATCTTGGGTCCTATTAAAGGCCAAGTGCAAGTTAGTGTTATATCTGGAACTGCCTTGGGTTTCCAGGTTAGCTTACCAGTTTTCTGCAATTGGCGGTTGTTACGCTTTCCTTAATGTCTGTTGAGCAATGCTTACTGAATTTGCATAGCCATCAAAGATGTTGTGTAATGATAAAAAAGCAAGCAGCACTTTCTAGTTTTCAAATGGGTAGCTATCAATTTGATAGGGGAGTAAACACAACCCTGCCCTCATTGAAAGAGCTGCTGTAAGGATGGTAGACAGCTTCAGTTTCCTTGGTATCCATATCATCAGCAGCTGCCCTGGTCGCTGGACTGTCCACACTGATGTGGTGATCAAGAATGTTTATCAGCATTGTGTATTTTCTAAGGCATCTGCTTATCAACGAGGATTCTGACAAACTTCTACAGAAGCACAATAAGAAGTATCCTGACAGGTTGCACCTCAGCCTGGTACGGCAGCTAGGCCGGCAGAGAGCGGTAAATACTGCTCAATCTGTCACAGGCTCATCACTTCTTCCCATCCAGTCCAACTTCATGGTGTGTTGCCTCAGGGAAGCTAATGATCTCGCCAAGGATGTTTGCAATCCTGGCCATTCTTTTTTTCTCACTTTATCACTTTAAGAGATGATACGGGAGCTTGAAAGCCCAGACAATCAGACTTAAGAACAGCTTTTTTACTTACTGCTGTCAGACTTCTGAACCAATCACCTCTTTCACATCCCCTCCCAGATGGAATTGCCATGTTGTCGGACTCTTAATTCTGCCTCTCTTTGCTGTTCCATTATGGCCACTTCAGCAAATCTTTTTGCACTGCTTCAGGTTGCACTGCAATCTTTGCACAATTCTGTTGTCTTACTCATCACTGTACTTATTGTTGCCATATATGCTGTTTACTCTCTGAGCTTCTTGCAAGCAAGGAACTTCATTGCACCCTGGTGTATATGATAATATACTAACCTGAATGTTACTTCCAGCTTGACAAAGTGAGTTTCAACACAATGCTGTCTGTTGCCTGATACAAGACCTTCTCTGTATTCTTCCAGCAAAGATCTAATAGGAAGCAGCCCTGATGAAGGGTCTCGACCTGAAATGTTGACAGCTTACTCTTTTCCATAGATGCTGCCTAGCCTGTTAAGTTCCTCCAATATTTTGATTGTGTTCATAGAAGCTTCACTAATTTAGGCATGGATTCTATTGATGTGTTTTATGTTTGTACCTTAGCACGTCGCCCAGTAACATTGCCATGATTCATGCTTGCAGCTTCATCACAGATTCAGCTTTTGAAGGCATTTTACGTGCCTGGACTTTAGGGCAGGACTTTTCTGCCTGTGTAAAATACATGTGTATTGATAAGCTGAAGATCTTATTGCAAATTACATCCACTACGGATGTGGAAATAATTATCCATGATGTTGTCAAAAATATTTAATGGGAGGATATTGTTTTTTTTTAAATTATTGTCACAGATAGAGTGGAAAACCTTGTTTTGACTGTCATCCATAGAGATTATTGCGAACAAAAGTGCATTGAGGTAGTACAAAAAGAAAAGCAATAACAGAATGCCAAATAAGATGTCACGGTTATAAGGAGAGTACAGTGCAGTGAGACAGATAAGGTTAGACAAATAAGGGCAATGCCGAGGTAGATTGAAAGAGCAAGAGTTCTCCTTTTTGTACAAGAGGTGTATTCAGGAATCTTATAACTGCGTGATAGAAGATGAGATAGAGAAATGTATACACAAGCACAAAGGAAATAATGCTTTTGTACAAGTAACATGTTTTAAAAGAAGTGATCACTGCTTTTCAAACTTTCTCTTTTTATTGTGTTTTGACAAATTGACTGGAAATTAAGTGAAACCACTTCCTTTTATTACTTCTTGCAGAAGTGCTGGAGGGTAACAGAAAATTCAGAAGATTATTCACAGTTCCCTTCAGAATGGGAAGTTATTATTTAAAATAGTAAAATCTGCAGGGTTATTTTCATTCAGTACAGCACAAAGAATAGAAAGAATTTACTTCAAACCTTGCAGAACAGCTTGTTCATAGTTTAACCTGCTGTTTTCATTGTATAGATAGAGAAAATCAAATTCTATTTTTAAAAAAATTACCATCTTGAGGTAAGGATATGGTAACCTTCATTCGACGTAATATAATGTAGGGTTAGGAATAAAAAGTTGCACTAATGAGAATTGTTAGTGAAATATTTTACATTTTATTAGTCTTTGTAACAGGACATATTCCATTTACCAAAATTCTGAGGCAATATGGTGTTATAATTTAAAGGAAATGCTCTCTGAAACTTGCTGTCGGAAAGGTTTCAGTTACTTAAGGGGAAGTGATTTAGTTTCTAAATTGGAGAAAGGACAATATTGATTGTATCAGAAAGGATCTGACAAGTGTGGATTGGGACAGGTTGTTCTCTGGCAAAGGTGTCCTTGCTAAGTGGGAGGCCCTACGAAAGTGAAATTTTGGGAGTACAGAGTTTGTCTGTTCCTGTAAGAATAAAAATACAAGGATAATAGGTTTAGAGAGCTGTAGCTTTCGAGAGATATTGAGACCCTGGTTAAGAGAAAGAAGGAGGGGCATAGCAGGTATAGGCAGGCAGGAACAAATGAGGTACTCGAGGAGTGTAAGAAATGCAAGACAACACTTAAGAAGGAAATCAGGAGGGCTAAAAGAAACACGAGGTTGCTCTAGCAGACAAGGTGAAGGAGAATCCCAAGGGTTCCTACAGATATACTAAGAGCAAAATGATAGATAGGGAAAAAATTGGTCCTCTGGAAGATCAGAGTGGTAATCTATGTGTGGAACTGAAAGAGATGGGGAAGATCATAAATGCGTTTTTTGCATCTGTATTTACTCAGGAGATGAACACAGAGTTTATCGATACGAGACAAAGCAGCAATGAGGTCATGGTCTCTGTGCAGATTATCGAGGAGGAGGTGTTTGCTGTCTTGAGACAAATTGGTGTGGGTACATTCCAAGGGCCTGACAAATTGTTCCCCTATTCCCTGTGGGAGGCTGGTGCAGAAATTGCAGGGGCCCTGGCAGAGATATTCAAAACGTCCTTAGTGATGGGTGGGGTACTGGAGACTGGAGGATCAATAATGTTGTTCTGTTGTTTAAGAAAGGCTCTAAGAATAACCCAGGAAATTATAAGCCAGTGACCTCAGTAGCGGACAAGTTATTGGAAGATATTCTAAGGAATTGGATATGTATGTATTTGAGTAGTTAAAACTGATTAGGCATAGTCAACATGGCTTTGTGCATAATAAGTCATGTCTAACCAATCTTTGCCGAAGAAGATACCAGGAAAGTTGATAAAGGCAAGGCAGTAAATGTAGTCTACATGGACCTTAGCAGGGTATTTGACAAGGTCCCACATGGGAGGTTGATTGAGAAGGTTCAAGGTGATATAGTCAACTGGATTAGACATTGGCTTCGTGGAAGAAGCCAGAGAGTGTTTGCAAATGGTTACCTTGCTAACTGGAGACCAATGACTAGTTGTGTGTCACAGGGATCGGTGCTGGATCCATTGCTGTTTGTCATCTATATCAATGATTAGTATGATGATGTGATAAACTGGATCAGCAAATTTGTGGATGACACCAAGATTGGGGGTATAGTGGACAGCAAGAAAAAATATCGAAGCTTGCAGCGGGATATGGACCATCTGGTGAATTGAGCTGAAAAATGGCAGATAGAATTTAATGTAGCAAGTGTGAGGTGTTGCACTTTGAGAACAGTATGGCACTGAGGAGTGTGTTAGAACTGAGGGATCAGGGAATACAGATCCATAATTCCTTGAAAGTGACTTCGCAGGTAGATAGGGTTGTAAAGATGGTTTTTGACACATTGGACTTCATAAATCAATGTATTGAGCACAGGAGTTGGGATGTTATATTGAAATTGTATAAGACATTGATAAGACCTGATTTGGAGCAGTATGTCCAGTTTTAGTCACCTGCCTAATGTAAATAAGATTGAAAGAGTGCAGAGAAAATTTACAAGGATGTTTCTGGGATTTGAGGACCTGATTTATAGGGAAAGGTTAAATTGGTTAGGACCTTATTCCCCAGAACAGGGGTCCCCAATCTTTTTTGCACCACGGACCAGTTTAATGTTGAAAATATTCTTGCAGACTGGACAACGGTGGGGGGCGGGGTGTTCAAGTTCGACAGAGTGTGACAGGGAATGGTGAAAGGTGAAGCTGACTCATATAATTTCATATTGCCAAATCATATATTTTCCTCGTGGCCTGGTAGCGCATGCTTTGCGGCCCGGTGGTTGGGGACTACTGCCCTAGAACATAAACGATTGAAGGGAGAGTTATACAAAGTTATGAGGAGGCATAGATTGGGTAAATCCAAGCAGGCTTTATCCACTGGGGTTGGGTGGGAACTAGAGGGCATGTGTTAAGGGTGAAAGGTGAAATGTTTAAGGAGAACATGAGGGGGAGCTTCTTCACTCAGAGGGTGGTGAGAGTGTGGAATGAGCTGCCAGCACAAGTAGTGGATGCGGGGTGGATTTCAACATTTAGGAGAAACCTTCAATTGGAGTATTGATGGGACTGGTTAGGAGGGCTATGGTTCGGATATAGATTGATGGAATTCAACAGATTAAAAGTTCAGCACAGACTAGATGGATCAAAGGGCCTGTTTCTGTGCTGTAATGTTCTATGACTCTAGCTTCATAGAAGAGTCAATAACTGATAAATTTCTCTGGTGCCCTAGGAGCACCGTTAGGCTTACTGTTGCACGTGGTTCTCTTTGTCAAAACTGCAAGCACCATCATGCATTCTGTATGATATCATTTTCCAATATAAATATTGTGAAGGTAATCTCAAATGAACATGCCATCATTGGCAATGATGAGTGAAAATGGAAACTCAGGGTGTTGTAGAAGCTTGCTGTGGATGTTTTAACAGATCATTTCATTCCACAGGAGATAAAAATATGTTATCAGTAGTCAACCTGAGTGAATCTCAAATTATTCTCTGTTTAAACCACTTGGCTTTGATGAGCGTAAGACAGGTTAAGAGGGAGGATCTGAGACTGTTGATAGCTTCTGAATAATCTTGCACTGTGCATTTGCCTTTATTAGTTAAGGCAATGAGCTTATCAAGAGATCTCTCTTCCCTCAGCTCCAACCCCCTCCCCCCAGGTGTTCACCATCCAGTCTACGCTATCTTCTCGCTACCACCATCGTCCAGGGGGTCCCAGGAGCCTTAGGTCCCACACAACCAGGTTCAGGAACAGCTAATGCCCTATAGCCATCAGGCTCCTGAATCAATGTGGATAACTTCACTCACCTCAACACTGAACTGATTCCACTACCTACAGGTCCCTTCAAGGACTCAATAATTCATGTTCACAATCTTAGTTATTTATTCTTTGTTGGCATAGTTTGTCTTCTTCTGCACATTAGTTGTTTGCCAGTCTGCTTATGTGTAGGTTTTCATAAATTCTATTGTATTTCTTTATTTTCTTGCAAGAAAATAAATCTCAACGTAGTATATGGTGACATATATGTACTTTGATAATAAATTTGCTTTGACTTTGACTTTAAGAGTTAGGAAGTTGCAGTTTAATAAAGGATTAGGCCACATCTAGAGTATTGCATTCAATTCCTGTTATGGGAAGGATGGAGAGCTTCAGAGAGGGTGCATTAGAGGTTTACCGGGATGGCAGCTGAATTAAGCTTTATACTTTATTGTCGCCAAACAATTGATACTAGAACATACAATCATCACAGCGATATTTGATTCAGTGCTTCCCGCTCCCTGGATTACAAATCAATAGTAAATATTAAAAATTTAAATTATAAATCATAAATAGAAAATAGAAAAATGAGAAGTAAGGTAGTGCAAAAAAACCGAGAGGCAGGTCCGGATATTTGGAGGGTACGGCCCAGATCTGGGTCAGGATCCATTCAGCAGTCTTATCACAGTTGGAAAGAAGCTGTTCCCAAATCTGGTTGTACGAGTCTTCAAGCTCCTGAGCCTTCTCCCGGAGGGAAGAGGGACGAAAAGCGTGTTGGCTGGGTGGGTCATGTCCTTGATTATCCTGGCAGCACTGCTCCGACAGCGTGCAGTGTGAAGTGAGTCCAGGGACGGAAGATTGGTTTGTGTGATGTGCTGCGCCGTGTTCATGATCTTCTGCAGCTCCTTCCGGTCTTGGACAGGACAACTTCTATACCAGGTTGTGATGCACCCTAGAAGAATGCTTTCTACGGTGCATCTATAAAAATTAGTGAGGGTTTTAGGGGACAGGCCAAATTTCTTTAGTTTTCTCAAGAAGTAAAGGCGCTGGTGGGCCTTCTTGGCAGTGGACTCTGCTTGGTTGGTCCAAGTCAGGTCATTTGTGATATTGACCCCGAGGAACTTAAAGCTTTTGACCTGTTCTACTTGCGCACCACCGATGTAAATTGGTTCGTGTGGTCTGCTACTCCTTCTGAAGTCAACAACCAATTCCTTTGTCTTGCTGACGTTGAGAGATAGGTTATTGTCTTCGCACCATGTCACCAGGTTCTTAATTTCCTCTCTGTACTCAAACTCATCATTACCCGAGATACGGCCTACAATTGTGTCATCAGCAAATTTATATCAGCAAACTTATAGCATGAGCTATAAAGGGAGGTTGGACAAACTTGGGTTTTTTTTACTGGAGTGGCAGAAGCTGAAGGGAGACCAGGTACAATTTTATAAAATTATGAGAGACATCTTTTTCCGAGGGTCAAAGTACCTCACACGGGAGAGCATGCATTTAAGATGAGATGGGGAAAGTTCAAAGGAAATGAGTAGAGCATGTTTTCTTGTACAGAAAGTTATGTGTGCCTGGAACATTCTGCCTGGTGGTGCAGACAGAAGTAAATAATGTAATTAGAAATTATTAGCTTAATTAGTATGGCACACATTTATGTGTTGAAACACCTGTTCCTATGCTGTATTGTTCAATGTTTTTTTTCTGATATTAGTGTTTCAGTCTATATTTCTCTATACAGACAGGTGCAAAGCTCTGTACATGGTATTTGCATATTCCTGAACCCGTTCAGCGACCATAGCAACTCAATCTTTCTCAATACCATTCTAATCTCAGATACATTGGGGTGCCAAGGCAGGCAGCAGATAGCACGGTGCTATTACAGCTTGGGGCATTGAGTTCAGATTTCAATTCTGGCGCAGGGATTTTGTACGTTCCCCCTGTGACTGCATGGGTTTCCTCTCACAGTCCAAAGAGGTACTGGGTAGTAGGTTAATTGGTCATTATAAATTGTTTTGGGATTAGGTGAGTGTTAAATAGGTGGGTTGTGAGTGGCGCAGCTCATTGGGCAGAAAGGGCCTGTTTTTGCCACATTTCTAAATAAAACAAATGATAAAAATATTCGGTGCTACAACAGGTAACTTTTCCCTTTCTTTCTAAAGTCAAAGATTACTCATGTCAGCAGCTCTTGGATTCCAGCACCCCTCCTGACCCTTCCCCCTGCCCCCCCAGCCTTTCCTCCTTATCTTCTCTCCTAGGTCCCACTCCCTGCTATCTTTTCATCATTATTCTGATCTTCACTTCTCATTCAGTCCTCAGCAGAGGCTTCAGCTTTGTCCCCGTTACCTAAAATTCCAAACTGTGAAGGGTGACATATTGGAAACTTTAATTCTGTTTCTCTCTCTATGGATGTTGGCTGTCTTGATGTGGTTTTCCAGACTTTTTATATTTTTGTTCTATGGTTTGGAAGACTGACATAGAAAAAAAGAAAACAAAACTTAGCTTTCTTTGTCACGTTTACATCAAAACATACAGTGAAATGCATTGTTTGCATCAAATCAAATCAGTAAGGACTGTGCTGAGCAGCCTGCAAGTGTCACCCCACTTCTGGTGCCAACACAGCATGCCCACAACTCACTAACCCTGACCGTGCATCTTTGAAATGTGGGGGCAAAGTGGACCAGCTGGAGGAAACCCCCATGGTGGTGGGGAGAACATACAAACTCCTCAGGGAAAATGGCAGGAATCGAACCCTGTGGAAGGCTGTCAGAGGTTACAACGGGACATTGATAGGATGCAAAACTGGGCTGAGAAGTGGCAGAGGGAGTTCAACCCAGATAAGTGCAAGGTGGTTCATTTTGGTAGGTCAAATATGATGGCAGAATATAGTATTAATGGTAAGACTCTTGGCAGTGTGGAGGATCAGAGGGATCTTGGGGTCCGAGTCCATAGGATACTCAAAGCTGCTGCGCAGGTTGACTCTGTGGTTAAGAAGGCATACAGTGCACTGGCCTTCATCAATCGTGTGATTGAGTTTACGAGCCAAGAGGTAATGTTGCAGCTATATAGGACCCTGGTCAGACCCCACTTGGAGTACTGTGCTCAGTTCTGGTCGCCTCACTACAGGAAGGATGTGGAAACTATGGAAAGGGTGCAGAGGAGATTTACGAGGATGTTGCCTGGATTGGGGAGCATGCCTTATGAGAATAGGTTGAATGAACTCGGCCTTTTTTCCTTGGAGCGACGGAGGATGAGAGGTGACTTGATAGAGGTGTATAAGATGATGAGAGGCATTGATTGTGTGAATATTCAGAGGCCTTTTCCCAGACTGAAATGGGTAGCATGGGAGGGTATAGTTTTAAGGTGCTTGGAAGTAGGTACAGAGGAGATGTCAGGGATTTTTACGCAGAGAGTGGTGAGTGTGTGGAATAGGCTGCCAGCGATGGTGGTGGAGGCGGATATGATAGGGTCTTTTAAGAGACTCCTGGACAGGTACATGATGCTTAGAAAAATAGAGGGCTATAGGTAACCCTAGGTAATTTCTAAGGTATGGACATGTTCGGCACAGCTTTGTGGGCCGAAGGGCCTGTATTGTGCTGTAGGTTTTCTATGTTTCTATGTTTTTACAGCTAGCACTATAAAACATTGCACTAACTGTGAATATCCTGGGGCAGGAGCGGGTCATTCGAGGGGAAATCTCTTGGTTAGTTTGTTCCTGGGCTAGGCCAAAGTTGTCATTCACAGGTCCAGGCCGTGGGCAGTCGAGGGTTCTGTCCCAGCTGACTGTCTATCCCTCTTCCAGGGATATGCCCATGCCAGTGGGTGTCACAGGGACTTGAATGGGCTCTGGATAAAGATGTGTTGCAATTTGAAGCTATTGACTGTAAATAGTGTGAATCATGCCGTATTGAAGTACTGTAATGTGATACTGTAATTACTGAATATTCCTCCTTTGATAAGGCAGAAATATAAAAATATATTAAATGGCTGATAGGCCCTTTTGACAATGGGTTTTAACCTGAGATGCTTTCTGAATTTCTCTCTCCACAGATGCTACCTGACCTGCTGTGTTTTCCAGCATTTCTGTTTTTATTTAATTAAGATTTCCAGAATCTGTGTTTTTATTTAATTTTCTTCAGTGTCCTTCAAACAGATTGATTTTGTCAGGGATGGTTTAACTAGATGTGTTTAGCATTGATTTGGTGATTATGGGGTACTTTTAAAAAAAACTGGTTTACCCCAGGACTAATATCTAGCGAAAGTTAATAATCACCGAGATACTGGATCTCGGTCCCTTTGGGACTTTTTTCTTGTCTTTAAATTCATTGCAATATGAAAAAAATATTATTATGTGGCAAATCGAGCAGTAAGAGTTTGAAGTGAATTGGCTCCACTATCTAATCCAGTCTTTGTATTCTAAGGAGAGTGGAAATATTTCTGTAATTGGACAGGAAGGATCTCTTTATGTCTATACAATTAAAAGCACAAGATACCCATTGTGGATCCTATTAAGCTGAATTATAAGTTATTCATTTGATATGTTCACTGGGACATTATGGAGCTTTATTCATTTTGCTCTGTTGATATATACTTGAGATATTTTTAATTAGTGGGCATTTGAGCAAACTGGGAAAGAAAGTGTGATGATTTTAGTGGACATTTTTAAGAGCTGTAGATTTTTCTGGCAGCTCCTGAAGTAGAATGGAAGGTTAACTTAAAAAATCAAAAGCAGAGCAGGGTTAGTTGTCTTCTGCAGAATCTATTGCGAGTTTTATTGTACCTGATGAAAATATATCTGTTTTCTCAATGGTCACCCAAATGAGTGGAAATGAAGCACATTTAAAGATGGGCACCCTGCCCTTGCTGTTTCACTCAGTGCTTGGCATAGTGCACTGGGATTCTGATCTGTCATTTAATAAGGACTTCAACATTGACCTTTTTTCTCTTGTATGCTCCTGCACCTTTGGTGATATGAATACAAAGAGGCCATTCAGCATGACGAGTCTGTTCCATTGATCGGATCATGAAAACTTGCTAATCCCGGTCCATCTATTTGTACTCACATCACAAAAGTAGACTGGCCTCCAACTCAAAATTTTAATTCAATCACATCCTGGATAATCTCAGTTCTTCCAGTTCCCAGGGAGAAGATATAGAATCATAAGATATAGGAGCAGAATTAGGCCACTTGGCCCATTGAGTGCTCCGCTATTTCATCACAGCTGATCCATTTTCCCTCTCAGCCCCAATTTCCTGCCTTCTCCCCATATCCCTTCATGCCCTGACCAGTCAAGAATTTATCAACCTCTGCCTTAAATATACATAAAGACTTGGCCTCCACAGCCACCTGTGGCAATGAATTCCACAGACTCATTAAGAAATATGGCAGATTCCCACTGCCCTTTGTGTGAAGAAGTTTCCCTTGAAATTCAGATGGCCTGGCTGTAACTTTAGGGTAACGTGCTGGTTCTAGACACCTCCAGAGAGTGGGACTAATTTCTATAAACCTTACTGAATCATTCCATCTTCTTTATCATTCATTTAGAATCTTTTTGTCCCATCCCCAGACCATTGGATTTGGACAAAGTCAATGTGAGAGAGGACTGCAGTAGGGATGACTTAGCTTGTAGTGCCACTATCTCACAGCCCCAGAGACTCTGGTTCAATTCTGACTTCGGGTGCGGTCTGTGTGGAGTTTGCACATTCTCCCTGTAAACTGCATGGGTTTTATTTTGGTGCTCCCATTTTCCCCTGCATTCCACAAATGAGAATGCTGGTAGGTTAATTGGTGGCTGTAAATTGCCCCAAAGAGATGGAACTTGAGGAAGAATTGATGGGAATTGATGCAGGGAAGGGGAGAATAAAATTGGACAGTCTTAAGTTAGTGTAAAAGTGGATATGGCTGCACAGTAGTGTGGTGGTTAATGCAACACTATTACAGCACCAGTGATCCAGGTTCAATTTCCATCTCTATCTGTAAGGAGTTTATAAATCTCCCAGTGACCGCGTAGGTTCTCTCGGGGTGCTCCGGTTTCCTCCCACGCTCCGAAGACTTACAGGTTGGTAAGTCAATTGTTTCCACAGGTGTAATTGGGCGCCTCGGGTTCTTTGGTCCAGAAGACCTGTAACTGTGCTGTAGCTCTAAAAAAAAAAGTTTGAAATCAACACAGACTTGGTGGGCTGAAGGGCCTACTTCTGCATTGACTCTCTCTCTCGCTCTCTCTCTCTCTCTCTCTCTCTCTCTCTCTCTCTCTGGCTCTACAGTCGTACTTGGACAGGCTCAGTGGAGTGACAGGCTCCTCACCCCAGAGATGTTGGAATTTTTCCAGAATCTGATATCTTGAAAATTATTGAATTTCATCACATACCTTACCACAAAGTGATTTGATCTGCTTGGTGGTGTTTGAACTAACTCAGTAGTATAACCACAGAATGGCTTTGTCAACCCAATACCATAGCACATTCCCAAGTATTAAAGATATACCTTTCACAGAGCACTGCTGGAGTGTTTCAAGTGCATCGGGTGCCCACAAGCACGTAAACGAGCATAAACTGCTTGAAACTGCCTCCTGCTCTAGATGCTATAGTTGGTAATTTATCTTCCAAAGAACTGCATGTCTTTCACAACTTATAATTGACCCAAAACATTTTAAAACAATGAGCTGTTTTTCTTTGTCAGATGTGTTGTAGCCTTGATGCTGTGTCAGATCTCATAAAAAGTGAAAATAACACCTGGACTGTACAATTGAAAATTGAATTCGTTGTCATATGTACAAATACATGTAATGACAGGTGCAATAAAAAGTTCACTTGCAGCAACATCACAGGCATATAAGATCCAGTATGCTACATTCACAAGAAAAACATTAGTTATCTGAAAATTGTACAAGAAAAAAAACAACTGGAACAATAACGTCCATTGTAGTGCGAAGTGGTCAAATGGTCATTATGTTGGTGTACTGAGGCAGGGTTGTGCAAGTTGGTTCAAAAACTGAAAAGTTGAAGAAAAATAGCTGTTCTTGAACCTGGTGGTGTGGGACTTCAGGTCTATATAGCTCCTGACTGATAGTAGCTATGAGAAGATGGCATGACCCAGTTTATGGAGATGTTTGATGATAGATATTGCCTTCTTGAGGGAGCACATCACATAAATACTTCTAGTGGTGGGGAAGATATGCTGATGACGTATTGGGCTGTGTTCACTTCTTACGTTTCTGTGCATTCAATTTGCCGTACCAAGCCGTGTTGCGACCAGTCAGGATCCTTTCAATAGTGCTTATTTACTGAAGCACCTCACTCCTACTGGCGTACAGGCCACTGACAGCAGCTCGCTAGAGTCCTCTATCCTGAACCAGTCTTTCAAGTTGTCCCCAGGCGTAGCCCATCTTCTTGATGCCCTTCCTCTCCCAGGGATGAGGTCTTTGGAGCTTCTTTTGGCATTTCCGGTGGCTGTGGGTTTTTTTGCAGAATGGGTTTCCTAGCCCCATGCCCAACCCTCCTCCTTTCACACCCGGGTTTGGGACTGTCCATGGTGGAGTTAATAACACATCAGTAGAAATTTGTTAGAGTGTTTGATGACACACTTTAACCTTCTCAGAAAGTAAAGACGCTAGCACTTGGGTCTGCACGGTGGCGTAGTGGTTAGCACAATGCTTCACAGTACAGGCGACCTGGGTTCAATTTCCGCCGCTGCCCGTAAGGAGTTTGTACGTTTTCCCCGTGATTGTGGGGTTTCCTCCGGGTGCTCAAGTTTCCTCCCACTGTCCAAGGATGGCAGGTTGGTAGGTTAATTGGTCATTATAAATTGTCCCCGATTAGGCTGGGGTTAAACCAGGTGACTGCTGGGCTTGAAGAGCCTTTTCTGTCCTGTATCTCGATAAAGATTAAAAATCTTCCTTGTGATTGCATCTATCCAGCAAGTTAACACCCAGGAATTTAAAGCTGCAGGCCTGCTCTCACACCGATCCTTGGTGTAGACTGGTGTATGTTCGCCCTCCTTCCCTTTGCTGAAGTCAACGATTACCTGTTTCGTTTCGCTAACATTAAGCGTGAGGATGTTGTTGCTGCACCACTCAACCAAGTGCCCTACCTCACTCCTGTATGCCGAAGGATCTCTACTTGTGATTGATCCAACAACAGTGGCATCATTGGTGAATTTGTTTCCAGGGATGAGGGAATTTTATCCATTTGAGAAAGAAATGGAATCCTGAAAGTTGGCGGAGACCTGATGAAGGCAAACTGTGGTACCTTGTTTAGCATTGCGGCTGTGTTCTCAGGAGTGAGCGTACACGTGGAATCCCTGCAGCAGACGGGTCAGCATTACATAGTACAGGGAGTGATTATAGTAATGTCTTGTATAGTTAGAACCTTTTGTGAATCCCTGCTGTCCTCCCTGCTGTGCAGGGAACCAGGGTTGCTGAGAGCCTAGTACAAAGCCAGCAGAGAATCATCTAATAAGCTCAATGTAAGTTGAGCCGACGTGAGTGGTGTAGCTACTCAGTGCTGGGATGCTGGGATCTGAATAGGTTTCCTAGCTAGCATGGTGAGAGTGGGCTAACACTGGCGACTGGTAGCAACTGCTCCAGATCATTGGACCTTCTCATCAGCTCCTGCTGTATGTGATGGAAGTTGCTCTCTCCCCTTCTTCTTGAGAGTGTGTCAGCTTAGATTTATGAGCTCGGATCCCTGGAACCCACAAATATCTACATCTGTTATAAAGGGCCAGTGGAGTGTCTTATTGTAGCGGATAATATTATTCTGGGGAACTAGAGTTTGAGGAATGGGACCTCCTCATAATTGCCAATGTTACAGTCCACACGAGATCCATTTTCCAGGAAGAATAAGGAGTGTTAGATGGATCAAAGGAGAAGTTATGGAATTACATAGCACAGAAGCAGGACCTTCTGCCCATCATATTAACACTATCTGAACAGACAGGTTTAAGGGCATAGAACACATAAGTGTAAATACTTCAGAAATACAGATCCTTCGGCCTGTAATGTCTGTGGCAAACAAGATGACAAATTAAACCAAATCCCTTCTGCCTGCAAGTGATCTATACATTCCTCTATTCTCTGCATATTCATGTGTTTATTTGAAAGCTTCTTAAAAGCTTCTGTTTCCATCAGTCCATTCCAACCAGCCATCATTCTCTGCATAAGGAATAAACTTATTCCACACACCTCCTTTAGAAACCGGCATAAGCACCAGCCTGATGGGCCACAAGGCTCGGGACAGACTTTAACTTTAACAAACCTCCTTTAAGCTTTTCCCTGCTCACCATAAATGCATCTCCTCTAGATAATTCTACTTCTGACTCTTTACCCTATCTATGCCCTTCCATAGTTTTGTAAACCTCTGTCAGGCCCCCCCTCAGTCTCTAGTACTCCAGGGAAAGCAACCAAACTGAATCCAATCTCTCCTTATAGTTCGTATCTTCTAATCCAGGCAGCATCCTTATAAACCACTTCTGTATCCTTTCCAAAGCCTCCACATCGTTTCTCTAATGGGGCAACTAGTACTGTGCATAATACTCCAAGAGCAACCTAACTGGTATTTTATATTTTCTCATCTGAAAGTTAAGTAATACGTAGTGGGAATATGGAAGGAGCTCAGATACGGGAGCAGTTTTTGAAAACTAAAGGTTTAGAAATCATGACAATGAACTTCTAAAGTGAAGGTACTTTCCATTTAATATATTTGGCAGTCCAAATTATGGTATGATTTTTAGTTCATAGAGCTGTACAGCACAGATACAGAGCCATCAGCCCAACCAGACTTTACTGATTATTGTGCCGACCCAGCTAGTCCCAATTTCTTGTGCTTGGCCCATATCCCTCTCAACTCGATCCCTCCATGTACCTATCCAAATGATTCTTAAATTATATTATTGTACTTGCCTTACCCACTTCCTCTGGCATCTCGTCCCATATACTCACCACCCTCTGTGTGATAAAGGTGTCCCTTGGGGATCTTTTAAATGTTTCCTCTCGCACCCTAAACCTATGCCCCCTGGGAATAGACTGTTAACTTTTCTATGCCTCTCATAGTTTTAAGCAATTCTGTAAAGTTTCTCCATCATTCTCCTGTGTTCCAAAGAATAAAGACCTATCCTGGCCAACTTCTCCATTTAATTTAGGCCCTGGGAACATCCTTCAAAATGCTTTCCAGTTCAACCATGTAGTTATCCTATAATAGGGTGACCAAAATTGTACACAGTACTGCAAGTGCAGTGTTTAACCCTCAATGATGTTTCAGTTAGAAGATCCCGTTCAGCGCAGGGTATTTCTAATGATGGTTCTGTTGATCTGTAATTGTTTTATTTATTGTGAAGAAAATCTCGTAACAATGAATTGCAAATGACACTCTAAAGTATGTGCTGTAGCCCCTGATCACTGATGAATGAAATCTAAGGCAAATAGGATGCAACATGGACATTTTCAAAGGATTGATTTTCTCCAAAATTCCAATTAATGTAATGGAGGATTGTGATAGACTGAAATCATTCCATGCAGCGAGTAGTGGCTTGGGCCACCGTCGTTGAAAATCCAATGGGAGTAATTAGCAGTAATGTCTAAAAGACGATTGGTTGAGTACATTTTGAAGCAAGTGTTCGACTACTAGAGAAGTGTTGAGGAATAATAATTTTTACCCAAGAAGTGAATGTATTGAGGGGTCTGAGCTTATCAGCTTCAATGTCTAAAAGAGGCAGAAACTCTTTCCTCAGTCAAAAGGTTCCTTGGGTCGACATTTGAAAAGCTGCAAGCTGTAGAGGAAATTAAATTTATTTCATATGCACAGGTACAATGAAAAGCTTACTTGAAGCAGTATCATATAAGCAACATTCACAAGAAAAAATGTAAACTAAACATGAATAAAACACTTTTTTTAACAATTTATTAGAACAACAACAGGTCCATTTTAGTCAAAGTAACCAAAGTGGTCACAGTGTTGCTAAACTGGACTGATTAGGGTTGTGCCATCTTGTTCAAGAACCAGTGGTTGAGTAGCTGTGCTGAGAAGTGGGTCAAGTAGTTCTGCTGGAATGGAAATGAAAGACCAAACGGTCGTCTTTTGAGCTGTGATGCTTGATTTTAAGAAATGAGGATGTTCTGTGTTTTGATTTGGTCCAGTTGCATTTGGTTTAGAAGTTCTGTATACTAAGATGACTCTGCACTTGCAGTACAGGCACAATGCGACAGCCAGCTTTGGCTGGTGTTTGTGTTTCTGGCACACATAGAGTCAGCCCCCTCCTTAGAATTAACAAGCTTTTCTGTTCAGAATTTGGCGTCTACTTTGGAAACATGCTTTTGCAATGTTTAGCAGCTTCAGTGCTTTGCTATAAATGTAAACTCCCAGTGAATCATACTTCTGCCTTTCTTTCTAATGTTACCAATGTTGGTCTAACATGACAGGCTTCTTGTTTTAAATCTCTTGTTGTTAAAAGCTTGCAGAGTTAAAAATCAGATCAATTGGAAAACAATTGAATTTGGAGTTTGGGCAATTTTGTGCTTTCCTTGATATAGCTGAAGAACAGAACTACCCGTATTCATTGTGGTTCTTTTACAATACTGATTGAAAACTGTTTATATTTTGTAGATAATATGTGCTCAGCTCAGGATACATACGTGTATGTGGGCAGTTCTGTGCATTTTGTAGGCGAGCATGTTAAACCATTTGACCACCAGATTATTTTGATGTGCTGAGTGTTACTTGGCAATCACGATGCCATTTTATGCATGGAAACCTCCAAGGTATTTCTGTACTCCTTCAAATGTCATTCCAAGTCTCCTTACTATCAATGAAATTCTTTTGATGTTCAGTCACTGTTATAATGTGGGGAACTGAGCAGCCATTTTGAACACAGCAAGATCCCACAGAGAGTACTGTGATGAAGAATAGATGATTTAGCATTGTTGATTTAAGGGTAGGTATTGGCTAGGGCCAAGGCTTTTCTGTGTAAAGGTGCTTTCAGAGCTGTTGTACTTACCTGAGTGACTGGAATGGCCTTGATTTAATATCCCATCAGAAAATCAGTGCCTTTGATAGTGTGGCACTCTTCCTACTGAGCTGGAAGTGCATCTTGGAGCAACACACACAAAATGCTGGAGGAATGCTGCGGGTCAGGCAGCATCTAAGAAAATGAATAAACAGTCAAGATCTTGGATTGAGAACTTTCATCAGGACTGGAAAGGAAGGGGGCAAGACCCAGAATACAAAGATGGGGAGAGGATATGGAGTACAGGCTGACAGGTGATAGGTGATACCAGGTGAGGGGAAGGTGGGTGGGTGGGGGAAGTAAGAAGCTGGGAGGTGATAGGTTGGCAGAAGTAAAGGACTGAGGAAGCAAGAATCTGATTGGAGAGGACAGTGGACCATGGAAGAAGGCGAAGGAACGCGGACACCAGAGGAGGGGTGATGGGAAGGTGAGGAGAAGAGAAGGGGTGAGAGGGATGACCTTTTTAGTTCCTCCAGCATTTTGTGTGTGTTGCTCGAGAGTTCCAGCATCTTCAGAATCACTTGTCTGGTGTTATAGATGGAAAGCATCTCCTCTGACTTAAAAATTACATAGAAATTATGCGTTATTTTCAAGTACATTCCTGCTCTGTTCTGTTTGTTATTGCATAGGATTAACTGGATAGAAGCTAGTCCATGACAGTCTTGTTGTTCTGGCCTGTAGATATCCAGTTTGTTTTGTATAAACACCACTTCCGATACACAGGTTTATTTATATATAATTTCCTGCATGGGTTACTTTTGATCCAATTTGAAGCGTGCGGTGGAAAAACATTCATCTTCATGCACTCTTTATTTGCCCTGGAAACAGCAATATCAATGAGTCTTAAGTTTTTGTTAATATTGGCAAACATTTGGTAGATACATTTTGAAGGAAGCATTATGTTTAAGTTTATTGTTGCACCATGAGTTTACTCTTGTTTACACTGTATAGAGTGTTATGTATGTGTAATACCTTGGTTAATGTTGGTTGTGTGAATAATCAACAGTATTAGTATATTCAGGCGAGCAACGATTCTCTATTGAATTTAATACGGATTTTACTTTCCTTTCTGCAGTTTCATAGGTAAGAGATCTCATTAAAAGCCCTGAAGAAAGCTTCACTGCATGGCTGTGCAGTTACGCATTTGGAGGGCAGTAAACTTACTGTCTTTTCCTTTGCACATGTAACATTTTGGATAACACATTTGTAGCCCTATGACTAGAAAGTACTTAAGTTTCTGCATATCCAGAATCATTCCATTTTACCATTGGTTCAGGTATCAATTTTTGCATCGGTTGTTGTTTGCATCGCAATTTGATTTTACTAAAATTGAAAGTCATATTCACTTACTACTGCAGCTCTTAGTTTTTGCATTCTCATTGTGCTATTAAGCTGTGAACAATTAAGTGCACTACAGCCTGCCCAAGTAATGAAATGGTTCTGTTCTTACAGATATCCAAATGTCAATTTTATCTGTTAGTCAGAAAGGGCACAGAAGTCATTCAATGCGGTAACCATACACCGTCATTATTGTATTGAACATGTAGATGCAATCGTAAGAATGTTACGCGCCGAAGTCTTTACTTACCTAGAAGTTTAAGGAAGTTCAGTATGTCACCAAGATACTCTCAAAAACTTCCACAGATGTACTGTTGAAAGTATCCTGACTGGTTGCATCATGGTCTGGTATGGCAATTTGAGTGTATATGAACTTAGGAAATTAAAAACTTCCAGGCTTGGAAGGCATTTATTAGACTGTTCTGCCCAGTTCCAGTGCAGGGTCTCGACCCAAAATGTCAGCAATTCCCTCCCCACATCTCCACAGCAGATGCCATTCCATCCTGAGTTCCTCCACCAATTTGTTTGTTGCTCCCGATTCCAAAATCTACAGTCTCTTGCAACCAGTTTAAAAATTGTGTCATTTGACCAACTGCTGTCAGGGCTTTTTATTGAACGTTCCGGAGAAAGTTTGTGATAAACCTTGTGTCTCAACTGTACATTGTATATTTCTGTACGTTCTCCAGTGGGGTCTCCTAGTTGTAAAGAACCACTGACTTCTGGGCGGGTTTAAAATGGCTCACAATAAGATTTAACCTAAATAATTCTATTTTATTTGTTCATTTTATAGGACAAGGGCTTTGTTGGTAAGACCTTTCATTTCATGGAGTGAGATGGTTTTGGTGAACAGGCAAGTTTTAGGTAATTTATATGTTTTTTGATTTATTGTGTTTGCTTAAATGTATTAACTGTTTAAAACACTTTTATTCCTTATATTTTGGCAGTTTTCAATGTTTACTGCTTTCTAATTATAATGGCTTTTTCCTTATATTTTGGCAGTTTTCAATGTTTACTGCTTTCTAATTATAATGGCTTTTTAAATGTTTCTGATTATTTTGGTAGCTAATTAAGCAATGTGTGTTGTAGTGGATGGAGAGACTACTAACATTTTTACCTTTGCTTTGGGGCATATGAGGGAGTTTCACGTGGAAAGTCTCCAAGTATTCCTCATCCTCATCATCACAAAATGCTGGAACTTCCCAATGGCATCATGGAGCTCTGTCTCCAAAAGGATGATGGTGGTTCCAGAAAGTGACTCACCACAATTCCTTCCATGGAAACTGAGGATGGTCAATACATTCCAGCAGTGATCAGATAGAACATAAAATAGTACAGCACAGCAATGGGCCCTTTGTGCACTATGTCTGTGCCAAATACAATGCCAAATTAACTTAATCCCTTCTGCCTGCACAGGATCCACATTCCTCCATTCCCCAATCGTTCAAGTGGTAGCCTATTTCAAACGTCTTCCAATCTCCATCTAAAATAAAGCTTTCCTCATACATCTCCTTTGAATTTCTACCCTCTTGCCTTAAGCTACGTCCTTTGGTATTTAATGTTTCTACCCTGGGGAAAGGATTCTGATTGTCTACCCTATTGAAGCTTCTCATAATTTTTTAAGCATCTTTCTGGTATCCCCTCAGCCTTTGACATTCCAGGAAAAACTTTCCAAGTTTGTCCAACTCTATGCACATAAGCTTTCTCCCAGGGAGGGGTTGCTAAAAATAATAAATTATAGGTTTAAGATTAGAGGTGAGAGATTTAAAAGGGACATGGTTAGGAGGGATTAGAGGGCTAAACATGGCCAAATGTGGTTTTAACTTACTGGGCAACACAGTTAGTATGGATTCATTGGGCCAAATAACCTACTTCATGCCATCTGAATCTATAACTCTACTAATAGCTAATACCCCATTTATATCAAATTATTTTGTCTGCATTTCGATGGTAACCTATATTGATAAAGGAGTCCTTTATCAATATGAAATAATGATTTACTTTTCTGAGAGTGCTGTGGCCAGTGATAAATCAGGGAAGTTTTGGAGTAGGTTCATTGGTGATTAAACACTGGCAGAAGATACTTGCACCGCATGATAACTGCTGAAGCTTCAAAGAAATTTAATGTGCTCTTTGTTTTATATATAATCAAAACTTGTGTCAAGTGAATCAACTGATTGCCTTCAGTTCCACAGGGAAACAGAAATCTAAACTCCATGACCACTACTGAAGAAAATTCATCCCCTCCCTCCCAACATGTGCATCGCAACAGTATTTATCCATTCTCTTATTAACTTACTAAAAGTGTTCCAAATCTAATTGCTAATTATCATGGTGAAAGGCAAGAGTGCATGAATATCCACATTAATTCTCAATGACTCTGGATGCCACAGAAACAGATTGTATGAGTAGACGTTGTCATAGTGCATTTTGATCAATCTTTAAAGGATAAAGTGTCCCTGCTCATTTATTCTGGGTTTAATTTGTCACAATGTGATGACCCACAATGAAAGTTTTAGGCACTAAAAAGTGAAATGCAGTCAGAATGCAGGAGAGAGCATGAGGGTTTTCCAAGGTCAACGGTGAAGTGCTTATAACTGATAGGAAGCCTCTACATAATCTAGTACCTGAAGCTTATTGCCTTCAACAAAAAAAACTTGAACTAATATCACACCTTTAACAAGGTAAAACACCCATGTGTGTTTCCTCTGGTTACTCCGGTTTCCATTAAAGCATACAGGTCAGTTCTCTGATTTGTCTCTCATGAATAGGTGAGTGGGAGGATGTGAGGGTTATTAATGGGAATATGGAGAGAATAAGGCAGGATTAATGTAAATGTATGCTTGGTGATCTGTTTCCATAGCCTGCAACTCTATGACCATGATCCCCAAGGGGTTTCAGAGGGTTACTACCAGGCACAATTTGTACTCAAGAGGAGGTACAAGGACAAGAAAGGGAAAGTTTTAAGATATTGAATAGAGGTAGATTGGAGCAACTCCTGAGCCCACCAATCTGTTGAATTTAGTGTAGGAATACACCAACATTAGTTTGTTGATTCTGTGTGGTTATATTTTGTTTGCATCAGTCTCATTTCTTGTTATGAGCTAAAGCATAGAGTCCAGGTGAAGGGATTGGAGCTCGAATGTCAAGTATCTATTTCTCTCCATAGAATTTTGTCTAACCTCTTGAGCTCTTCAACAACATTTGTTCTTGTTTTTTTCACTCCAGATTGCAGTATCAGCAGTTCCTTGTGCCTCTGGTGTAGTAGCCCAGCCAGGCAGGATACCCTGCCTAAGAATAAACTTAATCCATCCACTGATTTTACCAGACCTTGCTATTCACTGTATACTTCTTAATTAAGCTGCTGTACAGACATCTTGTGTTTGGTGGCAGCAGGTCATTTAATCAGAAACAGAACCAGGTTTATTGTCGCTGACATTTACTAACATACAGTATGTCATGAAATGTGTTGTTTTATGGTAGCGGTACGGTATAATACAATAAAATATACCATCAAATACCTAAAAATTACGATAAGCATTCACATTCCAAAATCTGATGACAGAAGGGAAGAAGCTGTTTCTCAAACATTAAGTGTGGGTCTTTGGGCTCCTGTACCTCCTCCCTTATGAAAAGTAGACATGTCCTGGAATGTCCTGGGTGGTATGGGTCCTTAATGATGGATGTCACCTATTTGAGCCATGACTTTTTGAAGATGTCCTTAATGGTGGTGAGGCTAATGCCCATGGTGGAGTTAGCTGAGTTTACAGTCCTCTGCAGCTCCTCACTAACCCCAGGATGGGAACAGAGCCCTGTACTTGTAGATCATCCTCAGCTGCAGTCAGTGAGGCTCCATCCTCAGAGCTCTGTGAGCTCTCTCCATCTCATTGCTACATACTGAAGTTGTTAGCACTTGCCATCACTTCCACTTGTGACAATGTCTCCTCTCAAGTTTTTCATGCGGTTCAGTCGGCAACATTTATGCCTTGGAGACAAAATGTTGTGGGATTAAACCCACTCCAGGGACTTACACACAATACTTAGGCTGGTATTAGGACTCCAAGGGAGTGCTTTACTGTTAGAAGTGCTGCTCTGTGTATGAGTTCTCTCAGGTGGACCTTAAAAGAGCCACTGATGCTAGTGCAAAGTAGAGCTGGTTTAAAACAGAAACATCCCTTATTCACAGCAGTAAGTAAGTCCTCTTGTATCTTCTTCAGACAATCGTGACAGCAGTGATCCAAGTGTGTTTTGCAGAATTACTAGCCCTTGGACATTCAGGGCAACTCTATGTGTCATGTTGTGACAGTACATGACGTACTAATCGCCAGCATAGTCTGGATTAGTTGAGGCACAAAGCAGACTTTGTTTTTTAAAGCAGAATGATTAAGGGAGGAAGACAAGAATGCGGGAAACATTCAGCAGGTCTATGGAGAGGGAAGTAGAGTGAGGTGAAAGTCTTTTCTGTTCCAAGGTCAATGATTTGAAATGATAACTTTGTTTCACTCTCCATATTTTCGGAGTAACTCCAGCACTTTCTGTTTTCAAATGACCAGAATTTAGAGTTTTTCCATATTTAGCATAAGAGAAGAACATTGAATTTCACACAGTCAAGACAGAGCAACTTCCATTGGGTAAATATTTCAGCATACATTTGGTGAGGGTTTCAATTGGATCTGAATCTTCAGCACACTATACTTAGCCTGAGATTTTGCTCAGAAGAGCATTTAACCAGAACATTGGCAGCAGCTACATCAGCAGTTTTCTGTTAAGAGTGTCACCGAAATATTCAAAATGCAAATAGCGAGGACTATTTTATTTTGCTACAGAAAAAAAGACCTTAAGCTCAATATTGTTACATGGCAGTATGCCAGTTTGCAACTGTCAGCATTATGTTGTACTGCTGAAATGTGCAAACAAGTTGCTGGGGTTGTCTATTGTATCCGGTGCTTCCGTTGCAGCCTCCTCTATGTTGGTGAAACCCGCCGTAAATTGTGGGACCGCTCCGTCGAGTACCTCTGCTCTATCTGCCAAAAGCAGACATTCTGGATGGCCAAACATTTTAATTCCAATTCCCATTCCCATTCCAACATGTTGGTCCATGGCCTCCTGTTGTGCCATGATGAGGCCACCCTCAGGGAGGAAGAGCAACACCTTATATTCCGTCTGGATAGCCCCCAACCTTATGGCACGATTGTTGATTTCTCCTTCCAGTTAAAAAAAATCAAAAAAAATCCCCCCCCCACCCTTCTTCTATTCCACTCTGGCCTCAAATCTCTTCTCACCTGCCTTTTACCTCCCCCTGGTTCCCCTCCTCCTTCCTTTTCCTATGGTCTACTCTCCTCTCCTATCAGATTCCTTCCTCTCCAACCCTGTAGCAGTCCCACCCACCTGGCTTCATCTATCATCTTCTAGCTATCCTCCTTCCCCTCCTCCCAACTTTTTATTCTGGAGTCTTCCCCCTTCCTGAAGAAGGGTCTTGGCCTGAAACACTTGTTCATTTCCTTGGATGCTGCCTGACCTACTGAGTTCCTCCAGCAGCTTGTGTATATTGCTTTGGGTTTCCAGTATCTTGTGTTTGGTCAATAGTTAATGCTGATCAATTTAAAGTACAAACTGCATTTATTATCAAAGTATGTGTACTATATACAACCCTGAGATTAATCTCCTTACAGACAGCCACAAAACAAAGAAACCCATTAGAATCCATTAAAAAAGAAGGCTAGCAAACAACAAACGTGCAGAAAAAAAACAAATTGTGCAACCAATAAAAGTAAGCAACTAACATTCAGAACTGAAATTCATGAAAGTGAGCCAGTCATCACTGCAGCCGGTCCAGGAGCTCGTTAAATGTAGCACATAGACTCAGTTCAGTGCAGAAACAAGTAAAACTCACAGAGCAGTGAGCTGAACTGCCCTGTCCCTCGCCTCCGGCCCTTCTGAGCTTGACCTTTCCAATCTGGCCTGGCACTTAAATTGATCAAACCTCGGGTTTTTCTTCACTCTCAAGTGCGGGCCCCACTACTTCAACTCTGCCTCACCTCAGTTCTGCTGCATGAAATCGCCTCCAGGTCCGCTCCAGCATTGGCTCATTTCCCGCTCCCGGCCCGGACCCCACTACCTTGATTCGGCCTGTACGACCTATGCCGCAGCTATCCTGCACCATGTAGGTTATAGTTCTCACTGAAAAAATTCCAGGTCGTACAAGTGGTTCAAAAGAATCGCAGTGATCTTTTACCAGGAAAAGTGTGATTAATAAAGTAGTTAGTAGTTTTGTGTGTTTTGTTTGCTAGTTACTGTGCTTCACCAGCTCTGTCTTAAACCAGAAAATCACATAAAAAACATAAATCAGGAAAAATACATAAATCACATGGTTGGCTGCAGATCCTCTTCACTATAACTGCTTCCAAAGGAAATGTGGTTTCAATTGACATTGCTTGTAGAGATTTGATATTTTTGCTATATAAAATTTGTTGCTTCGCCCGTGTGCACCCAGTGTACTGGCCTATGATGATAATCTGGATTGTCAAAAGTAGAAGTAAAAAGTAATTGTTGTGCTACAATTAAACCATTAAAGACATTGAGCCTCGGAAAATAATGGCTGAAAATCGAAAAAAACTCATAAACCTGGTGAATAATGGATACCTGGGAGTGATTGTAAACTCATAATCTAACCTTGGGTAGAAAATGTGGGTTGGTAGAAGCACAAATCTTCAATGATCGTCGGAACCTTGGAATAAAATAACCCTGTACTTCTCTGGGTGATATTGGCTATTTTTATGCTCTCTAATAATATATAAAGAAATTTAATTTGATGTGGTATTTTACTCAGTAGTAAATCTATTTCTACAGCAGCTAAACTGCTTGTGTGGTTTAAGTCAATGGCCTGCAGTGACTCTGACTGGAAAGGTTAACCATTGCAGCATGAGATTATATAGAATTTACAGCTTAAAGACAGTGATAAGCCGTCTCATTGTTGCAGTATTTATGCTCCACACTAACTTCTCCAGTCATAACCTCCTCTGTTTCCCTCTTCCCTTAAACCCATCTCTGCTTTTCACCTCACCCATGGGGGTGAGTTCCATTTTATCACACTGCATCTTGGGTAAAGAAATTGTGGCACACCTGAATGGATTTATTAGGAGCCTTAGGTCCCACACCAGCAAGATCAGGACCAATTATTGCATAATAACCATCAGGCTTCTAAACCAGCATGGATAACTTCGCTCACCCCAGTGTTGAACTGACTCCATACCCTTTCAAGTACTCTACAACTCGTGTTCTCAGTATTATTTATTTACTTCTTCATTTATTGTTTGTGCAATTTGCCCTCTTTTGCACATTGGTTGTTTATCAGTTTTTATATTGTATATTTTTATAAAGTTTTTTTGTTTTCCTGTAAATACTTGCATGAATTTTAAGGTAGTATTTAGTGACATATATGTACTTTGGTAATAAATGTCTTAAATTTCAATTTGATTTATTAGTAACTCTCTTATATTTGTAGCCCTTAAGTTTTAGGCATCTCTGACAGGTAACACCTCTACATCTGCCCAGTGAGATGTGGTTTTAAAATCACAGGGTTTGGAGTCAGTGTAGTTGCCATTACTGCCAACAGATTACCTGTTTTCCATTACATTTTAAGAATACTTCCTTTGGTCTCTATGATTGTACTGCAAAAATAAAGGAACCTCCTACAGAATATTATTTGGTGTTATCTAGAGCACTAGCAGCATTAAATTGTACAGACCCCGAATTAAAGCAACAGGAAGTAGAGAGGATCTGACATGTTTGTGTGTTACGTTGAGATATACTGTAAGTACAAGATCAGAAAATTCACTGAGTTATTTTTGGGTTGGATATTTCAGCAGCACTAGTATTAAAGTTGTCTGTAGTTTGCAGAGCATTAGCTTTTGCACAACCCTATTCTCATGTAAAACCAGAGAGATGAACTAGATTCAAGTCATGGGCTTAAGGGAAGAGATACACACACAAAATCCTGGCGGAACTCAGCAAGCCAGGCAGCATCTAGGCAAAGAGTACAGCCGACATTCCGGGCCAAAACCCGAACTTAGTGTAGTGCTTAGAGGGGACTTGAGGGAGGGTGGGATGTTCTTTCAAGCTGTTTGGTTGGAGTCTAGAATGCACTGTTTGAGGAGGTGGTATTGGCAAGTAGATTTTAAATATCCACTGAAGGGACGTGGGCTGAGCCAGGCTTCAATTGCCCATTCCTAGTTGGCTTTGAGAAGGTGGTGGCGAGCTGCTTTTGAGGTGTGGGTAAACCGATGGTGTTGTTTGGCACATAGGTTTGTTACTGTCATGTATCGGAACCACAGTAAAAAAAAACTTTGCATGCCATCCATGCAGATCATTTCATCACATCTGCACACTGATGTGTTACAAGGAAAAGACAATTGCAGAATCCAGAATGTAGTGCCACAGTTACAGAGGAAGTGCAGCACAGGCAGCACAAGGCTGTGCCAAGCTCGATCGTGAGGGCAAGAGGCCATCTTATTGTACAAGAGATCTGTTCGATAGTTTTATAACAGTGAGATAGTAGCTGTCGTTGAAGCTCGTGGTATGTTTGGGAGAGAGTTCCAGGATTTTGACCCAGTGCAGTGAAGGAATAACGATATATCTCATAGTCAGGATGGTGCGTAGCCTCGAGGGTAAATTCCAGCTGATGGTGTTGCCATGTTTTTATGGCCTTCTCCTTCTGGCTGGTAGAGGTGGTGAGTATGGAAGGCGCTGCCTTGGTGAGTTGCTGTATTTAAGAAGCATTTGACAAGCATTTTAATTGCCAAGGCATAATAGGCCCTGGACCTAATATGGGCATGGGCTTGGGCATGGGCTTGCAGCAGGGGCATAGTGAAACAAAGAGCCTGTTTCTGTGTGTACCTCCCTATATATCAGTCAGCTTACTCCTCGGTCACTAAAGAATGGCCAAAAGTTCATTGACCAAATTCTTAGAAAATACTATTTAGATGTTGTCATCTTAAACATCATCTGTTATTGCTATATCATTGCAGCACCTGTTCAGAAGGGAAAGACCTTCAATGAAGTAAAACCCTGATCAGTGTAGTGATAGCAATGGAACACATTTGATTGTTACTCATTCAATTCATATATCTGCTGCTTTCTTCATTTTCTTTACAGCATATTACACTCAATCCATGGGAACATAGTACAAATTCAACATCCTTTTTAAAACAAGGGTGTACAATGTTATTTTGATCCAAAATTAAGCAAAAAATCATAGTTCAGGCTCTGAATTAAACTCAGGACCTTTGATTCCTCAATAGATGTCCATCAGAAAAGCAATGTTCAATATAGTTAAATCCATTATCTGTAAGTAAACACACATGTGACCAGATATTTTTATTTACATCAATGTCAGGAGTATTTTAAAAACCTTTGTGACAAACAATAGTCTATAAGTGTTCTAGACAATTCATTTCAGAGATTTTCTGGATGTGAAATAGAAAATATTAATTTTCTGCTTCCTTAATATAACAGGTAATTTCATATTCTTATAGCAAGCTGTTAATGTCCTCAAATAATTTCAAGTAGCTGTTATCAAGTTCCTATTATTTTGAGACAGAACTACAATTTGTTTGATAGTCTTAACAATGCAGCTGCTAAATTTAGTTCTTCATCTGTATTTTAAAATGATTAATATTTTAACCAGAAACAAAGGAAAATGATCACAGTGTATTTTAAGCTCTATTTAGTCTATGTGTTATGTCAATGGAATTGTGAACAATGATTGTTCCTTCGAGCAAGCGGTTTAGATTTATCGAGTATAGAACAGTTAGTAATCTCTGAACTTGCATTTAATGTGTACTACTTAAATTTGTTACAGTGCTAAAACATTTAAAGTCCTAAAGGTAAGAACGTCTGCAGATGCTGAAGATTCAAAGTAACACACACAAAGCGCTGGAGGAACTCAGCACTTAACTCCCCCCTTCTTTGCAAGGCTCTGCTGTCTTATACGTCTTTTCATAACCATGGAGCATCCCAAGGAGGTAACAAAGTGCTTCTGAGGTTGTAATGTTGGAAACACAGCATTCTGTTTGCGCATCACAAGCTTCCAGACATCAATGACCACATGATACTAGTGCTGGTAGAGAGATGAAGGTTGTTCAGGATCCCTTCTGATCTTCAAACTATCAGGAGATCTCAAGTATTCAACTGTGAGGACAGATAGGGCATCACATTGAAAATCAAGTTTGTTGTCATGGGAATAACACCCAGGGTATAAGTGCCATAAAAATTAGCTCGTTGCAGCAGCACAGTAATTTACCGATATAATATACATAAATTACCATAACAAATTAACACAAATTACACATAACCTTTATGACAGAAATAAACATAACAACATTAGTTCAAGTTAAGAAAGAGAGAAGAAATACAGTTTATACTGAGGTAGTGTTGGAGTTTTTCAGTTTGGCTCAACAGCGTGATGGCAGTGGGGAAGAAGCTGTGAGGCCTTGAGGTGTGGGTCATCTAGCTTCTATACGTCCTGGCTTATGGCAGGATCGAGAAGAGAGCATGGGGTGGGGAGAGCTTTTCTTTTTTTTGTAATTTATTTTTTTATTGAAGTTCATCATCAAACAAAACTTTCCATAAGATGCAAACAACAGGAATTCTGCAGATGCTGGAAATTCAAGCAACACACATCAAAGTAGCTGGTGAACGCAGCAGGCCAGGCAGCATCTCTAGGAAGAGGTACAGTCGATGTTTCAGGCCGAGACCCTTCGTCAGGACTAACTGAAGGAAGAGTGAGTAAGGGATTTGAAAGTTGGAGGGGGAGGGGGAGATCCAAAATGATAGGAGAAGACAGAGGGGGACGGATGGAGCCAAGAGCTGGACAGGTGATTGGCAAAGGGGATATGAGAGGATCATGGGACAGGAGGCCCGGGGAGAAAGACAAGGGGGGGAGGGACCCGGAGGATGGGCAAGGGGTATAGTCAGAGGGACAGAGGGAGAAAAAGGAGAGTGAGAGAAAGAATGTGTGTATAAAAATAAATAACGGATGGGGTACGAGGGGGAGGTGGGGCATTAGCGGAAGTTAGAGAAGTCGGTGTTCATGCCATCAGGTTGGAGGCTACCCAGACGGAATATAAGGTGTTGTTCCTCCAGCCTGAGTGTGGCTTCATCTTTACACTGAGGAGGCCGTGGACAGACATGTCAGAATGGGAATGGGATGTGGAATTAAAATGTGTGGCCACTGGGAGATCCTGCTTTCTCTGGCGTCACTGGGAGATCCTGCTTTCCCTTTTCATAAGATGTATTTCAGATACTGTACATATATATCACATAGTAATATTTCCCATAAATCTCTACATAATATTTATCTAAAGTATATACTTATAGAAAGGAGAGGAAAGAAAGAACAATCAAAAGAAGAAAACTATGTACAAAGTAGGGAGTGATTTTTTTTTTACAACATATTCATTGACTTGTGAGAATAAAATCAGGCCTATGAAGTATTATGTAGTTAAACCATTTTCCCCAGTATAAATCAAATTGTTCCAACTTATGATTAACAGATGCTGTTATCTTCTCCATTTTGTAAATGTCCATTGTAATTTCCATCCATAAATTTAAAGTTGGGCTGTCCTTGATAACCATTTCCTGGTAAGGGTCTTTTTACCAGCCACCAGCAGTATATTCATTAAATATTTATCTCTTTTCAACCATTCTTGAGATATATACCCAAAATGTATGGTCTTACTTTCTAAGGGCATTTCACATTTAAAGATGTCTTGTAGGGCATTGTGTATCCCACTCCAATAGTCTTTGATAACGGGGCATTCCCAGAAATTATGATAATGGTTTACATTTTGATTTCCACAATTTCTCCAGCAAACAGGGAGGTTACTATCATAATGGGATTTCTGAGAGGGTGTAATAAAATATCTTATCAAGTTTTTCCACCTGAACTCCCTCCATTTCTGTGAACTGGTACACTTCCATTGATACTCCATATTATTGTCCATTCTTCCTTAGATACTATTATCCCTCTTCCTTCTCCCATTTTGTTTTAATGTATGAAGTTGAATGTGTTTTAAGATTTGACAAACCCTTATACATAGTTGAAATTATTCTACTACCGTTGTCTGAATTATATGCTTTTCTAAATAGCGGTATCAAACATGTACTTGCCTTGGTTACATTTTTAACCATCCTATTAACATACTGTTGCATCTGTAAATATCAATAAAAGTCTTGTTTTTCTAATTAGTGCTTCTCTTCGAGCATTTCAAAACTGAACAGTGTTCCTTCTTTCATTATATTGCAAATAGCTATTATTCCTTTAGCTGTCCAGTCCTTAAATCTAGCATCCAGTTTGTTCGGCGTAAAATCCGAGTCATATGCACACCATTTAAGAATTGCAATGTCTCTCTCTAGTTTATATTCTTTTATAATAGTTTTCCATATTTTAAGAGTCCATTTCACCTATGGGTTGTCAATAGTATTTACGTAACTTTGTAGGTTGTTATGAGCCAAAGTTGCTTGTATGGGGATGGAAAGTATCCTCTCAATGTTTTACGATTGAGCGTCATATGATGGGTTGCACCAGCATAACACAGCTCTCAACTGTGCTGCAAAATAATAATCTCTAAGAGAAGGTAGGCCCCATCCCCCCTTTTCCTTGGCTAATGCAAAGTTTTGAGATGAATTCTAGGCCTTTCACCTTGCCATATATATCTTGATAGCATCTTGTTCCATTCATTGATTTGATTTTGGTTAATCTCTATTGGTAGGGTCTGAAAGAGATATAGTAGTCTGGGCAGTATATTCATTTTAATAGATTCAATCCTTGAACTGAGACCAAGAAAAGGAATTAGGTTCCATCTTGTTATATCTTCCTTAATTTTTTTATATCTAGGCTGATAATTGCATTCTGATAATTTTGCCAAATCTTTTGGCATAATGATGCCCAAATATTTGACAGGCTCTGTTTGCCATGCCCAAGGATATCTACTTTCAATTTCTCTTGGTGGGCTATAGTTATATGAAAATAGTTGGGTTTTATCTACGTTGATCTTGTATCCTGATAATTGGCCATATTGTTCAAAGGATTGCATCAATTTAGGTAAAGAGTATGTTGGTTGCCCTAGATAGATCAAAATGTCACCCCGTAAGAGGCCAATTTATGTTCTGTCCCTTTAATAGTAATTCCCCTGATATCTTCATTTTGTCTGATGTATTGAGCTAATGGTTCCAGATATAATGTGAAGAGTAGCGGTGACCATGCACAACCCTGTCTCGTGCCCCTTTCTAGGGTAAAACTATTAGATAAATATCCATTGATTTTAATCCTGGCAGTAGGGTTGTCATTTTGTGCCTGTATAGTTTGGGGGAGAGCTGTTCTGATGGTCCACTGCCCCCTGTGGTCTCTTGTGGTCCTTTGCATTGGAGTTTCTGTACCAAGCTGTGAAGTAAGCAGACAAAATGCATTCCACTGTACATCTGTAGAACTTTGTCAGAGTCTTCGATGTCATGCTGAATCTCCTTATTATTGTGGTAACAAGGAGATTATTCAGTGTCTCGATGCATGTTGACTCCCAGTTCAGCCTGTTCAGTCTCATTCCCTGCTCAATAGTCTTGTAAGTTACTTCTGTCAAGTGCCCATCTCATTCTCGTTTAAAAGTCTTGATTGTTTCTATCCCCACCTGCCCTACAGGCAGTGAATTCCAGATCTGAATCACATTGCAGACTTTTACGTACACCTGCCACTGTCCATTTTGCCATGGAAGATATAGAACAGGAGAATTTCCTTTGGCCCACCCACCATACCAACCACACATTTAAACACCAATCCCACGTTACTTTCCTCACAATCCCCTCACCTCTCCCCGGATTCCACCTCTCTCCTTACAGACTTGGGGCAATTTGCAGGTGACATTAATCTCTTGATCTGCACATCTTTGGGATGGGCAAGGAAGCTGCAACACCTGGAGGAACTGTGCGAATCCACACCCACACTGACAGTGCCGGAGGTCAGGACTGAAAAGCCTGGAGGAACTGTGCGAATCCACGCCCACACTGACAGTGCCGGAGGTCAGGATTGAAAGGCCTGGAGGAACTGTGTGAATCCACGCCCACACTGACAGTGCCGGAGGTCAGGAGGAACTGTGCGAATCCACACCCACACTGACAGTGCCGGAGGTCAGGATTGAAAGGCCTGGAGGAACTGTGCGAATCCACGCCCACACTGACAGTGCCGGAGGTCAGGATTGAAAGGCCTGGAGGAACTGTGTGAATCCACGCCCACACTGACAGTGCCGGAGGTCAGGAGGAACTGTGCGAATCCACACCCACACTGACAGTGCCGGAGGTCAGGATTGAAACGCCTGGAGGAACTGTGCGAATCCACGCCCACACTGACAGTGCCGGAGGTCAGGACTGAAAGGCCTGGAGGAACTGTGCGAATCCACACCCACACTGACGGTGCCGGAGGTCAGGAGGAACTGTGCGAATCCACACCCACACTGACAGTGCCGGAGGTCAGGATTGAAAGGCCTGGAGGAACTGTGCGAATCCACACCCACACTGACAGTGCCGGAGGTCAGGATTGAAACGCCTGGAGGAACTGTGCGAATCCACACCCACACTGACAGTGCCGGAGGTCAGGATTGAAACGCCTGGAGGAACTGTGCGAATCCACGCCCACACTGACAGTGCCGGAGGTCAGGACTGAAAGGCCTGGAGGAACTGTGCGAATCCACACCCACACTGACGGTGCCGGAGGTCAGGATTGAAACGCCTGGAGGAACTGTGCGAATCCACGCCCACACTGACAGTGCCGGAGGTCAGGACTGAAAGGCCTGGAGGAACTGTGCGAATCCACACCCACACTGACGGTGCCGGAGGTCAGGAGGAACTGTGCGAATCCACACCCACACTGACAGTGCCGGAGGTCAGGATTGAAAGGCCTGGAGGAACTGTGTGAATCCACGCCCACACTGACAGTGCCGGAGGTCAGGAGGAACTGTGCGAATCCACACCCACACTGACAGTGCCGGAGGTCAGGATTGAAAGGCCTGGAGGAACTGTGCGAATCCACGCCCACACTGACAGTGCCGGAGGTCAGGACTGAAAGGCCTGGAGGAACTGTGCGAATCCACACCCACACTGACGGTGCCGGAGGTCAGGAGGAACTGTGCGAATCCACACCCACACTGACAGTGCCGGAGGTCAGGATTGAAAGGCCTGGAGGAACTGTGCGAATCCACGCCCACACTGACAGTGCCGGAGGTCAGGATTGAAAGGCCTGGAGGAACTGTGTGAATCCACGCCCACACTGACAGTGCCGGAGGTCAGGAGGAACTGTGCGAATCCACACCCACACTGACAGTGCCGGAGGTCAGGATTGAAACGCCTGGAGGAACTGTGCGAATCCACGCCCACACTGACAGTGCCGGAGGTCAGGACTGAAAGGCCTGGAGGAACTGTGCGAATCCACACCCACACTGACAGTGCCGGAGGTCAGGATTGAAACGCCTGGAGGAACTGTGCGAATCCACGCCCACACTGACAGTGCCGGAGGTCAGGATTGAAAGGCCTGGAGGAACTGTGCGAATCCACACCCACACTGACAGTGCCGGAGGTCAGGATTGAAACGCCTGGAGGAACTGTGCGAATCCACGCCCACACTGACAGTGCCGGAGGTCAGGACTGAAAGGCCTGGAGGAACTGTGCGAATCCACGCCCACACTGACAGTGCCGGAGGTCAGGATTGAAACGCCTGGAGGAACTGTGCGAATCCACACCCACACTGACAGTGCCGGAGGTCAGGATTGAAACGCCTGGAGGAACTGTGCGAATCCACGCCCACACTGACAGTGCCGGAGGTCAGGACTGAAAGGCCTGGAGGAACTGTGCGAATCCACACCCACACTGACAGTGCCGGAGGTCAGGATTGAAACGCCTGGAGGAACTGTGCGAATCCACGCCCACACTGACAGTGCCGGAGGTCAGGACTGAAAGGCCTGGAGGAACTGTGCGAATCCACACCCACACTGACAGTGCCGGAGGTCAGGATTGAAACGCCTGGAGGAACTGTGCGAATCCACACCCACACTGACGGTGCCAGAGGTCAGGATTGAAACGCCTGGAGGAACTGTGCGAATCCACGCCCACACTGACAGTGCCGGAGGTCAGGACTGAAAGGCCTGGAGGAACTGTGCGAATCCACACCCACACTGACGGTGCCGGAGGTCAGGAGGAACTGTGCGAATCCACGCCCACACTGACAGTGCCGGAGGTCAGGATTGAAAGGCCTGGAGGAACTGTGCGAATCCACACCCACACTGACAGTGCCGGAGGTCAGGATTGAAACGCCTGGAGGAACTGTGCGAATCCACGCCCACACTGACAGTGCCGGAGGTCAGGACTGAAAGGCCTGGAGGAACTGTGCGAATCCACACCCACACTGACGGTGCCGGAGGTCAGGAGGAACTGTGCGAATCCACACCCACACTGACAGTGCCGGAGGTCAGGATTGAAACACCTGGAGGAACTGTGCGAATCCACACCCACACTGACAGTGCCGGAGGTCAGGATTGAAACGCCTGGAGGAACTGTGCGAATCCACACCCACACTGACAGTGCCGGAGGTCAGGATTGAAAGGCCTGGAGGAACTGTGCGAATCCACGCCCACACTGACAGTGCCGGAGGTCAGGATTGAAAGGCCTGGAGGAACTGTGCGAATCCACGCCCACACTGACAGTGCCGGAGGTCAGGATTGAAATGCCTGGAGGAACTGTGCGAATACACGTCCACACTGACAGTGCCGGAGGTCAGGATTGAAACGCCTGGAGGAACTGTGCGAATTCACGGCCACACTGACAGTGCCGGAGGTCAGGATTGAAACGCCTGGAAGAACTGTGCGAATCCACACCGACAATGACAGTGCCGGAGGTCAGAATTGAACCCGGACTGCTCAGACTGCAAGACATCAGCTCGACTATGCGTACTACTGTGCCACCTTTCCCTTTCAATCTTTATTCTCTGGTCCTTAGACTCTCTGTGAATGGACGTGGCTTCTTTTGGTACCCTTTGGTTAAAATCATCACAGTCTCACGTAGATCTCACAGATCTTTTGATTATGCAGCACTCTGTCTCTACAGCACAGAGATTGTTCACCTAGTGTTTTCAATCAAAGGGTAGAGATATGGCTTTACACACACAGAAGCTCGCCCTTTGCACACACTCATTCATGCCAAACAAGTATCTATCTGAGTTAGTCCCATTTGTCTGCATTTGGTCCATATTCCAGCAAACCTTTCCTTGTCATGTACCTGCCTAAATGTCTTTTAAACATTGTAATTATATCCACCACTGCCACTTTCTCATTTCATATTGTACCTTCTGTACAAAAATGGTGCCCTTCAGGTCGGCTTTAAATCTCACCTTTATCACCTTAAATCTGTGACCCCTAGTATTAGACTCCCCTACCCTGGGTAAAATACTGTGACTATTCATCTTTCCTTTGGCCCTCATGGTTTTTTAGACATCTACAGGATCACTCAGCCTCGCATGCTCCCACACTATCCAGCCTCTTCTTATAACTGCCCCCCCACCACCCCCAAGTCCCAGTAGCATTCTTGTGAATCCTTTCTGCAACCTTTCCAGCTCAATTACAGCTTTCCTATAGTATGGTGACCGGAACTGCACACAGTGTGACCAGAGCTGAACACTGGTACCTGTCACCATTGAAAATTGCACGTTAACCAGTTGTGAATTGCCAGCACAGGAGAAATAATCTGAAACATTTCTCATTTTTTAGCATTATTTAACACTGTTTTTTGTTGTTGTTTTAAGAGTTCTGCAAAATTATTTTCCAGAACAATTATTTTGTTAACCATTTCAGCAAGATTTGAAACATTGAAGGCACAAATCTTAAATTCCCTGTCCTAAATCCACTGCACCTAAGAGTCTGGCAAAAGAGAACTTTCAGAGCTCAAAGTCAACACAGTTGGTTGGAAGTTAAAGCAACTGAACCCATGTGGACAATACTGTTTCATTTGTTTTTACAGAGTATTCAGGTTAAATATCTCTTTCCAACAAAAAAGCTCTTCAGGAAATAGTAACAAAGAGCTGATTGTATCTCTGTGGAGTGTGCATAAATGTTTAGCAATGCAAGGGGTGGTAAAATTTAAACTGAGAAATGTTTCAGAACTTTGGAAAAGATGATAATTAAGAGTGAATAAAGTACAAAATGTTGGGGAAATCCATCTGGTTCAAACAATGGGTCGACATGTGAAATGGTTAGCACTTTAAGCCTACTGACGAGGAAAAGAGATCAGAAAATTTGATCGCAATAATGATTCATTTGCAAGCTCCATTCATTTAATTGAACAACTTAAAATGTAATTGAAGCAGGACCAAAATTATGCTTGATTCTGCCCCATTTAATGTGGTGGGATATTTTAGTGTGGCTGCAATCAATTTCCTTGTAAAGTTGTCTAAAGCATACATGAGAGCCTGCACTGGGCATGAACTATTGTAAAGGGGGAGTGCTAAAGGAACCAAGGACCAGGATGTAGGATTATGGTACAATGTAGTAGCGATGAAAGTAATTTGGCCCATCGTGACTAGTTCTGGAAGGTGATCTTCCCTCTTGCAAGTATATGTGAAAAAAGAGTGGCATTTTGAAAGGAATTGGAAAGTTAATTCCATTTACATCTCGGACTTCAACTACTGCACAGAGTCTTGTCATCTTCAGAAGTTTTCGGATGACTCTGCCATAGTTGGATGCATCAGCAAGGGAGATGAGGCTGAGTACAGGGCTACGGTAGGAAACTTTGTCACATGGTGTGAGCAGAATTAGCTGCAGCTTAATGTGAAAAAGTCTAAGGAGCTGGTGGTAGACCTGAAGAGAGCTAAGGTACTGGTGACCCCTGTTTCCATCCAGGGAGTCAGTGTGGACATGGTGGAGGATTACAAATACCTGGGGATACGAATTGACGATAAACTGGACTGCTCAAAGAACACTGAGACTGTCTACAAGAAGGGTCAGAGCCGTCTCTATTTCCTGAGGAGACTGAGATCCTTTAACATCTGCCGGACAATGCTGAGGATGTTCTACAAGTCTGTGGTGGCCAGTGCTATCATGTTTGCTGTTGTGTGCTGGGGCAGCAGGCTGAGGGTAGCAGACACCAACAGAATCAACAAACTCATTCGTAAGGCCAGCGATGTTGTGGGGAATGAACTGGACTCTCTCACGGTGGTGTCTGAAAGGAGGATGCTGTCTAAGTTGCATGCCATCTTGGTCAATGTCTCCCATCCACTACATAATGTACTGGGTGGGCACAGGAGTACATTCAGCCAGAGACTCATTCCACTGAGATGCAGCACAGAGCGTCATAGGAAGTCATTCCTGCCTGTGGCCATCAAACTTTACAACTCCTCCCTTGGAGGGTCAGACACCCTGAGCCAATAGGCTGGTCCTGGACTTATTTCATAATTTACTGGCATAATTTACATATTACTATTTAACTATTTATGGTTCTATTACTATTTATTATTTATGGTGCAACTGTAATGAAAACCAACTTCCCCTGGGATCAATAAAGTATGACTATGACTAATTGAAAGGGGAAAGAACAGGTTTGGAAGTAACGGGAGAGCTTTTCAAACAGGAAGCACGGGCATGAGGAAAGGATAACACACACAAAATGATGAAGGAACTCTGCAGGCCAGGCAGCGCCAGTCCTGATGAAGGTTCTCAGCCCAAAACGTTGACTGCCTACTCTTCTTCATAGATGCTGCCTGGCCTGCAGAGTTCCTCCAGCATTTTGTGTGCGTTGCTTTGGATTTCGAGCATTTACAGATTTTCTCATGTCAATGAAAGAGTGGCCACTTGATGGTCTGCATCATTTTGTGATCATATAATAGAGTCATGGAGTGCAGCACAGAAGCAGGCCCAACTTGTCTATGCCAGTATGATGCCCATCTACCTTAATCTCATTTTCTTGCATTAGGTCCACATCCCTCTCGTACAGGGGTTCCAGACCTGGATTCCGTGGACCCCTCAGTTAATGGTAGGATCCATGGCATAAAAAAAGTTGGGAACCCCTGCTCTAGTACATTCCTATAAATGTACCTGTCCAAATTCCTTTTACACATTATAATTGTTTCTACCTTTATCAACTGTTCTGGGAGGTTTTTCCTTATGCTCATCCTCTCTATGTGAAAAAGTTGCTCCCTCAGACCTTTAAATCCACCCCCCTTAAATCTATGTCCTTTAGTTTTAGATCCTTAGCTTGGAAAAACTATTATCATCACTATCTGTATCTCCATAAGGTTTCCTGCCCACCAGTAAGAATAAACACAGCGTCTCCGATTTCTTCTAGTTGCTAAAGGCTCAAATTCCAGGCAATATCCTGGTGAGCCTCTTCTGCATTCTGTCTAATGATAGCATTCGGACATCCTTCCTGTAGTGTGGTGACCAGAACTTTACACATTACTCCAAGTGCTGCCCAACCAATGTTTTATAGAGCTGTAATGTGACATCCTAATTCTTATACTCAGTCTCTCAGCCTATGGAGGCAAGCACGCCAGATGCTTTCTTCACTACCCTGTCCACCTGTGTCACCATATTCAGTGAAGGATCAACTTGCATCCAGTTGTCTTTCTTTGCACCGATGCTTGTCAGGTCCCTTCCATTTATGGCCTTGCCAGCGTTTTTGTATCCCAAAATTTTCCCAACCTCTTTCACTCCAGAGAGTAGCTTTTTAAAAAAAAAATTAGCACTGAACTTGGGTAGAAGGAGAATCAGAGGATGTTGGTGGTCATGTGAGAGAGAATAGATTACAGGGAAATGAGAGGGAACTGATTAAGAGGTCATAAAGACTGAATGCACTGAATGGCTTCCTGCTGTATAATGGAATAATCCAGAACCAATTTACTGCTTTCCCTTCATCTCTTTTTATTCTAACTAAAGGACTTTCATCAATGTAGGGTACTCCAGAATACTTTACAATTACCTCTGGATTTTTGAAGTGAAGTCACTGTTATAGGAAGTACAGTAGCCACTTTTTGCATAGCAACCTCCCACAGCAGGTAGTTTTTTTTTGGGACGTGTTGATTGAAGGATTAATGTTGGACAATCAGGGATTGTCACCCTGCTCTTCTTTGGCCTGTGGTTTTGGAATGTTTGACATCCAAGGCCTTGATGTTAAGACGAATCAAAAAGCAAAGAGATGCTGATGTTAAAAATCTGAAATAAAATTAGAAAAGTCTGCAACCTCTCAGTAGGTCTGTAGGGTAACGTAATTGATGGAAATGTACAGGATTCACAACCACCGACTTTGGTTGGGGTTCACTTTAAGAGGCTGGTCTATTATAGCAACTCATTTATTGAACACAAAGCACAATTACGTCAAAGTCCTTTACGTAATTACCTATCACTTCAGGCCAGCCTTTGCACTGTACTTCATATAAGGGACTGAGAATAAACCTCATTCTGATTAGTATTATCACATAGAACACTACATTACAGCACAGAAACAGGCACTTCAGTCCATCTAGTCTGTGCCAAACTATTAATCTGCCTAGTTCCATAGACCTGCACCCGGATAATAGCCCTCCATACCCATCCCATCCATTACCTATCCAAACTTCTCTTAAATATCGAAACCGACTCCACACCATCACTTGTGTTGGCAGCTCATTCACTCTCACCACCCTCTTAGTGAAGAAGTTCTCCCTCATGTTCCCCTTAAACACTTCATCTTTCACCTTTAACCTATGACCTCTAGTTGTTGTCTCACCCAATCTCAGTGGAAAACGCCTGCCTGCGTTTAGCCTATCTGTAGTCTTCATAATTTTATATGCCTCTATCAAATTGGCCTTCAATCTTCTACGTTCTAGGAAGTAAAGTCCTAACTTATTCAACCTTTCCCTGTAACTCTGGTCCTCAAGTCTCAAGAACATCCTTGAAAATTCCCTCTGCATTCTTTCAATCTTATTTACATATTTCTTGTAGGTAGGTGACTAAAACTGGACGCAATACTCCAAATTAAGCCTCACCAACATCTCAGTACGTTGACTTATGAAGGTGAATGTGACAAAAGCTTTCCTTACTACCCTATCAACCGGTGACACCACTTTCAATGAATTGTGGATCTGTTTTCCCAGTATCTCTGTTTTACCACACGGCTCAGTGAGCAACCACTCATTGTGCAAAATCTACCCTGGTTTGCCCTCCCAAACTGCAACACCTCGCACTTGTCTGCATTAAATATCATTTGCCATTTTTCAGCCCCTTTTACCAGATGGTGCTGATCCCACTGCAAGCTTTGATAGTCTTCCTCGCTGTCCACTACACCCTCAACCTTAGTGTCATCTGCAAATTTGCTGGTCCAGTTTACCACATTATCATCTAGATTGCTGATATAGATGACAAACAACAATGGACTCAATATTGATCTCTGTGGAACACCACAGGCCTCCAGTCAGAGGCAACCATCTACAACCACCCTCTGGCTTCTTCCACTTAGCCAATGTTTAATCCCATTTATCACATCATCTTGATGACAAGCAACTAAATCTTCTTGACCAATCTCCCATGTGGGACCTTGTCATAGGCCTTTCTAATGTCTATGTAGACAACATCCACTACCTTGCCTTCATCAATTCTCCTAGTAGCTTCCTCAAAAAATCTCTTAAGATTGGTTAGACTGAATGTAACACACACGAAGGCATGCTGACCATCCCTAATCAGTCCCTCTCTATCCAAATATGTCTACATCCTTTCCCTTTGAATACCTTCCAATAACTTTCTCACCTCTGATTTCAGGCTCACTGGCCTATAATATCCTGACCTATTCTTAGAGTTTTTCTTAGACAACAGGACAACATTAGCTATTCTCCAGTCCTCCAGCACCTCACCCATGGCAAAGAATGGCTTAAACATCTGCTAGGGCCCCTGCGATTTCCAGGCTAGCCTCCCACAGAGTCCAAAGGAACACATTTTCTGGCCCTGGGGATTCCTCCACTCTAATTTGCCTCAAACAGAAAACACCTCCTCCTTAGTAATCTGTATAGGTCCATGATCTCGCTGCTGTATTGCCTCACATCTATAAACTCATCGTCCATCTTCCGAATAAATACGGTTACAAAAGACTTATTTAAAATCTCCCCCCATCTCCTTTGACTCCACGCATAGCTGACCACTCTGATCTTCCAGATGTCTAATTTTCCCCTTGCTATCCTTTTGCTCTTAATCTATCTGTAGAAGCCCTTAGGATTCGCCTTCACTTCGTTTGCTAGAGAACCTCAGGTCTTCTTTTATCCCTCCTGATTACCTCCTTAAATGCTCTCTTGCATTTCCTATACTGCTTAGGTACCTCATTTGTTCCTATCTGTCTATATCTGCTGGTGTATCTCCTTTTTCTTACCCAGGGCCTCAATATCTCTCAAGAACAAAGGTTCTCTAAACCTGTTATTCTTGCCTTTTATTCTGACAGGAACATACAAATCGTGTACTCTCAAAATTTCACATTTAAAGGCCTCCCACTCACCAAGGTCACCTTTGCCAGAAAACAACCTGTCCCAATACACACTTGTCAGATCCTTTCTGAATCCATCAAAATAGGCCTTTCTCGAATTTAGTATCTCAACCCATGGACCAGACCCAGCCTTTTCCATAACTAACTTGAAACTAACAGCATTTTGATTACTATTTGCAGTGTTCTCTACACAGTGTTTCTGCCACTTGCCCTGTCTCATACAGCCTTGCATTTCTTGCAACAGCCTGCAATCTCTCTATAAATTTGCTCCTCTAAATCCTGCAAAACCTCTGTCTTCCCCCTCTTGCAACCAAGCCTCACTAATGGCTATAATGTCTTAATTCCACGTGCTGATCATGCCCTAGGCTGCCTTTCCTACAATACTCATTGTTTCGAAATATACGCAGCTCAGATTAGTACCACTGTACTCAATTCCTGGCTTTGTAGGTAGGTTTAACAACATCTTTGTCTACATGTAAAAAAGAAACTTTTGTCTGAGTGCCATTCAGGCAGGTCATTATTATATCAATGAGCAAAAGGAAGTCATAATGCAAAATAATAGTGTTTCAGTTACAGAGAAAGTTCAGTGCTGGTAAGCAAATGAAGTGCAAAACTATGATGAGGTAGATAGGGAGGTCAAGAGTTCATCTTTTAGCGAAGTCCATTCAAGATTCTGATAACGTGGGACAGAAGCTGTCCTAACGTCTGGTGGGGCTGACACTGGGACACTGAAGAGACTCTCTTTATGAGTTGGAATTTTAATAATGCTATTTGTCATACCTTCATGATAACAACTGTGGATAACAATTAAATCATGGTAATTTCTTTCTTACGCATCTCTTGTCCCTGGGATCAGCTAGAGGAAGTGACGATGTTGTTCTTAATAGATTATATTGAATTTTCTTGGAATAAGGAGGGTTAACTGTTTCATCAGCAAACAGACTTTGGTTCGTTTTTACATGATGACCCTATTTTGAGGAAGATTTTGGGGAAAGAATGTGTTTGCAATTTCCTATTTCACTAAAGACAATATCCTGCAGGCACTTTTCCACAGACACCAATATTGAGCATTCCCCTTCATATTAAATACTTGGAATATTCATGGAGAGGAAGATATTTCTAGGATTGTATTAAAATTGCATTAGATTTCCCAAGAGTAGAATAGCTTTCAGCTGGACTCTGTTATTTGAACATTAGCAGGGATGAATGAAGACCAGAATGAAAAGCTGTTATTGGGTAAAGTGCATGTCAAATGAACTGTACTGATTCTATGTGGAGGTGGTGTTATAGTTCAATGACTGGAAGGTGAATGGTACACCCAGGTTCAAACTTTTACCATGGTAGCAGTCAACAATTTATAACAAAAAAGAGTCTAAAAAACTGGATTGTTGTAAATCCCATGTAATTCATAAATGTCCTTCAAAAAAATAAAATAAATCTGCTGTCCTCAGCTAGCATGTCCTCTTTGTGACTCCAGGTTCATGTGGTTGGCTGCTGATTCATGGCCCAATGCTGTAGTACTGTTGCTCTTTGTGTTTTGACTGTGGCAGATGTGGTATGTGATGCTGCTGCAAGTAAGTTTCTATTGTATCTGTACATACATGGATGTGTGCACATAATAATAATCTTGACTTTGACTACGTAAAAATAACAAAGTCAACAATCCTTGGCAAAAAGTGTATTGGTAAACAGCATATAGGTAGAGAGTTAAGTTTTAAAAGGTTGAATTTCTCAACTATGGTTACAAATTGAATACCTGAGACTGTTACATTGCTGAGAAGCAGCACACCATGTGACTCTATTGACCATTAAAAATACCTGTCTGCACAGAAGAGATAGTGGTCTATACTTAAAATTGCAATGCAGAATCAATCCTTCCTCCCCCCCTCCCCTCTTCCTCTATTCTCCACTCTGGCCTTTCCATCTCTTTTCACCTGCCTATCACTTCTCCCTGGGTCCCCTCCTCCTTCCCTTTCTCCTATGGCCCACTCTCAGCTCCTATCACATCCCATCTTCTCCAGCCCACCCACCTGGCTTCACCTATCACCTTCCAGTTAGCCTCCTTCCCCGCTCCTACCCCAGCTTCTTATTCTGGTGTCTTCCCCGCTTCCTTCTCAGTCCCGAAGAAGTGCCTCGGCCCGAAACGTCGACTGTAAACATTTCCGTAGATGCTTGAGATCCCCCAGCATTTTGTGTGTGTTACCTTGGATTTCTTTTTTTTTGCTTTGTTCTGTATTTGGACAAAATCTCAAGGGTCAACACTGTCTGACATTACTACATTTCCAATCTTATTCTAATTCAGAGGGATGGATAGGATCGGATAGAAATATCCACAATTTTCACTGATGCTGCAGTGTTGTGCTGACTTGTGAAACCACTGCTGGAGTGGTATGGGCAATTCCGGTCTTTGAAACCAAAGGAGGATCTGATTGCCTTAGAAGTGGTGAAAGGATTGATTTCAGAGAGGAGAGAGGTTCGTTCTGCGAGCAAAGAGACCTTCTTTTCATTACAGAGAGAAATAAGAGCCGATCACTTTGAAACAAAAATCTAAGAAGGGATAACAAGAAGAATAATGATAACCAAATGGGAAAATTAATTCTGTAATGGTTTTGCAAAATGCATGATATAATAATAACTGCATTTCACACTATTGAAATAATAATTCTGAAATACAACTTACTTGACTTCTATTGAGCTGAATTTCAGTAGTGCAAAGAGCTGATGCTGCCATTTTGCTTCATTAGAGTCACCAATTAACAATGGATTTTGTAGGTATTGGACTCCTGGTTGTAAATGCAAATAAGGAGCTGGCCTTTAGGGTGAAGATAGGGAATTTCTTCATCCAGAAGCTTATGACCTTTGGATTTCTCCAGCACCAATTAGCTATCAGAAATAGGGGACAGGCACATTAGCAACATCTAAAGGCCATCTTGGTTCGTACATGGATAGGTGAAGTGTAGCGGGCTAATGCCCGAATGCAGGCAGATGAGACTTGCTCACTGGGCAACACGGTTGAGATGAACGAGTTGGGCTGAAGGACCTATTACTCTTTTGACAGAAGTATTGTGTTTTTGAACTAGAACAGTTCCACTGTGTTTGAATTAGTTTCATGAGAGTTTGAACAAAGGTATACTTATGAGATGAGCATATTTACTAAAGGATTTTTTCTTTAAAAAGCAATAACCCATGGTGCTTACTCTGGCTGTAGTATCGACATGACAAATGTTCTCCTCTCAAGGAACTTAGACCTTAACAGTAAATTAGTTTAGGCCACCAAACAGGCAGTACTCTAAACATTACCACTCTCAAGCTTGAGAATGTCAGGATTTCCTGAATTTAATGATGCATCTGCTATTTAAAGTTTTGTATATATTTTCATTTCAGAATAATATATTTTGGCAGAAATACTCTTGACGTGGGAATTGTAATGTAGCTCAAGTTTTATATTTATAGTTCAAGCAAACTCTTGAATGTTGAGTGGTCATGAAATAACTATTGTGTGGCTGTTTATATTGACCATGAATAGCATATTGAAAGAACGTTTTTTTATTCCTTGAATTGTAGAAACATCTGATCATTGTGTGGCTCAGATATGGGTAGGCAGTAGCCTCCAGCAAATTGTTGTTCACTAGTCTCCACTGACCCACTCTAGAAATGCCTAATTTTCAAAATCTCTCCTGTTCTTGCACACTTGCCTACCTACCTTCTCCAGTCCTCTGACCTCCAAGGATCTTAGTTTTCCTCTAATTCCAGGCTCTGAATTTAATCCAAACACGAGAAAATATGCAGATACTGGAAATCCAAGCAACGCACACAAAATGCCAGAGGAACTCAGCAGGCCAGGCAGCATCTATGGAAAATAGTATACAGTCAACGTTTTGGGCCAAGACCCTTCATCAGGATACATGAAGGGTTTCGGCCTGAAACGTCGACTGTTTATTCTTTTCCATAGATTCCTCCTGGCCTGCTGAACTCCTCCAGCATTTTGTGTGTGTTGCTCTGAATTTAATCCCTCTGTCTTTGGATTCAAGACTTCAGTTCTCTGCCTCTCTGTTCTTCTTTAGGATCGCTCCTACAAGCTCATTCACTGCATGAGCTATCACTCAGTTGTATTGTTATCCCCATATTGACATTTGGGTGTTAGATTTGTTTGTGACAATCTTACCCGTTTCACATTTTACACTTTAAGGACACCGTGAGTGTAAGGGTTTGCTGTTCCTGACAGACACAAATCACTAACTAACACAGACATGCCTCAGCACAAATTGAAACCAAAGGGTTAATCCCTTATTCTCAGTTGGACAAATAAAAACACCAGAGACAGATACTCTAGTCAAGACTGCCTGTCTGTATGCACAAAACTGATGTGAAAAGTCATGACAGACAGAAACAGGCTCTTTGGCCTATTAAGGCCATGCCAACCATCAAGCATGAATTGGCATTAAACCTGCAAGCCTGTGTATCATCAGTTCTGTGAAGGCTGAACAGGCAAACAGAACTGTAATAATTCCTTATTTACTTATTATCCATTATGCCACTGGCATTTAGGGCAGCAGTGAAGGTCTTCCATCTCTGGTGGTGTTCATGGCTTGCTTCATCATGTCAGCAGCTTCCTTTTGGTTTTCACTACAATCAGTCATGCAAGTCCTGGGTGGACACTCAGGAATACCATCACACACAGATGAAGAAGGAGTCTTCATTGCTGTTTCCGTTGGGGCCGTTAGCCCTGAGCTGAACTGCCAGACCTGGAGGACCGGTGGACCACTCTCAGTCTATCCTCTGCCCTTTGACCTGTTTGGCATGGGTGACCCTACCAAGACCCAAAGTATAAATCCCTGAATCCAGCCAGCATAGCTCTCCAGATCATTGAGGCACCCAAGCATCCAAACCACAGTGAGGTAGTAGTCCTCTTGAAGGTTAATGATTCCCGAACTGGGGTTATTGTCTTCTGAGGCCTATATTCTCTAGGATTTCAAAGAATGAGAACTGATCTATTTGAAATATACAGAACTCTTAATGGCCAGTCCAGATGAAGGTACTCAGCCCAAAAGATGAACCGTCTTTTTTCTTCCATAGAGGCTGCCTGACAGACTGAACTTCTCCAGCAGTTGGACTTTTGTTTCAGATTTCAGCATCTGCAGTCTCTTTTGTCTTCATAGCTCACAGGGTCCCGGGCAGGGTAGATGCAGAGATAATGTTTCCCCTGGCTGAGGTGTCCAGAACCAGTGGTCACACCTCAAAATAATGGGTCAGTCATTCAGGACAGAGATGAGAAGAAGTGTCTTCATGTGAATTTATGTGGAGGCTCCGGCACTAAGTACTTCAAGGGATTAAGATTAAAATTAGCTTTAATTGTCATATATACATTGAAACATACAGTGAAATGCATCATTTGTGTCAATGACCAACATGATCCAAGGATTGTACAGGTGTTGACATGCTTCTTTTCACCAATATCGCATGCCCACAACATACTCACCCAAACTTGTACATCTTTGGAACGTGGAAGGAAATCCAAGACTGCAGACAGCAGTGGGAATTGAACCAAAATCGCAATCACTGGCACTGTAAAGAGATAGGATATCAATGCAGGGAAGTGTTGCTCGGTTAGAGATCAGCCTGGACTTTTTTGAGTGGTGGAGCAGATACAGGCCAAGTGGCCTACTCCTGCTTTTCTTTCTGATATTCCTTTGTTCTTCTGACCCCACTCCATGCAGCCATGGAGTAACTGCAAACAAAAGTGTACCAAAGGGTGACATGCCTTTAATGTGCCTAGTCAGCAGTTTCGATGTGATTGTCTGCACAGATAGTGGAAGGCATGGACTTTTCGGACCGTTAGAGATGGCAGCATATGCCTGTCATTTGTGATGTTTAGTCAAACGGAATTAAATTATATTGAATGGATTTATTATTGTCATAAACATCAAGGTACAGTGAACAACTTGTTTGGACAGCCTTCCAAACAGGTTATTCCATCACATCAGGGTATTCTGGACATCTCCGTTTCAGCTCCCGCAAGCCATTGGGCACGGCAGTGGTTTAAAGAGTTGCAAGCAGGGCAACGAAGTACTAGTGAAAGCGATAACAAAATGTGGAATGAGGTGTTAGAAAGAAGGTGTTGTGCAGAACCTAATAAGGTGCAAGGCCATAACGAGGGAGATTGTGAAGTAAAGAGTCCATCCTATCGTATTGGGTGACCGGACTGTTCAATGTCTTATAACAGTGAGATAGAAGCTGTCTCTGAGGCTGGTGATACATGCTTTCAGGCTTTTGTATCTTCTGCTTAATGAAAGGGGAGAATTGAGGATGCCAGGGAGGGAGAGGTCTTTGTTAATGCTGGCTGCTTCACCAAGGCAGAGAGAAGTGTGGATCGAATCCTGGTTTCTGAGATGTGCTGTGTTTGCAACTTTCTGCAGTTTCTTGAGGTCTCAGGCAGAGTGGATTCAATACCAATCACAAACAAGAGTGCTGCCGAAGGGTCTCAGCCTGAAACGTCAACTGTACCTTTTTCCCAAAGATGCTGCCTGGCCTGCTGAGTTCCTCCGGCATTGTGTGTGTGTTGCTTGGATGCTATACCAATCTGTGTTGCATCCAAGGTAAGGTGGTTCTATGGTACATTGATAGAAGTGAGTGAGGATGAAGGGAGACAACAAGTTCTGGCACACTCAGCTGTTAGTTTTACACTAACCAATAACAGAAAGGCTGGCAGGGACAGAGAGCATAGTCAATCTGCTGATGGTTTGCTCCTTGAATTTTGGTCTGTTTTAAACACAAGTTGTAGGTTGTGCTATCGTGGGCAGTCTTGCTGCGTACCAGAAACCATCATTAGATGCGGCAAGTTTCAGCTGCACTGATGTGAATTGTGCTCAGAGGTCCAAATGCCAGTTTCATGATGCTAAATGACATGGAAGCAGGGGTGGCGTGGTAGTGTAGTGGTTTGCACAACACTTTGCAGTACAGACGACCAGGTTCAATTCCCACTGCTGCTTCTGAGGAGTTTGTATGTTCTCCCCGTGATTGTGTGGGCTTCCTTAGGGGGTGCTTGTTTCGTCCCACAATCCAAAAACGTACCGGGGGTTGGTAAAATAATTAGTCATTGTAAATTGTCCTGTATTAGGCTTGGATTAAATCAGGGCGTTGCTGGGTGGTGTGGCTTGAAAGGCTGGAAGGGCCTATTCTGCGGTGTATCTCAATAAAATTAAAAAAACAATAAAATAAAATGATCACTAGCCCAATCTCTTGTGCATTGCTTTGCTTTTGTGTGCTAATTATTAAAAATGACTTTGATTGGGCCCAATTTCTGTATGAAAGCTTTGCTTGTGTATGGGATTAAATCCAGTACTGAGTACGTACATGAGAATAGGTTATGTCAATAGAACCATTGCCGCCAGCTTTGTTCACATCTGACCTCATAATGATCATGTTGCATACTTCGGTGTCATAAATAAAACATCTACATTTCCATGTGGAATCGCTTAGTGGCCACGGGATGTGAACATGGCTTCTATTCTGTTCTGGGAGGACTCTAGATTGGTTATTTATGGCATTATCTTGTGAACATACATTCACATGGACTGCAATTGCCATATATTTCCCCTCTTGCTTACTCATGACCTGGTTCAATGTCCCAAAGAAATTCCAAGAATTTGGTTTTATTTTTACAATATGGAATGTTAGATTTGTTTTATTTAAGGGAAAGCAATGAACTCCAGTGAAACTTTGTGATATATTCTGTCCTGACCTGTGTTATATTAGGAATGTCATTTTTTTATTTACATTGGGTCTGAAGAAAGTTTTTTTTTGTAAGGAGCTGGTTGTGATGACAACACATCCAATTCACAGTTGGTGTACTTTGGTGGTGCACCCACAGGTGCTGTGTAGTGAGCGCAGGCACAGCAGGCTCATGAGGAAGGCTGCAGCAGACCATCTGCTGAAGGGAATCAGCAAGCTCGAGCAGAATCAGTGGGAGGAAACCCTGCATCAGGACTTTTCGCACTAAACTGTCAAGTTTCCTTCCTCCCACAGATGTTGTGCGACCTGCTGAGCTCCTCCAGCACACTGCCTGTTGCTCTACATTCCGACTTCTGCAGACTCCTCCCGCAGTACTGAAAGGTGACGAGATGGTAACCAAGTAGTGATGGTTATCAAGAGCTCAGTAATGGCTGTGGTCACTGGGGAAAGTGAACAGTGCCAGAGACATTCTGCATCCTCCTTCATTTCAATGTCAACAACCTCTGTTTAATATCTTAGCCATAATTGTTAATTCAAACTACATAAATAATTCCTGACCTCCCTGCTTGATGGCTGTACCACTTGATATTCCACACTTCAGATATTCTTTCATTGTGGAATGAAAAGCACCTTCCTCGTCGTTCCAGGAAGAAAATAATTTCAATGCTAGTAAAGTGGCACTGTGAAGCACCTTCAATTACTCCAAAAGACTGAGGTTTGGTAAAATACTGAAAGGCTTTTACTTGCTGTACAATACGACCTCCACAGTGAGTGTCTGCCCCCGGACTGAGGGGGAGGGGCAAGACGAACACCTTTATACAGGACTCTGTGGGAGGAGCCACAGGGACAGTCAGCAGAGGGGTGTGTCCAGACAGGCAACCGAGTTACAACATATATACATGGTTTACCACATTCACCCCTCCTTTTTTTAAAAAAGAGTCCCGCGGAGTGAAGTGACTGACAATATTTACAAGAAGTATATTTACAGGTTAAGTCTATCAGGCGGTCGAGTCCGTCGCTGTGATCTACGTAGCACCGGCGGTGATTGCACCGGCGATGGTGGTTGTGCTGGGTCCGGCCTGACTTCAGGTGCCAGCACGTTAGGCGTCGGTAATCCCTCGTGCGTGTGCGTCGCGCCCGGTATGGGAGTGTCGTGTGGTGTCTGTATAGGGTTTGGGGTACGCGGTGCCTCGTAGGTACATACATTGGTGGGTACGGGGTCAATAGTCACCACGGAGTGTTCAGGGTAGGGGCCCATCATACTTCATTGTCACGCTTTTCAGGTGGCTCTGGAAGTCCAACCCCAACAGCACAGGGGCACACAGTTGAGGCAAGACCAGTAACTTAAAGTCCCGATATTCTGTGCCCTGCACCACTAGCGTCGCTACACAACCCCCCCGGATGTCTGTTGAATGCGACCCGGAGGCCATGGTGACCCTCTGACTCACCGGCCGTATCATGAGTCCGCAATGCTGCGCCGTGGCCGGGTGGATAAAAATCTCCGTGCTGCCTGTGTCAAACAGGCAGCTTGTCCTGTGCCCCTCCACCAGGATGTCCATCGTTGACCTTGTGAGCTGGTGGGGAGCGCTTTGGTCGAGGGTCACCGAAGCCAGGGTGGGGTCGCTGTCTTGGTCCGGCGCGGTGGGATGGCCCGTGAGCACCCGTTGGTCGTAGGTGGTGGGAGGTGGCGCCGACCAAGTTGGCCGCCCCCATGTCTCGCACGTGGTGGCGGCATGCAGGGAAGATGGCAGCCCCCATGTCTTGCACGCGGCGCTGCTCGATCCCGCTCGCGGTTTTGACTTACAGACCTTGGCGAAGTGGCCCTTCTTTCCGCAGCTGGAACAGGTAGCTTGTCGGGCCGCGCAGCGTTTCCGGGGGTACTTCTCCAGTCCGCAGAAGTAGCACTTCACAGACTCACGACTGGCTGCAGCCGAGGTCGATTCGCCGGCGGGTTGCGGGGTCTACGGTGCCCACGTGGCCATCAGGGAATCGCGTGCCTGGAGAGCCTTGGAGTTATGCAGAGCGGCCTCCAATGTATCAGCCAGCTCCATTGCTGAACTTAGGGTAAGATCGGCTTTTTCCAGCAGCCGCTGGCGCACGTACACTGACCTGGTCCCCGTAACGAAGGCGTCTCTCACTAGGAGTTCTGCATGCTGCGCCGCCGTCAGCTCCTGGCAATTGCAGACCCGCACGAGTGTCTGTAGGGCCCGGACAAACTCAGTACTCAATTCCCCGGACCGTTGTTGCCGGTCGCTAAGCGATGCCGAGCATAGACGCTGTTTATCGGCGGCAGGTATTGTCTTTTGAGTGCGTTCATCGCGCCGTCGTAGTTCGGCTGGTCTCTGTACAGCAAATAAAATTGAAGCACCTTCAATTACTCCAAAAGACTGAGGTTTGGTAAAATACTGAAAGGCTTTTATTCGCTGTACAATACGACCTCCACAGTGAGTGTCTGCCCCCGGACTGAGGGGGAGGGGCAAGGCGAACACCTTTATACAGGACTCTGTGGGAGGAGCCACAGGGGCAGTCAGCAGGGGGGTGTGTCCAGACAGGCAACCGAGTTACAACATATATACATGGTTTACCACACACTGCTAAACTAGAAAGCAGTGGACCAGCACTGTGATTCTCAATAATCCTGAGGGGTGCAATGGGTAGAATGCATATGGGGAAATGCTAATAAGAAAGCCTTCTCAAAGTGCTGGTATGGCTATGCGTGACCTAAGGATTTCTGCCGGAGCATGAGTATTACTTAAGATTAATAGCAGGAATAGACTGCACAGAGAAAATGAGCAACTGAGTGTCTTAAAAACACAAACACGAGAAAATCTGCAGATGCTGGAAATTCAAGCAACACACATAAAATGCTGGTGGAATCAAATCTTTTACTATCTCTTTTTTCCATTAGTCCTGACACAGGGTCTTGACCCGAAACGTCGACTGTACCTCTTCCTATAGATGCCGCCTGGCCTGCTGCGTTCCACCAGCATTTTGTGAGTGGTAATTGAGTGTCTTAGCTATGATGATCAAAAACAGACCAAAAAAAGTAACAGTACTTAGTTCAGTTTGTTCAATTGTGCACTAAATTACAGACTGGTATTTTTTAATCATAAGTAATATAAGGGCCTCGCTGTTTACTTGCAATGGATCATTGAGTGTAGCAGTCAAGTTGCCAGAAGTCTGAAGATAACTTCCAAAAAGTGGAGGCTTGCACAAGTGAGTGCAAGTTAGGTGTGATGATATGATGGAAGTGCAAACAAAGCATTAAATTTTGGCTCTGTTCACTGTTTGCAGATTTTTTTAATTATTTCAGTTGCCTGGTTGTTGCAAAACTGGCCATTTCAGGCCAAAGGGAGAGAAAAGGGAGAAGAAAGGTCAGAGAGAGGGAAGAAAGAAGGAAGAGGAGGAAGTTCAAAGTTCAAATAAATTTGTTATCGAAGTATATATATGTCACCCTATACTATATAGGTTCATTTTCTTGCAGACATTCACAGTAGAATAAAGAAATACAATAGAGTCAATGAAAAACTACACACAAAGAACAATTGAAGTGCGAATGAAGAGTTATACTAATACTACTACTACGACAAATAATAATAAATCCACGAATAAATAAATAATACTGAGAACATGAAATGTAGAGTCCTTGAAAAGGTTGTAAAATCAGTTCAGAATTGAAGTGAGTGATGTTATCCACACTGGTTCAGGAAGCTGATGGTTGAAGAATAATAACTGTTCCTGAACCTGGTGGTGTGGGACCTAAGGCTCCTGTTCCTCCTTCCTGATGGCAACAGCATGAAGAGAGAATGGCCTGGATGGTGGGAGCAGGGTCCCTAATAATGGATGCTGCTTTCTTGTGGCAGCCCTTCTAATAGGGGTGCTCAATATTGACAGCCAGATGATCAGATTTCCCAAACTGGAGCACAAACAACCACAATCAGTGGATCAAATTGAAAAATAGGGTATGTATGCTACCGGTAACTTTGAGATGGCTGTATGGAACTCAAAAGCACACATTCATTGTGTAAATGGCATCCTGAAGGCCAAAAATAGACATGGTACCAAATGTGTGAACAGCACGATCTCATATACTGCAACCTGACCAATACAGAATAATCTAGCTTTATGGCGTGGCTTCAGGGAATAAATATTGGGCTAGGACTACAGAAATGATTCTTTGACCTTTATTGGGATTAGTTGCCCTACTTACAAAGATGCATCTTTTATGTCCCAGTTTAGGATGTCTGTCACTTGAGTACTTTTCGAAGTACAATTATTGCTTTAATATTGGAAATGTCAAAACCAATCTGCATAGGGCAGGATCCCACAAACAGCAGTATGATGCTGACCAGACCAGGTGCTGGGTATTAATGTTGAGTATTGGCCTCAGACTCTTGAGAAGCACTCCCTGCTACTTTCTGAAAATAGAGCCAAAGGAACATTTACACACCCGGGAGAGAGCTGGGTGCATCAGTACAACATCTTTTATTTACATATTATAACACATAAGGTTTAATAACTCCTCATATTTCCTTGCCATTTACTCTCTCCCACTCTTATTTCCTTGTCCATCAAATCATCTTTGATTCTTTTGTCTTCTAGCTACACTAAGGGGCCAATTCACTTATGTTTGGGATGTGGAAGAAGACAGGAGCACCCGAGGGAACACAGATGGACATGGGGAGAATGTGTGAACTCCACACAGAGAGCACCTAGAGCTAGGATTGAACCAGGGCCCCTGGAGTGTAGAAGCAACATTTCTCTGCTGTGCCACCATGTCCCTCACTTGTGTTGCCTCCTCTGAGAAGTTCTACACTTTGAACAACGTTGTGGTCATCTGGCCGAGATCAGTTTCAAACCTGGGTCCCTGGAACTATTTGTCAGCAGCACCACCTGTTGCAGTTATACCAGATGTTGATGAGATTCTATCTCGATTATTGTGTTAAATTTTGGTCATGTTGGTATAGGAAAGATGCCATTAAGTTGGGAAGAGTGCAGAAAAGATTTGTAGCGATGTTGCATCCATAATGGTGACTTCTGGAGCTTGAAATGAAAGGTTTATTTCATTCATATGGTTAAAAATATTTTCCAGGTAAGCCAAACCATGGATACAATCCTTTTTTTTCAATCTGTCCCAAGAGTGGGTTTTCTTTTTCTTTCAGAAAAAGTGAAACTTCTGTCCTTCGGTTGAAGGAGCGCTTTAACACTTGTCCTCTTGAAAGCCAGTGAACTTCAGTGTGGTGGAGAAGCACTTCATATTCTGCACCCATTTCTTGACAAAGTCTCTTAAAAGTGCATGTATTCTGAGACCTGCTTCAAATAAAGTTGATGACATTTATGTCTGTTGACAAAACTTCTGTCAGGGTTGTTGGAAGAGTCTTTGTTGCTAGTGCATGTCTGTGTAAAAAAAGCCATGAGTGACCATGATGTGAAGAGCTTCCTTTTTCATTAAAGCAGCAAAACCAGATGTAGTACTAAGCATCACAGGAGCTCCATCTGTGCAAAGAGTATGAAGTTTTTCTTTCCAGTCAAAGTTGTGTTTGGCAAAAAAAAAACTTTTTAATATTTCCAAATTTTTGATGGCCTTTGTAGCTTCAAAAGGAACTCGGAAAATAAGAATTCTTCTTTGATGGCATCAGCATGCGCTTGACGAACAAAAACAAGGAGCTGACTATATTGAGAGATGTCTGTAGTTTCATCCAGTAGCATATTGAACAGGAATTGTGAGGCTACCAATTCCTCAATAACCTGCTTCAAAATTTTAAAGCAATATCAACTATTCTAGGACGTATCACGATATTTGATAAGGGGACCATTTACAGTTTTCTCCTCTGTTCCACTCCATAAAGCAGCTCGACCATTTCCAGTGCACGTGGCTTTTCTAAAGTCTCTCCAATAGTGTGGGGCTTCTTTTGTTTGGCAGTCTGGTAAGCAACTTTATAGAATGCTTCAAGAAAAGGTTTTTTTGTGAAATAGTAAATCCAAGTTTTGAAAGTGTCCCAACTTTTTCATCATGCTTTTTCATCTGCAGATGCTGGAAATTCAAGCAACACACATAAAAAGTGCTAGTGGAACGCAGCAGGCCAGGCAGCATCTATAGGAAGAGGTACAGTTGATGTTTCGGGCCTAGACCCTTCGTCAGGACTAACTGAAAGAAGAGATAGTAAGAGATTTGGAAGAGGGAGGAGGAGGAGGAGATCCGAAATGATAGGAGAGGACAGGAGAGGGGACTATAACTCCTTGCCCATCCTCTGGGCTTTCCCCACCCCCCTGCTTTCTTTCTCCCTAGGCCTCCCGTCCCATGATCCTCTCCATTCTCCAGCCTTGTATCCCTTTTGCCAAACAACTTTCCAGCTGTTAGCTCCATCCCTCCCCCTCCTGTCCTCTCCTATCATTTCGGATCTCCCCCTCCCCCTTTCAAATCTCTAACTATCTCTTCTTTCAGTTAGTCCTGACGAAGGGTCTCGGCCCAAAACGTCGACTGTACCTCTTCCTATAGATGCTGCCTGGCCTGCTGCGTTCACCAGCATTTTTTATGTGTGTTGTTTCTCATCATGCTTCCTTTTCTTTGAAAAAATGGTTTGCAAAATTAAAAAAAAATCTATATATATATAATATAAGCTAAAAGAAAATATTTAATTCAATTGGCATTTTTTGACACTCAGTATTTTTTGTAAAGCTTTTAGATACTCGGATAGACACAAGAGTTACATCAGTAGCTCAGGCGTCTTCCTGGAGTTTGGCTGTTGTTGTGTGTGGAGTCGTGTAGCTTTTGGTGCCTTCCTAGAAATAATGGTTCTCATTTCTGATATCATTCACAGTATTCTCACAAAGCTATTTTTAAAATGTGCTGTATTTTCATGGAATAATAATATATGAACACCACTTGTAAGACATACTGTGTGTGCACGTCTTTACTTCATAACACAGACAGTGTACAAAACGTAAGTAAGAAGAGAAAAACAAAAAAAAAAGGAAGATCCTCTGCTGGCTCACAGAACTTAGAACATGGTGCATGACCTGTATTACTTCACAACCTGTCAGTAATAATAGATATTGCTTTAAATAACACAATTCAGCAGTTATTCGAACTGTCAGATGTGTTTGAGTTTGCCTGGTCTAGAATTGTAACCTATCCATATTACAAAAATCCTTAACTCTGCCCCATGCAGAGTCTAATAATTACTGTAATTTTGAAGTAGTGGTGAGCATGCCATAAATGATATTTTGAGATATTTGAACAACTGTAATGTGATATGATAACATCTGTGATTTCTATTGGTGACAAAGTCACAGGTACTGCTAATACTACTGTGGTTTGGTGCCTACATTTATAATTGAAGGAAACACTAAATTTCAGTTAAAGGTTAGTGAGAATAAAGATGTAATTTTTTTCTCATCCAAGTTCATGGACCCCAAGTTGAGAACACATGCCCTAGAATGAGGCATGAGTGCAGATGTAGGGGCCTCCTGTGGTTGCAGAGGAAATTACCCTGGGTTAGGGAGTGGTAGGTGGGGAGGGACGAGTGGACCAGAGAGTTATAGAGGGAGTAGCCAAGAGGGGTGGGGAGGAGAAGGTGTGGCCAGTGGTGTGCACATAGTTGATTATCTGTTGATTACTGCAGGAACTTTCTTGCACAAATAGCTGCATTTTCTGTGTTGAAACAGCAACCACATTTCGGATGTAACAGCACAGTACTTCGCTACAAGCACCAAATTGATTCATCAGAGTTGTTAATCAAAGAGAAACTTTGACACTGCACATCGTTAGGAGAGATTAGAGTAATGGTAGGACTTAATTTCTAGGAGTTTGAAGAAGAGAGATACTGAGGCTGATGAAGGGGACTCAAGTGCTTTGATGTTTGCCACATTAAACTGCATTACTGGGGCTGTTAAATTAGGTACGTTCGAGAGCTCAGAGTTTATGTAGCATTGGTGCTTTGAGAGGTACTGGACTGAAGATGGATACTAAGAGAGGAGAGAGCAAGATCACAGAGGGATAGGGAACCAAGGAGAGCAGGTTTAGAATTAAGGCACTGCCAGTAATGGATTCAGGGGGTTTGGAATGAGGGGTAAACATACATCTGGAGAGGGTGGGGAGATGGCTGGACTCTGATTAAGCAAGCAGCTGTATTTCAGACTGAGAGAGGAAGAAACCTTTCCACATAGTAGTTTGTGAATCTTTGGAATTCTCAAACTCCGAGAGTTGAGTATGTTTAAGGCTGGGGACTGATGGATATTTTGCACACATTATTTTGGAGAACAGCAGAATCATTCTCTCTGATATTTGGGTTATTTTTTGGTATCCCTAAAACAGGTTATGTGGTTTCTAACATGGTGTGGATGAAAATCATACCATCTTGTCTAGTGATGCCATTATTCTGGATTTCAACATTGATTGCACTTCAATCATTTCATCGAGATATTTTTTAAAAAGCCAATATTAGAAATGCTGTCTGTTTTGGAACAATAATCTCTGTTCCCTCTGTGCGAACCTCTGCTTTGAACAGGCCCAAAAGCCCCCCTGACATCACAGTCCCACAATCCCTCTCCCTTAATGTGCAACATTCCATCCTGCTTGGCAAAGACAGCTGCAGTTACCTGCCTTGTTCAGGCATGGAATTGCAATGGAGATATCCTTGGCATCTGGTGACATTTAGCCAAAACTAAAGGGCAAATTCACCCTTTCCCCTGATGGATGATGGACATCTATCATCAGGCATCACCACTTTCCAGACCATACCCTCTTCTGACTGAAAGACAGGAGGTACAGAAACATGAGATCCCACGCCACCTTTCCACACTTTCCAATTTGCTTATCACTCAGACTGGTCCACTGACAATGCTATAGTCTCTGCCCTCCACTCTGACCTGTCCAGTCTGAAAAATGGTGCCTCATATACCAGGATGCTGTTTATCAACTTCAGCTCACTGTTTAATATGATCATCCCTCAGAAACTGGTGGGTAGTCTGTCCTCACTGGGTTTCAACACATCTCTCTGCAACAGGATGTTAGACTTCTTGATAGAAAAAGCACAGTCTGTGTTGGCAGCAACAATTCCAGTTCCATCACACTCACTAGTGTCCCCAGGGCTGCTTACTCAGCCGACTGCTGTTCATGCATGACTATACTGCTAGATCCAGTTCAAACCAAATCATCAAATTCACTGATGACACAACAGTGGTTGGCTTCATCAGTAATGATGACAAGACAGCATAGAGGGAAGAAGTGGAACTGCAGGTAGAATGGTGCAAACACAACCTGAGTCTCAACATGGACAAGACTAGAGAGATGATTATGGACTTTAGAAAGGTGCAGCCTCCTTACTGCACATACGTGGCTCCTGCATGGAGCGAGTTAGGAGCATCAAGTTTCTAGGAGTGCATGGATGGTCTCACACTGTCCCTCAACACCGCCTCCCTAGTCAAGAAAGCACAGCAACATCCCCACTTCCTGAGTAAATTGAGACAAGCGAGGCTTCACTTCCCCATTCTAATGCATTTTTACAAGAGCACCATTGAGAGTGTCCTGACCAGCTGTATTATCGTCTGGTACGGGAATTGCAAGGTATCTGACTGTAACACTCTACAAAGTATTGCAAGGACTACTGAGAGGATCTTTGGGGTCCCTCTTCCACCCATCGGAGATATTTATCAGGAATATTGCATAGGGAGTGCAATTGGCATTATCGATGATCCCTCCTATCTGTCCACAAATCTCTTTGATTCCCTACCATCAGACAGAAGGTACCGTAGCAATAGGACAAGGACTGATAGTATAGGAAACAGCTTCTTCCCGCAGGCCGTGAGACTCCTGACCTCCCTGCAGCCACCTAGGTTTCATCACTTATGAAGTGCTAGTTGCACTATACTATTTACTTTTTAACTTGCCTCATAAATGGATCTTATGCTGAATGTCAGTCTTCTGGAACATATTTTATTACTTGTTAGCTTATGTGTTGTGTGTGAGTTATATGTACTGTGTCCAGAAGAACAGTGTTTCATTTGGTGTTGTACACGTGTATGGTTGAATGACAATAACCTTGAACTTGAACTACCAGGTTCAGGAACAGTGACTTCCTTACAACCACCAGGTTATTGAACTAATCTGCACAACCTAATCCTAGCTGATCAACAGACGCTGCAGACTACCATGGACTTGTCTCTGATTGTATATTTTTTTACACACTGTCTTGTCTTGCACATTCTTTTTCCTTCACTACCTTGTATAATTTATGTATATTTTATGTTCTGTATATTGTCTGAATCTGTGTGCCTATGATAAAGCTATAAGCAAGTTTTTCATTGTCCCTATACTTCAACCGTACTTGTGCACTTGACCATAAACTCAATTTGACCTAATGGTGCTGTAAATTTTGGAACTTTATCATGATATATGCCTGACTGTGACCTCTGCATGTTAAGCTGCTTTAATTTAATCCCTTCCATTTAGGGTTTTCAGCGGTTTGCCCAGGCTGTATTTAATCAAAAAGTATTCTTGGCAAGGACACTGCTTACTCACAAGAAGACTTGCAATATCTGATCATTTATAATTATTGATTCAGGAAAATGTTTCTTATTATTTTGCATCACCAAACATTTGTTAGCTCCCCACTTCCCTTCCATCCTTGTTAACTCTTAGGTTCTGTGCTGCAGGATGTGGGCAGGAATAGTTCTGCCAACATATACCAACAGTAAGTATTGATAGATTTCCTTGGCTATTCTGACAATGCAATTTGAGCTCTATAATGTCAACACATAAACTCTTGAAGGAATGGTAATCTCAGCCAGTTTACACAGTGATTAAGACATCCACAATTCCTTAGGATAAGGAATTCTAAAATTCATATCCCTCATCCATCCCCCAGTTTGTAAAGCACTTCTTGTTCTTAATTTGTAAGGTTTTATCATGATCCTTTACTTCATTAGTAATTTGCTGCTTGTTAATTAGTAAACTGATTTATTTTTGTCACATGTACTGAGGTGTAATGCAAAACTTTGTTTATTTGTGCCATCCATGCGGATCAATTGGGCAGCACAGTAGGTTAGCAGCTAGCGCAGTGCTTTACAGCACCAACGATCACCAATTACGATTCAGTTCCCACCGCTGTCTATAAAGAGTTTTGTACGTTCTCCCTGTGACTGTGTGGGCTTCCTCTGGGCGCTATGATTTTCTGCCAAATTCCTCAGACGTAGGGCTTAGTGTTAGTGAGTTATGAGCATGCTATGTTGGCACCAGAAGCATGGCAACACCTGTGGGTGCTGCCCCAGCCTATCTTCAGACTGTATTGGTCACTGTTGCAAATGACTTATTTCACTATGTTCTATTGTTTCGATATACATGTGACAAATAAAGCTAATCTCTCATTTCATCACTTCAGTGCATTGAGGTAGTGCAAGGGAAGAGCGATCATGTGTTAGAGTTAGAGAGAAAATGCAGTGCAGGTAGATAATAAGGTGCAAGGGCATAATGAGATAGATTGTGTGGTGACGAGTCAACCTTATTGTACTCAGGGACCATTCAGTAGTCTTATAACAGTGGGGTAGAAGCTTCCCTTCAGCATGGTGACATGTGCTCTTAGGCTTTTGTATCTTCTGCCTAACGGGTGGGGGGAGAGGAGAACAAATATCTGGGGTGGGAGGTGTCTTTCGTAACATTGGCTTCTTTACCAAGGCAGTGAGAAATGTAGACAGAGTCCATGAAGGGATGTTGGTTTCCATGACATGTAGTGCGGTGTCCACAAATCTCTGCAGTTTCTTACAGCCTCATCCAGTGTCATTAGCATCCTATGCCATAATGCATCGGGGTAGGGTGCTATCTGTGGTGCATCTATAAAAATTAGTGAGGGTCAATAGGAACAAGCCCAATTTCTTTAGCTTTCTAAGGAAGAAGAGATGCTGGTGAGCTTTGCTGGCCATGGTCTCTAGATGTTTAGACTAGGAGAAGCTATCGGTGACCTTTGGAGGGTTTTCCTACAGGGAACTGATGCTTCACCACATTAGGTGACAGCAATTTAATTTTTTTGTCTCTTCCTTTATTTCTAGATCTGTGTAATCGATTGAAAGTGATGATCCATTGACTACGCCAGTAGAACTAACCAAAGAGGTAACATCAGGGACTTCCTGCAAGTCTTGGCTGCTGGACAATGGTGATTGAAGGGGTGGAAGGGTGTTGGTGATACAACTAATGGGTGCCCAGGAGCAAACCATGGAGGAGTCGTCCTGTAGATCACCCAGAATGTTGCCTTTGAGCAAGTGTCTCAGGAAGAGGATGGTAACGACGGAGGAGGAAGCCGGCACGGATGCAGAAACTACTGAAGAGGTAGTGGCAGAAGCCCTGAGGGTGTGCCGCCAGGCCCACCCCGATGGAGACGAAAGGAAGACTGAGAAGTTTACGTGCTCCATTTGCGGGAAGCACTTCACGTTCTTCAGCGTGCTGTCGGTCCACATGCGGACGCACACCGGCGAGAAGCCCTACAAGTGCCCTTACTGTGAGCACAGGACTTCCCAGAAAGGCAACCTCAAGATACACATCCGCACTCATCGTATGGACGACCTAAGCGAGGGTCAAGAGGCGGGCGCGGGAGGTCGGCGGAGAGCGGAAGCCCAGGCTGCGGGAGTGCGTGGCAGTTCTCCCGAGGATGGGCTGGTCAGGGAGGATCATGGGAAGGTGATGTTGCGGAGGCTGAAGGAGAGGGAGCCCCTCACCTCCACGTTATGGTGCCAGGGCTGCGGAAGAGCCTTCGAGAACCAAGAGCAGCTGGATCAACATAAGCATCTCTTCCACAGGCTGTACAAGTGCAGGCTGTGCGACTACTCCACCCTGAGGGACGACCATTTCCTGAGCCACATCGAGAGGGTCCACATTACCCCGGAGGTGCAGGAAAGCCCCGGCGAGAAGGGCCAGGCCAAGCAGCGGGCCGGGGAGCTCACGTGTGGCACGTGCCAGCAGACCTTCTCCCAGGCCTGGTGCCTGAAGGCCCACATGAGGAAGCACAGTGGTTCGCTGGAGCACGGCTGCTCTGTGTGCGGGCGCAGGTTCAAGGAGCGCTGGTTCCTCAAGAACCATATGAAGGTGCACGCCGCCAGGAGCGGCAGCAAGAGCAAAGCCAGGCGGGGTGACGCTGAGGGCTTGGCCACCATCAACGACGTAGTGCAGGAGGACGCAATGGGTCTCACCTTCTCCCAGTACGAGATCTGCATGCAGTGCGGCTACCTCTTCCCAAGCCGGCAAAGCCTTATCAAACATGGGAAGCTCCACTCTAGGGTATATCAGGACTGTCCTGGAAAGCTGCCAGCGGAGGTCAGTGACAGCTCCACAAAGGATCGCTTCCTCAGATGCCTGGATCTGAGGCCTGCGGTGTCACTCGAGAATTTTACTGACCGCCTGTTGGCGAAAGGGCTGGCGGAGCTGGATCCTGTCAGTAGTTACCAAGCGTGGACTTTGGCCTGTAGGGCAGAAGCGGGAGAAGCGGCCGAGTACCGGTGCAATGGAGGGTCGGACGAGCGTCCTTTGGATACTGAGGCGACCGGCGACAGAGGGAAAGGGGAGCATGCCCTCGCCACCAGTGAGAAGCGTAAGCGGGAAGAGGGCACGGAGGGCAATGGTTGCGGGAAGCGGCACAATGGAATGATGGGCAAGGGTTGCCGGAGGAACGATTCCGGACTAAGCCTCGGTGGCATGCTGCCACAGGGCAAAAGCACGGAGTGTCCAGAGTGTGGCAAGGCGTTCCGGACTTACCATCAGCTGGTGCTCCACTCCAGGGTCCACAGGAGGAACAGGCGGAGTGAGGCGGATGCTAGGGGTCGGGCTGAAGGGCTGGGCTCAGTCAGCGACTGGGAGTCTACACCCAACAGCCGGCTCGGCACCCCCAGCTCCACCTCGGCCCTGGAAGGCGCGGCAGCCCCGGGACTGGGTGAGGACGGTCCCAACCGTTTGGGAGAAGGTGTGGAGGTGCAGGTGGAAACAGGTAAGTGGGCGTCAGCCTGGGGAGTTGTTAAGGCACAATCGGGAGGAAGCATGGAGGGTGTGTCGGAAGGGACTGTCTCCATTGGGAGGGGATGTATATAGAATCCATTGGAAGGGCAACACCCACAAAATGCTGGAGGAGCTCAGCAGGTCAGGCAGCATCTATAAAGGGGAGTAAATAATCGGTGTTTTGAGCTCAGAACCTTCGTCAGGACTGGGAGAGCAGCAGGGATTACAGAGTGTGAGCAGTGAGAGAGGGTCTCACTGAACTCCCGTTGAAGAGAAGATTTTAACTTCTTCAGGTGTGCCTTTGAAGAGGCCGCAGTGGAGCAGCTAATCATAAACACAAGAGGTTCTGCAGATGCTGGTAATCTTGAAGCAAGACACACGAGGTGCTGCAGGAACTCAAAATGTCAGGCACATCTATGGAGGAGAATAAACATAGGAGGGTTTTGGCCTGAAAGCCTTGATCAGGATTCGATGAGGGACTGGACTTCTATTAGAAGGGATTGTATTTAGGATACATTATGTCTGTATGATGACCCAATCAGAAGGGGCTGTATGTAAGATCCACTGGAAAGGACAGTGCAGATTCCATTGAAGGGAGCTGGGTGTAGGATCTGTTGTAAAGGGCTGTATTTCAGGTCCATTGGCAGGGAATATACATGGGATCCATCAGATGGGCCTGTAGAGATTTGGTCTGGAGAGACTGTACAGATGTGTGAAGTAGACATAGTGATATTATCAAGGGATTAGGACACAATGGAAATAAGATGCTGGAGCTAGTCTCTGAATGCTGGATCTGTGACAGGGTGGGCTAATCTGTAACTTCCTAAATCAGTTTGGGAGGGCAGGTGTAGGTCGGTGGTATGGTTCATGGAGGTGCAGGCTGTGATCAGGGCTAAAGTGGATTACAACAAATTACATTAATCGTTCCCTGCTAGCATTGGTGACTTCAAACAAGTGAACCTCCACACAAAATCTTTGCAGAATGAGGTTTCTAAATGGCCAATAATCTTAAAGGGATACAAGGTTGAGGAGCTTCAAAGTCAAAGTCAAGTTTATTGTCATTGCACAAGTGTACATATGCACAGGTGCAATGACAAACCCATTTGCAGCAGCACCACAGGCATATCGCATTAGCTGCATGTGATTCACAGGAAATACATAAATTGGACATAAACTGTGCACAATTTTTACAAGAAAGAACACAATTAGAAATTCGGTGTAGTGTAAAGTGGTCATGCTGTTGTTGCACTGAGGGGATCCGGGGGGAAGTTCTGTGAACGGTGGATAGAACAGTTCCAATCTCCTTTCTCAGACACACACACTTCTCAGCGAATGGACTGAGAAGAGCAGAGTGAGATCTGCAAGGATGCAGTCATCAGGAAGAAAAGAATGGAGTGGGTTGGTACAAGGCCTGAAGGGTGACAGAGACTAGTAAACACAGGAAGAGTTTCCATTTTTTGGAAGATCGTTTACAATTAGATACAGATACAATTACAGTACTTAACAGGTGCTTGGATAGAAAAGGCTTAATGCGAGCAAGTGGGATTAGTGTACGTCACTATCATGATCAGCAGGGAAGAAATGGGCTGAAGGGCTCATTTCCGGGCAGCTTGTTACTGTGACCCAATGATGACCAGAAGTAACAAACAAAACCAGGAAATAAAAATGGCACTTAGGAGAGGCCTCTTTACCTAGAGCATGGTGAGAATAAGCTCTTGTTCCAAAAGTGTAAGTAACAGAGACGTGTCCAAAAGTTTGTTCATGAAATGACTGTAACTACCCACCACCACAACTTAAAGGTCACCTGAATTGGTGTCTAAGAGAAAGGGAACAGAAGACTGTGCTGAGAGTTAGTTGTTGTAAGGTCGAAGGTTGAAGAGAAGAAGGCCATTGTTGACCGGTCAATCTGAATAATCTTGCTTTATACTTGAATATTTATGATTAGAGCCAACCTGAAGTTACTTTAGTCATTTCATATTTACAAGGCATGGGAAGATAGAGTAATCTGATCTAAAAAGCAATTTTGTTAGCTAAAAGACAGAAAAAAACACATATGACTAGCCAGGGAAGGTGTCTGCAGATCAAGACTCACCACAACTAGACCAGAGTTGGAGATGCTTAATACCAAACCTAACTGGTTAACCTTTACCATCAGTCCAGCCATATATAAAGCATTTGGTCCAAAAGATTCTTCTTTACAGTGTAATTTCCATACTTAATGTTGCCCTGTTGGAAAGGTGCAATCAGTAAGGTGACAAAATGGTGCAGGTCCTTGTGAGTGTCAGCAGTTTTATGGATAGCAGGTGTAATTTATGGGAAATTAAATATATCTGGAGTTTAAAATAACTTCAGAAAGTTCTGAAAAAGTTCAGAAAATCAGACAAGACCTGTAGATGGATACATAGAATGAATGTGTAAGATCAGCAACCACTCACCATTGATATAAGGCATTAGCATTCTCTCTCTCTCTCTCTCTCTCTCTCTCTCACTCACTCACTCTCTCACACTCTCTGTCACACTCTCTCACACTCTCTCACTCTCTCTCTCACACTCACTCTCTCTCTCACACACTTTCTCACTCTGTCTCACTCTCACTCTCTCTCACGCACACACTCTCACTCTCTCTCACACACACACTCTCTCTCACACTCTCTCACTCTCTCTCTCACAATCACTCTCTCTCACACACTCTCTCATTCTGTCTCACACTGTCTCTCTCTCACTCACTCACTCTCTCACACTCTCTCACTCTCTCTCAGTCTCTCTCTCACTCCCTCTTTCACTCTCTCTCTCTCTCTCTCATGTTGCATCTGCAGCTCTGACCCCTTTGCTTTTTTTCATCCCTTTTGCACATTTGCTTTTCAAAGAGCATTTCAGCTCCTGATATCTCCAATCAGAATTCTCTCTTGCCTGCTTTGATTGCAACAAAGCTAGATTCAAAATGTTGACAAGTCCTTCCTCACCCGCCCCAACCAAAGATGCTACTGAGTTCCTCCGGCAGATTGTTTGTTGCTCCAGATTCCAACATCTGCAGTCCCTTGTGTCCATATGCTTTAGAAAATCTCCTTCACTATTCATTCTAGACCTTTAACTTGATGTGAGTTGTTCAGCCCTAAAATATCTAAGGACCTTCAGACAACACCTTGATCAATACAACAATCATTTAAAGCAAATAGAAGTTGGCCATGCAAACATCTCTTTGATAATTCTGTGTATTGAGGTGATTTTGTTTTTGGATAGACAGGGAGTCTTGTATCTGGGCTAGGTTAGGCTAGATGATTACTTTATTAGAAGGTCTCCATAGCAACAGCCTGAAAATGAGTCACGGTGACTAACAGAGCTGGATTGGCACCTAAGAGAGAAGAAAATAGAAGATTGTACAGAGAGATTCAAGAAGATTCAAGATCGAATGCAGTAAGATCCTCGCTTCTAAGCTGCATGTGAAGCAGATTGTTCCCACTCTACCACAGTATGACTAGCAAGAAGACCTTGATAAGTCTTTGAAGCAATACGAGTCCCAAGAGAATTTAATACATTAGTTGAATCCTTGTTTTCAGCTGTTAAAGAATTAAATCTTTATATTCTTTATTATCATGGGGACCATTAAAGGCTAAGGGTATTCTATAATAAAATTCCACAAACATTGCTTATCAGGGCAGAAGTGGCTAATAGGAGAGGGCTTAATGTTAAGTTGATTGGAGGGAAGTATAGGCGGGTTGTCAGAGGTAATTTTTTAAAACAGAGAGTGGTGGGTGTGTAGAGTGCCCTGCTAGAGTCAGATACATTAGGAACATTTAGGAAACTCTTAGGCACATGGATGAAAGAAAGCAATTGAGGGCTATGTAGGAGGGAAGGGTTAGATTGGTCAGAGTAGGTTAAAAGGTCAGCACAGCATCATGAGGGAACGGCCTGTACTGTGCTTTAATGTTCTGTGCTCTGTATTTTGACTGGATCACTGATCAGTCCAGGTCAGAATTCCAGGTCAGAGATCGGTGAAAATAACAGGGTTTTATTTAAGTGTAGCTGTGCTAATTGAGTCTTGATGCACTTATCTACCAGTGGGCCTATTCAGTTCGTGCTAGCTCCCGAAAGAGTAAACGTCTCAGTCCCATCCCTCCAACCCGTTTCACTGTACCAGTGCAACTCGTTCATTCCATCAACTCCACACTTGATGCTTTTATTTTGCCACTGACCTTCACCAAGGGATCAATCGTTTACGGTAGATAATGAACATACTTTAATGCCTTGACATAAATCGAAGACACTGGTGAGGTGGCATCTAAACTATTGTGCACTCAGTTTTGGTTACCTTGTCAATAAACTGGAAAGAGCACAAAAGGAGATTGATGAAAATGTTACCATAGCTCGAGGGTCTGCCTTATGGGGTTAATAGACATTTGGACACATGTATCGATAGGAAGGGTATGGGAATGTGGGCCAATTATGGACAAGTTGAACTAGCTGAGATGGGGACCTTGTTTGGCATGGATGAGTTGAGCTGAAGAGCCTGTTTCTGTGCTATATTAAGTTGGTAAGTTGGTTTATTATTGTTGCATATACCAAAGTGCATTGAAAATTTTATTGTGTGTGCATCCATACAGATCATTTCATTACAGCACTGCATTGAGTTAATTGGGTGGCTCAGCAGCAGAGTGGTTAGCATAACTCTTTACAGTGCCCGCAGTCAGAGTTCAATTCCCACCACTGTCTGTAAGGAGTTTGTACAAACTTCTTGACACCTCATGGGTTTCCTCTGGGTGCTCCGGCCTCCTCCCATTTTCCAAAGACTTGCGTGTTAGTAAGTTGTGTGCACACCATGTTGCGCCAAAAGCATGGTGTCCCTTGTGGGCTTCCCTCAGCACATCCGCGGACTGTGTTCATCCTTGATACCAATGATGCATTTCACTGTATGTCTCAACGTAGGCGTGGCGCTTAAAATTAATCTAATATATAAGACAAAACATTAACAAAATAGAAATTAATGTGTTACAGTTACAGAGAAAGTCAAGAGCAAACAGACAGTAAGATGCAAGGCCACAACAAGGTAGATTGGGAGTACCAGAGTCCATCTAACTGTTCTCAATTGACTTACAACAGAAGCTGCTTTTGAACCCGGTGGCGTGTGCTTTTGGGTTTTTGTATCTTCTACCTGAGGAGAGGGGGGTAGAAGAGAGAATGAGCAAGGTGGGTGGAGTCTTTAACTATGCTGTCTTTTTTTTTTAACCAAGGCAGCAAGAAATATGGTCAGTCTTCGTGGAGGACAGGCCAGCTTCCTTGACGGGCTGGGCCACACCCACAGCCTCCTGCAGTTTCTAGTGGTCTTGGGCAGAACAGTCACAGAACAAAGCCATGATGCAGTGAAGTGAAGGTCAAAGGGGACATTTCAGCCTCCTGGTGTGCTTTCCTGGCAGTGGTTCTGTGACAACGATGTGAACGGAGCCAGTGTGATCAGTGGAAACCACACAACCATGGTGAGAAAGTTGCAACTCCACACAGACGGCCGTCGAGCCTGGGGTTTGACCAAGTCCCTGGAACTGTGGGGCAGCATCACTAACCGCTGTACCAAAGTGTTGCAACCCGTGGCTGTATGCTGGAGTGGGAGGAGAAGCCTTAAGTGTAGGAATGTCTCAGATATTCCCAACAGGGAATGACCTGCACAGTTCCCACTGGGAACAGTTCTCTCTCTCTCCCTCTCCCCCATCTCTCTCTCAACCCCCCCCTTGCCCCCCCTCTCACCTCCCCTCTCTCTCTTGCCTCCCTCTCTCTCTCATCTCCCTCTCTCTCTCTCGATCCCCCTTGCCTCCCCTCTCTCGCCCCCCTCTCACCTCCCCTCTCTCTCTCACCCCCCTCTCTCGCCCCCCTCTCACCTTCCCTCTCTCTCTCGCCCCCTCTCTCGCCCCCTTCTCTTGCCTCTCTTTCTCACCCCGTCTCTCGCCCTCTCTCTCACCTCCCCTCTCTCTCTTGCCTCCCTCTCTCTCTTGTCTCCCTCTCTCTCTCTCACCCCCCTCGACACTCTCTCTCTCTCGCCCCCTCTCTTTCACCCCCCTCTCTCGCCCCTCATCCTCTCTCTCTCTTGCCCCCCTCACCCCCCTCTCTCTCACCCCTCTCCCTCTCCTGTCCTCTCCTTCTCTCTCCTATCTCTCTCTCACCACTCTCTCTCTCTCTCTCTCTCTCTCTCTCTCTCTCTCTCTCTCTCTCGCTCTCTGTCTCTCCCTCTTCCTTTAAGACCTTCTTAAAGCCTACATCATGCCAAACTTCAGGTTGAGTTTACAGTCATGTGTACAAGTACAGTGAGTTATAGGTAGAGTGAAAACTTTGTTTGTAGCAGCTTCATAGGCACACAGATTTGGACCATGCACAGAATATAAATTATGCATAAGTTATACATATATTATACAAAAAGCTGTGCAAAAACGCATAATCTGAGACAATGTCATTACTGATGGTTTTTGAACATCAAATCCATTTACCTTTGACAGATAGGATGAAGTAAGAAACAATCTATGTTTGCTGTTTTAATTTTAAATTACTTTTTCTTTGAATATCAACTGGTGATCTGTAGAGGGAAAAGGGCAGGTGACATTTCAAGTCTAGACAGTTCAGGCGAAGGGTCTTGACGTAATCTGTCAATTGTCCATTTCGCTGTACAGACGCTGCCTGACAGGCTGAGTTCTTCCAGCTCTTTGCTCCAGATTCCGGGACCTGCATCCTCTTGTGTCTCCAACAAGTGGTGGTGTCTGAGGGAGGAAATTGCAAAAGACAAGTGCGCTGGATGAAGTTTCAATCTTCAACCAGCATTCAACTTTAGTGTTGTTTACTAACAAAAGTTTGATTTTTAAAAAACCTACTTGCTGCAGCATCACAGGCATATAGAATTAAAGATGCATTCACAAGGAAAACATATATTAAACATAATTTATACAAGAAAGAAAACAGAATTAAAGTAAGTCCGTTTTATGACAAAGTGGTCGTTGTGTTGCTATGCTGAGGCAGTGATTGGGGAAGATGTCAGAGAAGTGGCTAGCGAGGAACTTCTGCTGGTGTATGACTGAAGTTTCCACGGGGATCGGCGCGCTGTGAAAAGGCTGCTGCAGTCTCTGCTGCTCTCTAGTGAAGAAGGAAGGATGGCTGCAGCTGGCCAGATCAGCTGAGATCTGGAGATCTGGAGATTGGAAGTGGCTCCACCTAGTGGCACCTCTTTGATTTACAGGCCAAGAGGTCTTTCAGTAAGAGCAGTTACGGAAATAGGCATGAAAACTAGAAACAGGAAAACGAGTACAGATTATGGATATATTTCAAATCACAAGAAGAGGCAGGCTGTTTATTTTAAACCAACAGGCGCAACTCTAATCACTGGAGTTTAGAAACATGATGACCACTCTGCCCTGAAATGGACAATCTTTGTTTTAATTGTGTTCTCTCTTGTAAAAGTTGTTAAGTATATGGTTAATTTATGTTTTTTGTGAATGCTGCTCATATGATGCTGGGGCCTGTGATGCCTCGGCAAGTACATTTTTAGTTGCACCTGGGTGTACATGACAATAAACTGGACTTTGACTACTCAACCACTTGTAATTGGAATCACCATGCTCATGCTGATATTATGTATCATACATGGGTGCTTAACTGTTAGACACGGAAGACGTCCTGGTCATCCATTGTGCCTAGTCCCATCTCCAGCTGTCTCGACTCTTGTCTTGCCACTGGATCCAGATGGGAATTGGGAAGAGAGAGTGAGGCTGACGCTGCGCAACTCTCCCTCACTTAAATCCAAATCACGCGCTAGTCTCGACACCATCATAATGGTGTCGAGGTCATCATCAACGTCAATGATGGACAAACAACAACTGTTAGTATGCTCAGAAATTTGTAGGTTTGAATCCCATTCTAGAGACTGGACCAGGTAATTCAGATTGACTTGCTTGGCGGAGGGAGTGCTGCACTGTTGGAGGAGTGATTATTTTTGGGTGAAGCATAAAAACCAATATCCTAGTTGTGAGTTAAGATGTGAGGTATTTGGAAGAATAGCGGGGATTTCCCCAAGGAATGCCATTAAAATAGATTTAATTTTAGTTGCTCTAAATCTGGGATCTTGCTGTGCATAGATTGGCTTTCACGTTTCGGACGTTGTAGTCATCACTGCATTTCAGTAGGGCTGGGATTATTTGAAAATCCTGAGGAATTGTGTGTAAATGTAATTTTTTTTTATCCTCTCCGGTTTGGCTTCCTGATGGTTATGGAAACCAAAGATTTTAATACTCATGAGTAGGCCATGCTGTCTATGTCACTGGAGAAAATGAAGCTCCGAAGGCTATGGACCAAAGCTTCCAGTACACTGTCCATGACCCTATAGTTTACATCTCCACAAGTACATGTCCAAATACTGCTCAGATGTGATGAGGATTTTAATCATTACCAGCCCCTTAGGATGTGTGCTTCAGGGCGCACCAACCTCTGAGTGAAATATTTCCCTTCCTCTCCCATCTGATCTCCCTACCAACTGCTTCAAATCTACTTTTCACCCTGCCTCTTAGGAAAATGGGTCATTTCTATTTATTTTTATTTAGTAATTGTATATACCTTAATTAAATCCCAGACCAGAAATATCTTGCCCTCCACAGATGCTGCCTGACCTGCCAAGTGTTGCCTGATTGTCTCAGATTTCCAGCATCAGTTTTGAGGTTTTATTGTATTCTTTTTAAAACATAGAACGTAGAACAATAGAGCACAGGAACAGCTCCTTCAGTCCATGGTGTTGTGACAATTTAATTAAGTTAATGGCACCTATCTCTTCTGCCTGCACATGATCTGTATCCCTCCATTCTTAGTTATAAACAAAATCCAGATGTGGGCAGATAAGTGGCAGGTGAAATTTAATGCAAGTAAATGTAGAATGTTACATATAGGAAGTAGAATTATTAGATATAAATATACAATGGCGGGGGGGGGGTTTGAGTGAGAAAGTATGAGAAGGATTTGGGCATCCTGGTAGACTCGTCACTATCATCATCTAGGCAATGAACAGAAGCGATTAGGAAGGTTAATAGAATGTTAGGCTATATAATGCGCTCAGTGGAGTTCAAGTCTAGAGACGTTCTCCTTCAGCTGTATAAAGCGCTTGTGAGTCCACATCTTGAGTACTGCGTACAATTTTGGTCTCCATATTTTGTGAGAGGCGTGAAGGCACTGGAGAGAGTCCAGAAAAGGGCAACAAGACTCATTCCCGGTCTACAGGATATGAGCTATGAAGATTGAAAGAAGTAAATCTTTTCAGCCTAAGTAGATGTAGAATGAGAGGAGACATGATAGAAGCGTTTAAAATCATTAAGGGTACAAGTAAGGTGGGTCCATCAATGAGGACACGGGGCCATAGGTTGAGACTGGTTAAAGGGAGATTTCAGACTAACATCAGGAAGCATTTCTTAACAAAGCAAGTAACATGGACACATGGAACAAACTACCTTGTTGTGTAGTTGAGAGTAGTACCTTAGAGACTTTCAAATCTAAACTTGATAGTTATTTCAACACACTATGTGAATAGGAATTTGGCAAGTTTGTTGGGCCGAGCGGCCAGTTCTTGTCAAAAAGTTTCTAATATTCTCTGTATATTCACACGCTTATCTAAGAGCCTTGTAAACATCTCTATCATATCTACCTCCACCACTACCCTGGACAGACCATTCCAGGCACCCAGTACTTTTTGTGTAAACAAGAAACTTGCCCCACACATTCCCTTTGAACCTTACAGCCTCACCCTAAATACCCTCTAGTATTAGATATCTCGATCTTGGGGAAAAAGATACTGGCACAACGCTGTTAGATAAGGTGTTGAACAACATGTTCAGGACAATAGCCTTTATCAGTCAGGGCAATGAGTATAGGTGTTAGAAAACTATGCTGTAGTTATTTAACTTATTGGTGAGGCTGCACTTGGAATATCATGTACAGTTTTGGTGATCCTGTTACAGGCAGGATTTTATTAGACTACAAAGAATGCTGAAAACATTTACCAGAATGTTCTCTACACTTGGGCGCCTAAGGTACAAGAAGAGGTTGTGCAGACTAGGAGTTCATCCCCTGGAATGCAGGAGATTGAGGGGTGACCTGATTATGAGGGGCAAGTAAAATTATGAGGGGCATAGACAAAGTGAAAATACATGTTATTTTTCGCAGAGAGTGGTAAAAACATGAGAGCATAGGTTTAAAAACAGAGGCAAGAGATTTTAAAGGATCATCATGGGTAGTTTTCTCAGACAGACGGTGGTGCATATTTGGAATGAGCTGCCAGAAATAATGGTTGAAGCAGGCACTTCAGCAACATTTAAGAGCCATCTAGATAAGTATTTGGATAGAAGTTTAAGGGGCCATGAACCAAGCACTAGAAGATAAGCATGGACAAGTTGGAATAAGGTACCTGTTTCTGTGCTGCTTCATTCTATGACTCTCATATATTTTCTGTTTATCTTCCACTAGAAAAGCTTCACGAAAGTTTTCCTTGTGACACAGTGACCGAGTCACCTTCACTCCTTTGCGACAAGGACAGCTCTTCCACATTTCCTCAGAATGGAACTAAAGAAGACCTTCCAAATCCCACTATTGGGAATAAAGTTTCTTTAAGTGACATAGCTGGAGTCTTCCCTTCCCATAGGAATGCCGCTTGCTTTTCGGATGCTAAGGGATCCCATGCAGGTTCTGAACGTGGTTCACTCGCTGAAACAGGTGCACCTTTAGAACAACCTAAACATGAGCTTGTTGGTGCATTGGAAGATGGCCTTCATTCCAATTTACCGCCAAGTTACCAGAATACAGCAAAGAATAGAGTAATGTCAAGGAATACAGAGTTACCTCAAAATAGCAATGCCTTAAGGACAGCAAAGCCCACACAACATAAAGGGGGATGCCAGATCTCTGATTCAAATAAAACTGGAGAACAAGATGAGTTTCCTTTGGATCTGACCTTGGCATTGTTGAATGATGTTCCTTGCAGAGATAATTTCAATCTGAGGGGCAGGCTTTCCACACCACCACAGAATACAATGGTCATTCATTTTTGTCAGTTTTGCAGTTACACAACTCTTTATCCTGAAGTTTTATTAATGCATCAACGGATCAACCACAAGTTGAAACTCCACATCTCCCCTCCAGAATGTCTTTCGAGGAATAAGTCAAAAGCCAATGGTCATCACCCAGTGGGCATCAGTGGTGTTAGGCGCACGGGTCCTCCTCCGTTATTGAATGGCAAAGAGAGTTCTCCCATGGTTTTCTCTAGGGCAGTTAGCACCTACCAGCCTCGTCCAAGCCAGTCAGCAGCACTGAATTCTTCTCCATCATCCTTGGCAACCTCTGGAAAGCCAATTGATTCAGCTCTGTGCAGAACACCCACCCAACCTACAGGCAGAATATCTAGAGGGCCTGTTTACGATCCTCAGTGGTGTCAGAGAGCAAACAACAACCAGGAACAATGTGGTTTAACTTCAGAATCAAGATCGAGGCCAAATACTGGTTCACAGCAAAAAATATCACAAGTTGGCAACTTCGGAAAAAGTTTTTTCAGTTCAGCTTCTGTGTTCTTGGGATCTGGCATGCCAATTAGGAGAGTGTCAGAAAGCCAGGGTATGCTGAAGGAAGCTGGGGAACTAGCACCATGTACTGATCGGCACCAGGCATACCCAACAAACGGTCATGGTAGTCGAAAGCTCAAGGACCAAGCTTCACCCAAAGATGTCCAGCATGCTCTGTATAAATCTGCCCCTCTGTTTCAGCAGGAGTGCTGGTCAGTAGATACAAGTAAGCTGGGCTTATTTGGGAGTCCCCCACGAGATGGGAGGACAAACACGCCTCGGGTACATTACTCCAGCCCAGCAAAAGACTCCACATTTGTACACACAGTCAGACAAGTATGGCCTCCAGCAGTAAGGGAGGTGTCCAAGTGCATAGATCCCATTTACACGCCTCTGCCCTACAGATCTGGAGACTTGTCCGCCTTCTACCGTGGCTGGAGAGGTAACCATCACTTTTTGTATCCAGCAGAAAAAAGAGGTTAGTATTTCAGTCAGGTTTGAAACTCTACAATAATATGTTTGACCAAATGAGATTTCCTGCCCTTGTTCCACACACATGTACTGCTTCCAGAATCACAATGTTGATCATGTAGCAAAAACAAGGAGAATAGTGACCCTCAATAATAGTGTAACCAAGATGGTATCACTGCCTTTGGTTTATCTGATATTGATTGGTATTGAATTAATATTGAGAATGTCTGAGATTATTGGGGAGAAAAGCATTCAACAACACCAACTGGAGGACTGGAAAATTACAATTGTTGCTCCACTCTTTCGGGGGCGGGGGGCTCCAGTTAGCCTGACTTCAGTGGTTGGGAAGATGTCAGGGTCCATTATTAAGGATGAGGTTTCAGGGTCCTTGGAGGCACATGATGAAGTATGGGTTCCTTTAGGGGAAGTCTTGCCTGACAAATTTGTTGGCATTCTTTTGAGGAAATAACAGGCAGAATAGACAAAGGAGAGCCAGTGGATGCAGCTTATTTGGATTTTCAGAAAGCCTTTGACAAGGTGCTGCACATGAAGCTGCTTAACAAGATAAGAGCCCAGGGTATTACAGGAAAGACACTAGCATAGATAGAAGATTGACTGAATGACAGGAAGCAGAATGTCGGAACAAAGGGAGCCTGTTCTGGTAGGCAGTCAGTGACATGGTATTCCACAGGGGTCGGTATTGGGGCTGCTGCTTTTCACGTTGTATGTCGATGATCTGGATGATGGAATTGATGCCTTTGTGGCCAAGTTTGCAGACAATACAAAGGTAGGTGGAGGGGCAGGGGAAGCAGAGAGTCTGTAGAAGGGCTTGGACAGATTGGGAGTCCTCGTGTATGACTGCCTAGAGATTAACTTGCAGGTTAAATTAGTGGTGTGAAAGGCAAATGCAATGTTAACATCCATTTCAAAAGGACTAGAATATAAGAGCAAGGATGTGATGCTGAGACTTTATAAGGCATTGGTCAGACCACACTTGGAGTATTGTGAGCAGTTTTGGGCCCCATATCTAAGAAAAGACATGCCAGCATTGGAGAGGGTCCAGAGGAGATTCACGATAATGATTCCGGGAATGAAAGGATTAACATATGAGGAGCGCTTGATAGCTCTGGGCCTGTACTCACTGGCGTTTAGAAGAATGAGGGGAGATCTCATTTAAACCTATTGAATATTGAAAGGCCTAGACAGAGTGGATGTGGAAAAGATGTTTCCTGTAGTGGGTGAGTCAAGAAGCAGAGGGCACAGCTTCAGAATATTGGAACTTCCATTTAGAACAGAGATGAGATGGAATATCTTTACCAAGAGGGTGGTGAATCTGTGGAATTCATTGCCATGGATGACTGTGGAGGCAAATCATTGGATATATTTATAGCAGAAAGTAATAGGTTATTGAATGGCCTAATTCAGCTCCTATGTCTTATCACCTAATCAAATTCATAAAGATTTGGGTGTAGGAGGTTAGTGGCGCCAGTGCTAGATGGTTGTACGGAGACCAGACAGTATTCGCATGCTCATAGCTCAGGAAGGCTCCTCGGTTAGTATAATAAGTTGGGCCAAAGGGCTTGTTTTTGTGGCATGTAGCTTTATAACTACATGTTATCAGGTAGTAGGGAATGGTCGTATTGAGCTCAGTGATAAAATATTGCATTCAGGTAGTTAAGATGTGGCTGAGAAGGTGGGGGGATTGAGAGAGAGAGAGAGAGTGGGAGAGAGAGGCAGGTGGATAATCTAATGGTTCTGGTGGCTGAAAAATCATCTGTCGATTAAGTGTTGTCAGCAAGTACCTAATTTAGCAGCTGAGATTGGGAATCAGTTGGAGATGTCCTATCTGAGATTGCTTGATCTTTGATCAAAGATGAATTTCTGTTCAGTGATCAAAATTATACAAGAAAGTACGACAAAAAAAGTATATAAAGTCCCCTTGTAGTGCCAAGAGTGTCAGAGTGAGTTGGTGACTATGGCTGTACAGGTCAGTCATTGAAACTGGTGCTGTGGACTTCAGGCTTCTATCCTTCCTGCCCAGTAGTACCTTTGAGAAGATGGCAAGGCCCAGGTGTTGGGCATCTTAGAGGACAGATGTTGCCTTGTTGAGGCAGTGCTTCCTGTAGATACTACCTGAGGTGGGGCGAGATGTGCCTTTGACTGAGACTATTACTCTCTGCAGTTTCTTGCATTTCTGCACATTTGAAATACTCCACCTGACCATGATGTGGCCAGTCAGGATACATTTTAACAGTACAACTGGAGAACTTTGTTAGAATGTTCAGTGACAAGTTGAAGCTCTTTAATCTTCTGAGAAAGTAAAGGTGCTGATGCTGATTCCTCATGGTTGTATTTATGTGCTGGGATCATGGCAGGTCATCCAGTATGTTGATGCCAGGAATTTAAAGCTGTTGACTCTTCCCACCACTGATCCCCCAATGTAGACTGGCACATGTTGGCCTTCCTTCCCCTTCTGGAAGTCAACAATCAGCTAGTTGGTTTTCCTGAAGTTGAGTGAGAGGTCGTTGCAGTGGCTTCACTCTATAGATGTCTTATCTCACACTTGGAGTCTCAGCACTCTCCCAAAACTTTACCCAGTTTGCAGCTTGCTTTCACTGTGCACCACTTCAACAAAAAAAAAGACTAGTGAACACATAAAAAAAAACACACCCACATCAAATGGGTGGTTACCTTATTCCCATTCTAGAAACAGAAATGCTGGTATTTGAAATAATTTGGTAGCGTAATATGTTCAACACTGCTTTTGATTCTGTTGGCTTTGTCAAATCACACCAGGTGGCGTTGGAGCATAATCTCAAACTTGTTTCAGACTGTTGTGCACTTGACAGCCAAACTTAACTACACACCAGCCACATCGGCACTGAGGCTATGAGAACAGGTCAGAGGTTTGGTATCCTGAGACAAGTGTGTGAGGTTTTTGCTGGCACCACCAGTCCATCCCAGCATTAGCAATGCCAAGTCAGAAGCATGCTGGAACATCCTCCCCTTTCCTTGATCATCCTGAATGTTCATTCCCTCTAACAGTGTCCAGTGACAATTCATCCAGCCTATTCCATCCACACCCCTCCTCTGTCAGGCATTCACCCTCACCCTCTCTCACCAAGGGCAGTAGGCACAGGGGCACTTTGTTTCTACAAACATCCCCCCCCCCCCCCATCCTTACCTAGACAGACTTAAGCTTCCTATTATCTTTCTCCCCTCCTCAGTCCTCCGATTCCTCTGACCCCGCTCTTACAGGCAATCTCCCCTCTCCACTTTCAGTCCTGACGCAGGGTTTTGATCCAAAATGTCAACAATTTCTTTCCCCTAACAGATTGATGCTCAACCCCTTAAGTCCTTAATGCAGTTCATTTGTTGAATCTCCACAGGTTCCTGTCCTTGTCTCACACCATCCTGATTGGGAAATTAGTCACCATTTCTTCATCGTCACCAAGTGCAATTGTTATTCTCTAATCTTTCCACCAGCAATTTTAAGTCTGTTAATCTTTGTCAAGACATTTTCAACCGGCTAGTATCATGCTCCTAGTTCTTGGTTACATATCAGCTGAGATTGGGGATCAGCTGGAGAACTTGATCTGAGATTGCTTAATTTTTGATCAAAGATGAATTTCTGTTTAGTGAACAAAATTATACAAGAAAGAACACAAGTAGAACAAAAAAAAGAGTCCAGCACTTTCTTTTAGATGAAGCATTAACATTCCTTCTCTAGTCATAGTCATAGTCATAGTCACCATTTTAACGAAGATTGAGGGAGGTTAGTTTTAGAGTCTTATCAATTTTATTCCTCAGGAAAATATCACCAAAACCGAAGTCTATCATGATCTAATTATTCTTTACGGGAACTTTCTTCGCAGAAATTGGCTCCCGTGTTCCAAAGTAACAGAGGTTACAGAGCAGGACACCACAAGTTGTGGAAGGCCCAACAAGAAGGCAAATCTTCTTTCCAGTGAGAAATGACTTATCAATAAGTTTCAGATGTAGTGTTAATCTATTGGGAGTAGGTTTCCAGGATTGTTTGTGAAGACTGTTGTTCACCTATCTCCAAACCTGTTTAGGCCTGAATTTTGACGCCTCAGGAGTCAAATAAGGGAAGGAATATTTTTGAAATGTTGTGCTGAAGTTGATGCATTAAAAGGACATCTTTTGTTTCAGCCTGCGCCCTGTATGTGCCCACTGGCAGAGGTAGTGCTGATAAACTCTGGCATTAATAATCTAAAGAACTCTGAGGAGCAGCCTCACACACTGGACAAATTAATCACGTTGCCTGCGATCTTCTCTCAACCTTTCCTTTCCTCAGAGAGCACTCGGAGAAGCAGAGTTTGCACACAGAATGGAGGGTGCATCTACATAAATGTAGCATGTGTTTCACCTAAACCCAGTCACCTCAGAGCACACGAGCTCCCACCCAAGTAGGGATTACACTGCTTCACATACTTTTCATTGTGGCTTCCTGACATTCCCTTCCCAACATCCCGACCCATCTTAAGCACCTCATGTTAAAGGAAACCCTGCCTGTAATTGACAGTCATGTGATAAATCTTCCGGTGTCTATAATACTAATTATTTTCTGTAGTTAAAAAACGCCACATGTGCCTTAAGCAAATGTCATTGTTTCTCAGGGTATAAAGTAACCTTTTACATATTTATCAGATGTCATTGTCAAAGTTCATATTGGACATGTAAATGAATTCATTTGCCAGCAGCACTATGAAAATGAAGCACAGATAACATCCATTTTAACATGCATCAGCATTCACACAAAGATCAGCCTTGTTCAGTGATACAGCTATTAGAGGTTTCTCTGACTCATAATCACCAGCCATGTTTGTTCAACTATATTAAACTTGCTAGTGTCATATTTGCCTTTATAATTGCTTCTTTGTTAAAAAAAAATATTTGTTTCCTCTCAGTTCTGAAGAGAATGCAAATGTTTATTGCATCCCACCACTCCCCCTTCCCCGGCCTATATACTTTCTCTTCCTTCTTTCTCAAACTGAAACCTAACACCACAGCATTCACTGATCAAAATACTCCTTTGAGAATTAACTTCTAATTTCTTTTGTAGTTCAATTATGTTTATTTTTTTCCAAAAAAATGTCTACCCTTGTGATTTGAAATAATTACTAAGTTGAAATCTAGTGCTGAACAAAATGATTACTGCTTTGTCAGAGGTGCTGACTATCACCAGTGATGTTAAGTGGAGGTGGATGTAAAACCTCCTGCAGTTACTAATTCGAAGAAGAGCAAAGGGGTTCTCCCTGGCGAACAGAGAATTATTTATTCTTTACCAGCATCTAAAAGCAGATTATCTGCCAACTTGCATGATCCGCTATGTGGAAACTTGCTGTATGTAAATTTGCTGCCAAGTTTCTAGCATTGCAGCAGTTTCTCTGCTTCAAAAGAACTATTCTATTGGCTGTAACTGGGATGCCTGAGGTTAAGAAAGGTGCAAGAGAAATTTTAATTAAATCCATTATTTTCAGTTAAAGTGTGTATTCCCTCCAGTCTTGACTCCTTCCTTTTAACTAAAGTTGTAATTAAACCTGTCTCTGGTTAACAGCTTCCAAAGAACTAGAAAAATATGTTTATCAGTGAAGTAATGAAACTACAGGGAAAATCTCATCAAAATGGCATAAAATAAAGACGACTCCACTTTAAAAATTGTGACCTTTTTTTGTAAAGAAGCAGTAAAGGCTTTATTGAGGTTTCTGTTGTTCTACAGTATGTCCTAATATGTGACCTAAAAATTCACTTTTCCAAGAAAGTTGGTCTGCAGTTATTAATTGACAAGGCACCCATGAAGCTCACACGGTGATTGTGTTGCAATTCAGTACAAGGCACCAGACTTCAATGGAATTAAACAGGCCACAGCTGGAGCATTGTGTACACATCTGATCACCACACTATGGGGAGGACCCGCGGAAGAGATTCATCTGAATATTGCCTGGGGTGGAACATTTCAGTTATAAGCAGAGTTTGGATAGGCTGGGTTTCTTTTCCTTTGGGATCTGATTTGAGGTGTGCAAAATTATGTAGGATAGACACTCTGTAAATAGCAGGATTTTCTCCCCATTGCAGAAGTGTCAAAAATTAAGGGACATGCGACTAAGGGAGGAGAGGTTTGGGAGAGATCTGCAACAGAAGTTGATTGGGATTTGGAGTGCACTGGATGAGTGGTTGGTGGGAGTTTGCACTGTCACAACATTTAATAAGTATCTAGACAAACACTTGAATTACCAAGGCATAGAGCAAGAGTTCCCAAACCTTTCTAATGCCATGGACCATTACCATTAAGCAAGGGGTCTGTGGACTCAGGTTGGGAGCACCTAGCATAGAGGGTTAAAGATCATAGCTGGTAAATGGGATTAATGTCGATGATAATTGATCTACAGTTACTATCTACTCTAATCCCAGTGTACTCTTTTATTAGGCTCATATTTTGTCCTTCCAGGAATTACTGCAGATTCTGATGAATTCACTTCAGAATGCAATACCAAGAAATTGGTTACAAAGTGCCAGAGTTATAAAGCACAACATCTGTGCCTACCTAGACTTACCCTGTTTGGCCCACACCCCTCTAAACATTTCTTATCAATGTACCTGTCCAGATATACTTTTAATGTTGTAATTGCATTCACCTCTACGGTTTCCTCGCGCTCTTCTGGGTGGAGAAGTTTGTTCATCGCATCCCCTTTAAATCTTTCCCCGTTCATCTTAAACCTGTGCCCTCTGTTTCAGACTCCCCTACCCTGGGAAAAAGACTGACTATTCACTTTCGGTATGCCCCTCATGATTTTATAAACCTTTATGAAGTTACCCCTCAGTCTCTTGTGCTCCAGGGAAGACAGTCCCAGTCTATCCAGTCTCTCCTTCTAAAAGCCCTCTTGTCCTGGTAGCATTCTCGTGAAACTCCTCTGCATCCTTTCCAGTTTAGTGACATCCTTCTAGTTGGGCAGCTAGAACTCTTAGATGAATCAGAGAGTCACAGCACAGAAACAGGCTCTTCAGCCCATCTAGTCAATGATGAACTATTAATCTGCCAAGTGTCATCGACCTGCACCCACACCATGGCCCTCCATACCCCTCCCATCCAGGGACCCTTCTAAATTACTCTTAAATGTTGAAAGTGAACCCAAATCCTCCATTTCCACTGGAAGCTTGTTCCACACTCTCATCACACTCCTGTGTTTCCCGTAAACATTTCACATTTCACCTTTCACCCTTAACCTGCTTGCATTTAGCCTCATAATTTTGTATACAGTACCTCTATTTAATCTCCATTCATTCTCCTACATTCCAGGGAACAGACTCTCCTAAACTATTCAACCTCTCCCTATAATTCAGGTCCTCAAGTCCTTGCAACATCCTTGTAAATTTTCCCTGTACTCTTTCAATCTTATTGACATCTTTCCTCTAAGTTGGTGATCAAGACTGCACACAATTCTTCAAATTAGGCTTCACCAATGCCTTATATAACTTCAACATAACATGCCAATTCCTGTATTCAATACTTTGATTTGTGAAGGCAAGCTTTCTTTGTGACCTTATCTACCTGTGACACAGTTAACCACATTATCACCCAGATCATTGATATAGATAACAAACAGCAATAGACCCAGTGCCGATCCCTGCGGCTCTCCACTAGTCACAGGCCTCCAGTCAGAGAGGGAGCCATCTACTTCTACTCTCTGGCTTCTCCCATGAAGCCAGTGTCTATTACTAGAATATTGTCCATCATGTCTGACAATGACAGGAAACTTGTGCGGGAGAGTTCTTAAAGTAGAAAAGCCATTCCACTGGGGCAGTTCCATTCTCTCGACCTCAGAAGTCCAGATCCAGTGGTTCGGATAAATAAACAAAAAAACAGGTCACAAATTTGATTAGCATAACTGAGAAAATAGTATTGTTTGTTGAGAAGGTGTACTATCCACAGGGAAATTTCTGATCTAGTAGTTTTGCATTTTTAGGTATTTACTGGTTATCCGTATATTTATTGCTTCAGCTGATGTCACTGCGCTCTGGAACTTATAAAGCATGGCAACATTGGATGTAGGAGCAAGAGCTGGCTTTCTAATCATCTGAGCCTGATCCACCATTCACCAAAATCATGCTTAAGGACGTACTTGTGGGTGTAAAGAAGCCCCATATATTTCAACAAGTTCCAGGCTTCCTTGTAAACTCACCCTGCACTAAACGGAGTGACATAGAACAGTGAATTCTAACTTTTTGTTCATAGTTTCTCCTGAATTCCTTATTGAATTTATTAGTGGCTATCATATATTCATGAGTCCTGGTTCTGTCCGTGCCCTTGAGTGGAAGTGTCTGTTCTGCAGCTATCTTCTCAAACCTTTTCATATTCATAAAGTGCCATCAGGTCCCACTTCAGTGTTCATTTTTCTAAAGAAATGAGCTTGTCATTCCTGATGGTTAGATCAGGGTGAGATGGTGGTGCAGTGGTTTAATTACTAAACTAATACCCAAAGACGTGAGTTCAAATCCCACTGGAGAAGATGTAAAAAATACATTCAGTTCATGATGTATAATTTAATTTTTAAAATAGCCTAGGAAGTAAAGGTGATCACAAAACATTTGTTGTAAAATAAAACCCATCTGGTTTATTAATGTCCTATCTTCTTCCTACATGGATTCATAGAGTTACCCAGCATGGAAACAGGCTCTTCATCCCAACTTTTCAAAGTCAAACAAGCTGCCTGTCTATACTAGTCCGATCTGCCTGCATGGACCCATATCTCTCTGATCCTTCACCTTTGACCCTTGTCCTGTGTCTCTCTATTCATTTCTTATCCATGTACCCATCTAAAGGCCTTTTGAATGCTAAAATTGCACTTTCTCTGGTTGTTCACACCATATGCACATCACCATCTATCTGGAAACACTTGCCTCTCAGATCCCCTTTGAATCTTTCCCCTCTTACCCTAAAACTATGTCCTCTGGTTTTAGACTACTGTACCCTGAGAAAAAGACAGTGACTATATATCCTGCCTATGCCTTTTGGAGTTTTTAAATATCTGTAAGATCACACCTTAGCCTCCTTCTCTCCAGAGGAAACAAGCCCAGCCTTTCTGGTCTTCCCTTTTAACTCAAACCATCCAGACAGACAACATTGTGAATCTTTGCTGCACTTCTCTGTCTTCATCACACCCTTGCAATAGCAGGGCCAACGGAACTGCATACAGTACTCCATGTGCAGCTTAATCAGCCTCACCTCCTATACTCAAAGCCTCAGCCGATGAAAGCAAACATACCATTTGCCTCCTTCACTACTATATCTACCTGTGTTGCCATTTCCAGAGAACTGTGTGCTTCTGCCTCAAAATCTTGCAGTTTATTATCATTACCCAAGGCCAGCCATGCACAGTGTATGCCCTGGCCTGTCTACAGTCCTTGTATAGTTTGGCCTTCTATAAATATAGACCCAGCAGCATCCAATTACCGTCTGCATTATTTCAGGAAGCCACTCAGCACAAGGAAATTAGAAATGGGAAAAAAGCTGGATGCTCCAGAAAAATTAATAAATCAAAAAAAATTCTCAAGTTCAAGTGTTATTTTAGGAAATTTTGCTGTGCATTTTCTTTGGCTGTGAATTCTTTCGATAATATGGAGATCAGAACTTTGCACAGGTCAGCAGGTGTGATCCAATCAAGATCCTGTACAAATTTACTGTAACTTGTCAGTAAAGTTAATTACAGCAGACTATAACATATAGTGCAACACACACAAAATGCTGGAGAACTCAGTTGGTCAGGCAGCATCTATGGAAATAAAATAAACAGTTGACGTTTTGGGCCATGATCCATCTTCATGACATACAATACTGTTATTGACAGAAATATGAGGCGTTCGTATTAGAATGGAAGAGCAGACTGAGGAGCAGCTTAAATAAAATCTTTATAATGTTATGTTTACATTGCATTAATCCCATTTCTATTCTCCATACATTCTCTTCCGCTTCCCCCCCCCCCCCCCACTCCCAGGTTCTAAGACGCACCTACACAGTAGGAGTAATTTATAGCAGCCAATTAACCAATCAACCCTCACGTCTTTGGGATGTGGGAGAAAACTGGAGCACCTGGAAAAAGTCACATGATCACAGGGAGGACCTGAGGTCGGGACTGAACCTAGGTGTCTGGTGCTGTAAGGTGGTAGCTCTGCCAGCAGTGCCCTCTGCCTTCCTGCACAATTGGAACTGATGCATTGGAGGGAAGACTGGACAAGATGAAGGCAAGACAGATAGATGAAGAGAAGCAAGTGGAGGCAGGGAAGCAGAATAGACACTGGTATGAGCTAGATGGACTGTGGGTTCTGTCTCTAAGACATCCATTGTAAAGTATCATAGGGGAATGATTTTCTAATACTCTAATTTTCATTTCTATGTGTGAATCATGATGTCTCACAAGCATTTTGTTCACTGCACAACTGTACCTGGTGCTCAGACAATTAGAGAAATTTTTTTGATTGTCAGGAATCCATATTGACAGGAAAACTAATTGTAACACCCATATTTCCCTGTGAACATCGAGAGAGGCTATTTAACCCATCAGGGTCTATGCCAACTCTTTGAGTGATTTCCCTATAACTCACGTCTCTCTCAAAGCCCTCTGATTCTCTTAACCAGGCACCGATGCTAGGAATAATTCACAATCACCAGTTATATTAACAGCAAGCACACCTTTTGAATGCAAATAAACCATTGCACTTTGGAGAAACACACATAGTCAGAGGGAGAACATGTGGACTCTGCACAGACAGCACCCAAAGCCAGGTTCGATCTGGGTGAGACAGCAGTGCCACTTGTTGTGCAAATATAGAACATTCACAAACTGTGTTTGATAGAGCTGCACAGCACAGAAAAAGGCCCTCAGACCAACAAGTCCATACTGACCAAGATTCCCATCTAAGCTGGTCCCATTTGCCCACAATTATCCCATATCCTTCTAAACCTTTCCTATCCAAGTACCTTTTAAATACTGTATTGTTAATGTGCCTGTCTCAACCGCTTCCTCCAAAAGCTCACTTCATAGACTGACCATTTGCTGGGTGAAAGTGTTGCCCCTCAGGTTCCAGTTAGATCTCGCCCCTCGTACCTTCAACCTATGACATCTAGTTCTCGATTCCCAGCCCTGGGAAAAAGACTGTGCGCATTCACCCTATCTGTGATTGTAAATAGTTGTTTTGGGGTACGTCTGGAGTTAGGATACAGGTCAGTTGTTGATAATTGGGGCAGCCTCAAAAGGCTGAGCAGTCTAATCCCATCCCCCCCCCCAACCACCCCCTTATCTTGGTTATAATTATAAGACAGAAGTGACAGCACAGAATATATAATACTTTGGTCAAAGAGTAAAGATCCATCCAAATTCATTAGCATTAGCTATTTATGCTTTGGATGTTTTAATATTCAGCGAGTGCTGTTCTTAGTTAGAGACGGTCATTAGGAATCATGTCTGATAGTTAAGCCTGCAGTGGAATCATCTTGTGAAGAAGGCATCAGTCTATGATAGAAGGCAGTCACATAAGTAAGTACATCATGATAAGTGTGAATGATACACGGGAAAGCCAGAGTGATGAAAAGTGACAGAGACCAAATGCAAGTATTGGGCACTCTGGCTCAAATGTTTATAATTAATGTTGTCACTGATTGCTTTCTTCGGCATAAATGTTCAAATTAAAAAGGGCAGTGGCTCCAGGCAGCTATTAGCACACTCTCTGACTCTAAGTGTTGTATTAAATTACCACTTTTTGGCCACAAGCTAACCATCTTAGTAACTGGTATCTTTTGTGATAGTGAAGTTAAATTGCATAATAGCTTTAAAAATGAGACTTTTATTCACAGTTAGTAACATAACTTGCTTACTACAGCTTTAAAAGGCTTTATAGGAGTTCCACAATGGAATTAGAAAGGATGTAAGGGAGAAAAAGAGACCTCAGCCGACCAGTAGATGCAAATATTATGCTTCAATCAAGCCATATTCAATCTTACTTCAACTCAGACTGTCACTATACCTTCCTCCATCTCACTCAAAGACATCCAAGTCATTCACTTCGTCTGTTCCTCGCAGTAGGAAGCTCCATGTTCTAGTGAAGGGGTCTTTGACCTGAAAAATTAAGTCTCTCTCCATGCAGATGCTGTCGACTTGCTGAGTATTTCCAGTGTTTACTGATTTCATTACTGATTTGAAGCAGCAGCAGATGTACGAGTTTCGGACCATATCCTGACTATAGACATTAATATTGGTTTATTATTGTCCTATGCACCAAGATATAGAGTTCCCACGCCATTCCAGACGTAGCATTCCACACATACATAAGAACATAGAGGGAATAAAAAGGAAAACAGAATACAAAATGCAGTGTTACATTTACAGAGAACGTGCAGTGCAGGTAGACAAATAAAGTGTAAGGGTTACGATTTGGTATCTGGGAAAGACTTTAGCATAAGAGAGGCCTGTTCAAGAGTCTGATAGAAGTAGGATAGAAGTTGTCCTTGAGCCTGGTGGTACGTCATCTCAAGCCCGGTCGGAGTGAGGAGAAGAGTGAATGACCAGGATGAAAGGAATCCTTGATTATGTTAGCTGCTTTCCTAAGTCAGCAGAAGGTGTAGACGAAGTCAGTGGAGGGGAGGCTGGATTTCATGATGGACTGGGCTGCGTTCATAACTTTCTGCAGTTTCTTGCGGGCTTAGCAGAGCAGCTACTGTATCAAACTGTAATGCATCTAGGTAGGATGTTTTCTATCGCTCATCTGTAAAAATTATTCAGAGTCATCAATGGCATGCTGATTCCTTAACCTTCTGATGATGCAGAGGCTTTGTTGTGCTTTCTTGGCTGTAGTATCAGGGTGACTGTGCTGGACAAATTGTTGGTGGGATTTGGTTCTGCAGAGGTCCTCCTAAAATATTTACCTCTTAAAATTGTCATAAGCATTTTCTAAAACAAATTAATTGCATGGGGTCACATTGATTTTAAGCAAAGTTGTAAATCCAATCCTATGAACTATGGTCTCTTTCCTGATCGGAGAGAAAAATGAGTGACTCATAGAGAAGAGTTTTACACTGAACCGTGATTTGATCAAACAGGATGGGATATTTGGTAATTAAATGGGAAATTGGTTGCCCCATGCAGGATCAGTCGGGTGAACATTTAATCCTGCATAATTTTCCTAACCCAAGCACCCAACCTAAAGAGACTTCAGTCACAGGCATGTTTCTGACTGTGTAAATTCAGAACAGTATTTATCCCATGCTTATCACAGAATTAGACAGCACGTGTGGACACGTGACCAAATGGTTAAGGCATTGAACTAGCGATCTGAAGGTTGTGAGTTTGAGCCCCCAGCCGAGGCAGCGTGTTGTGTCCTTGATCAAGGCACTTAATCACACAGTGCTCTGCGATGGCACTGGTGCCAAGCTGTATCGGCCCTTGCATAATCAAAGACCCCACCCACCCAGACCCCATCAGGCAGAAGATATAAAAGCCTGAAAGCACATATCACCAGGCTCAAGGCTAGCTCCCAAAACCCACTATCTTGTACGATAAGATGGACTCTTGACCTCACAATCTACCTCATTGTTTGCACTTTATTTTTCACATGCACTGTAGTCTTTTGGTAGCTTTTATACGATCTTCTTTTTTATTGCTTACCTTATTCTACTTCAATGCACCATATAAGTATTTGAACTGTATAAGCAATATGCATGACAAACTTTCCATTGTATCTTGATACACATGACAATAATAAACCAATGCTATAACCAATATATCCAAAACAATGTAGGTCATAGAGGTCATAGTACTGATCCTTGCAGTAGTTACTGACACAGACTTCTAATCAGGAACGTTTCCTCCCCTTCCACCCTCTGCCTCTTTTCATCAATTAATTTTGGATCCAAGTAGCCAGCTCACCTTATATCCCATGTGCCTTAATCATCTGAACCAGCCTACCATATGGGATATTGTCAAACACCTTGCTAAAATCCATATAGACAACATTTTAATCGCCTGTTTTTATTTAGGGCACTGGAAGTGATAATGATAAGAAGAAAATTGCAGGGGGATGTTACAATCAGACAAGTATGACAAATATTGAGTAATAAAAGACAGTCAACGTAGAATAGTTAGCAGAGGACAGGCCCTTCAGCCCACAATGTTGTGCTAAACCAGCTATAAAGCAAATCCAAAACACCCAAACACTAATCCTTCCTACCTACACAATATCTATATCCCTCCATCTTCCCTGCATTTGTGTGCCTATTTAAACATCTCTTAAAAACCTCCAATGTATTTGCCTTTACCACCATATCAGACTGCGGATTCCAGGCATTCACCTCTATCAGATCTCCCCTCAGCCTCTGCCACTGCAGAGAAAACAACCCAAGATTATCCAGCCTCTCATGATAGCACATAACCTCTAAACCAGGCAGCATCCTGGTAAACCTCTTCTGCACCCTCTCCAAAGCCTCAACATCCTTCCTACAGTGGGGCCACCAGAAGTGTGTGTAATACTCCAGATGTGGCCTAACTAGAGTTTTGTGAAGTTTCAAAATAACCTCTTGACTTTTGAACTCAATGCCTTGATTAATAAAAGTAAGCATTCCTTAAGTCTTCTTCACCACCCCATGAACCTTTGAAGTCACTTTCACGGAGCTATGAACCTAGTCTCCAAGATCTCAATGCTTGGTAACACTGTTAAGGATCTTGCACTTAACAGTGTTCTGTCTCCTTGCATTTGCCCTACTAAGGTGCAACACCCCACATTTATCTAGGTTAAATCTATCTGCCATTTCTCTGCCCATATTTGCAACTGAACTATGTCACGCTATATTATTTACTAGTTTCTACACTATCCACAATTACACCAATCTTGGTGTCATCCAGAAACCCACCCACCTATATTTTCAACCAAGTCATTTAAATACATCACAAACAGCAGCGGTCCCAGTACAGATCCCTGTGGAACACCACTAATTACAGACCTCCAGCTCAAATAAGTCCTTTCAACCACTACTCTCTGTCTTCTTTTCCCAAGCCAGTTGTGAATCCAAACAGCCAATTAACCATGGACCCCATGCAACTTAATCTTCTGGATAAGCCTCCAATGAGGGACTTTGTCAAATGCCTTCAAATCCATGTAGACAACATCTACTGCTCTACCTTAATCAGTCTCTCTTATCACCCTGTCAAAAAACTCAATCAAGTTGATAAGACACGACCTGTGCCACACAAAGCCATGCTAGTTCTCCCTAATTAGGCCATGGGTTTCCAAATACTCATATACTCTATCCCTCTGAATTTTCCCCGGCAACTTTCCTACAATTGACTAGTCTATAGTTCCCAGGATGTTCCCTTGTTCCTTTCTTAAATAGAGGTACAATATTGGCCACTCACCAGTCCTCTGGGACCTCGCCTGTGCCTAGAGAGGACATGAGGTCAAGGCCCCAGCAATCTTGTCTCTTGCCTCCTTCAATAACCTGTGGTAAATCCCATCAGGCCCTGAGAATTGTCCACTTTATTATTCATTAGGATGTCCAATACTTCCTCCTCCTTGACCTCTAAATGCCCTAACATATTGATACACTCAGCACTGATCTCCTGGTCCTCCATATCTTTTCCTTGGCAAATACTGAAGCAAAGTATTCATTAAGTACCTCACTCACATTCTCTGCATCCAAGCAAGTGTAACCAACTTTATCCATGAGCAGTCCTACCCTCTGCCTAGTTATCCTCCTGCTCTTAATGTATGTATAGAATGACTTGGAATTCAGCTTAATCCTACTTGCCATGGACTTTTCATGGCAGTGAGCTCTCTCCATGAATCTATAGTGATATCTTAAACGGTTATATAGAAATGGCAAGTATACTGAAAAATTGCTTTACATCAGCAAGTGTAGTCAAGAAGGAGAATAGCATGAGGACATTCCAAGGAAAGTTATATTAAACTTGAAACCGTGTTCGTTATCCTGTGTATGATCTTGACGAAAACCTTCAAATCCAAGTGTACTGCGTATATCAAGTCCCACTCTTCTATTACATTGGATACATCCACAATGAACCCTGATACATCAAAAAAAAACATTGTTTCCCTTTTCCAAAGTAATGGGATCTGTTGATAAATTGAGTACCAGTCTGAAAGTCAAGTTCAAGTTTATTTTCATACATATGAGTACATGTCGCACAGGTGCAATGAAAACCTTGCAATAATATTATGAGCACATAGCATTATATAAGCAGCATTCATAAGAAAAAATAAATTTATCGTTATTTTTTAATTACAAGAAAGAACACAATTAGGACAAAAAAAATCTATTTTAATGCAAAGTGATCAAAAAGGTCCTAGTGTTTTATACTGTGGTGATTAGAGTTACGCTGGTTGGTTCAGAAACTGAATAGTTGAAGGGAAGTAGTTGTGGGGAAGGAGGGAAGAAACTGCTGGTGTTGGACTTCAGGCCTCCGTACTTCCTGTCTGATGATACTTGCAAGAAGATGGCGTGGTCTGGATGGCTGCGATTTTAGATGATGGATATTGCCCTCTTGAGACAATACCTTCTATAGATACTACCAAGGGACGTGCCTGAGATGTGTTGTGTAGAGTCTGCTACTCTCTGTAGCTTCTTACATTCCTGCACATTTGAATTGCCATATCTGATCATAATAATTAGTCAGTACACCTCTAGAAGTTTGTTAGTGTTTGGTAACAAGCTGAACTTGCAGGACCTCTTCAGAAAGTAATGACATTGGAGGCTTTAACTGTATTTCTAAATACCACTTGCTTCCTCATCTCTGCAGCTTTTTTGCCATCTTTACAAGGACCCTTGTATCACTTTATACAAACAAGCTATCATGAACATAGATTTTAAAAATTTAAAAAAACTGTATCAAAACCAAGTTTCCTTGGAGCCTTAAGTAAATAACTTGTAGCAGCTGCAAGGACTGTGAATCTCTAAACAATTTGTATGAAATAATCTTTTACTATCATCAACATGAATGAAGATATTGTAAAATCACCATGATCTTCACATTTCGGTGATTAGACATGTTACCCATTTCTGAAGGCTAGCTAATAAATTTATTGGATTCATGACAATTATTTAACATATATTCCGCAAATATTTGGAGTTAAGGCTAGTAAAAATATCCATCTGTCCTGGATGCATAGCTATAACGTTTTACCATGTTCCCAATAGGAAAAAAATCTGCTTGCATATAGGCGACTAATAAAGCTTTTCTGTATGAGAACAGAAAGAAAAGGGATTGTCCTTCAAAGCGTACACTGTTTATTAGGGACAGTTGCTGGATAGGAGTAGTATTTCTTCTACAAGTGAAAGGCCTATCCATCCTCCAAGGAATTACATATCTCAAGGTTAGAAGACTAACAAAAGTGTAGCTGAATTTTCTTTAAGGCACAATGAGACCATTCAGAAGCAGTGTTGAGAAGAACAGTTAAGTTGCTCACTGACACCAAAAGACAACCTGATAGGAAATGCTGGAGAAACTTGGGTTACTCAGCCTTCAAAGAAGGTTCAGTCAATACAATGGAACCTCACCAAAGATGAATTTAGCATGGCAAGCAGGATGAAAGGAGAAGCAGATCTAGCATGATACTGTTGAGCTAAAGTGGGATACTTGGCCAGAAAAGCTAAAAACAGCAAATAGTAAACGTCTCCTGTCAGGAAGCTATCTTTGCACAAAGAATGATTAACACGTGGATCAGACACGGTTCAGGGTCCTGGAGTCTGCGAGAATAAATGAGCTGAGTTGCTTTCCTCTACTTACATGTTAGGTCAGGCAACACCCATAAAGAGAAAAAGAATTAATATTTTAGGTCAATGACCTTTCATAAATCTGTTTCTGTTTATGATTGTGTTTCTCCCTCTCCCCTCCCCCTCACCTCCCCTTTCCCCCTTCCCTTCCCCACTCCCCTTTTCCCCCTCCTCTCTCTCTCCCCCCATTCCCCCTCTCTTCTGTCCCAATCCCCCACTTTCTGATGGGCAGCCCAGGTCATTGATTATATTTCAAGCGAAGGTTGATAGGTTTTGATTAGTAAGGACGTCAATGGTTACAAAGAGAAGGCAGGAGAATGGGGTGGAGAGGGATAATAAATCAGCTATTATCAAATGACAGAGTGAACTCAATGGGCCAAATAGCCTATTTCTGCTCCAATGTCTTATGCTCTTATGGTTCAACCAATACTTCTAAATTATGATTATTACTGATGACAAAAATTATGATAAAAGTGTTAATAAAATCCTGTGGCTGGAGCTTTGAGTCCAGTTTTGGATGTTGAGGCTTGGAAAGATATCATGGATTTGAGGCAGGGACTTATCAGAGTGGTAGCAGACATGAAGGAGTAAGGGGAAGCTGGGATTGACCAGAGGAGACTAAGAAGATGTTTACTGATAAAAATTAGAAGAATATTTGTTGGGATGCATGAGAGGAAACATTTATAGTGGTGGGAGTTGGGGGTGCAGTTTAGCCAGAACACACAGAGTTAAGGAAATAACAAAGAAAAAGAGCCAGAGGGGAAATTAAGAGGTGTTATTATGCAATGATCTTCTGTGGTTTGGAATGCCCTCCTCTGGAGGTAATGGTAGTAGGTTCAGTAGTAACCTGCAAAAGGAAATCAGGTAAAGAACATGTGGAGGCACAAGAGACTACGGATGGTGGAACCTGGAGCAGGACACACAAAGCTGAAGGAACTAAATGGGTCAGGCAGTGTCGCTGGTAGGAAATGGACAGTCAACGTTTTGGTTTGAGATTCCTTAAATGAACTGAAAGTTTTTTTATCTGAAAAGTTGATCTGAAAATCGTGCAATGGCATCAGTTTGAAGAGCTTCCATATTTTTCCTATGCAGGCTTGGTGTTTTGGGGGAAAATGTCTTGAATGGCTGTTGATTGATAGGAGCCATTTTGTGACCATTCCTATCTCAAGCACTGTTATTGTGAAGAGTTGTGCACCCAGCTGGTTTAATCAGCCCTCGATGCATTCACAACACACTTCAAAGCTAGAGCAGAGAATGACACACAGTATAAATTACAAACCAAATTCTCTGCTTATTACTTTATTAGTTAGTTGTTGACTGATTTATAAAGGTTTGTGCACTTGCTCTACATCCTGCTGTGCTTTATATTAGTCTTGCCTTCATGTACTTTCTCCAGAGGTCTGTCTTTCCACACTGTATCAACGCCAGACTTTTATGTTGTGTCATTTCTTTAGAACTCCTCAATGAAACTGATCTGTGAGTCCTTTCATTTCCGATTCTCTGTCTCCCATTTCACAAAGAATAGGTCACGGTTTCTGTGGGAGATCAGCTGTCTTTCATTGACTGCAGAATCCACTGTGATTACAGCATTAATTTTATCTGTCTCTTGGCCCCTTTGTGGCTCATATCCTGCCTGCTGCTTAGATTTGTGGGCTAACAGAGCACAGAAGGATGCCACTCATTTCATCATTCTGTTACTATACCTTCTTGGTGTCATCCATCAGAACTATATGGGGTGCTTGAATTGATGGGCAGTCATACAGGGGACTCTGACAGTTTTCCATGTTTCCCCATATTAAAGCATCTAAACATACTCAATTTGCTTCATCAGTTGAGCTAGCATACAAGAGCAAAATCACTGTGCAAAACTCCTTGCATTGTTAATGTCATTTGGTAAATATATTCAGTTGGGTTAACACTTTTTAAAGCATACTGCTATTGCCACTCATTACAATGGCTTTCTCACCAGATTCAGCCCCTCCATGTCCAGTAGTGGAAAAGCCCTCATCTGTGGCCCCTTCCACTGAGCCTTTACACAGATTGCATCAAGCTCCAGTGCATTCCTTAGCATATATTCCTGGAATCTGGAATGTGCCAGTCAGCAGCATTCCCACACGAACATCTCGCTGGGCTGGAAGACCAACAAGATTCAGGCCTTTCACTTAGTTGATGACTTCCCAGCAGCACTTGAGGTCTGCCTCAGTGTGTGCCCCTGGAAACAGTCCATAGATCAGAGAGTCCTCTGTTAAACAGCCGCTTGAGATGAACATGATAATGACCCTCAAATCCTTCTTAGCAAATCCACAGTTTGCAAAGAGGTGAGTGACCATTGCCTTCATAATGCAGCCTTTCCAGAAACTAACTCTATGATGGTTTTTTTTTTGGCGGGGGGGAGGATGGAAACACTGGGTGAGTCACCGTAATCAAGACTGCCCTTCAAGGGCCAGAGTGCTTTTGCAAAAGAAGTCCACTGTCTTTAATGTCTATCCCTTTGTAAGCAGAGAGTCAGGAGTGGATCATTTCACTTTTCACGCTTAATCCACTATTCAGGAGATAATGTCTGATCTTTATTCTTACTGACATTTTACTGCACCAACCCATATCCCATGTTTTGTTTTACATTCTACAATATATTTAATGTCTAAGCATTAGGTAAACAAATCCAAAGATTCCTTAGGCTCTAAATGGAGAAATTTCAGCTCATCTTTGTCCTGATTTTCTGACCCCTTAATATGAGATGGCATCCCCTGTTTCTAGATTTTCCATCAAAGTGGTATCAGGGCGATTGTGTTGTGATTGACTTTGAATTGCCCTCTACAATGACAACGTAGCTCACTGTTGCAAATTAGAGATGCCAAATAACTGCTAGAATTGATACTTATAGCCACTGATCCTGATTGGCAGGAGGCAAAAAGTGAGAATAAAGGGAGCCTTTTCTGGCTGGCTTCTGGTGACTTGCGATGTTCCACAAGGGTCTGTGTTGGGACCGATACCAATTCTTTTTACATTTTATGTCAGTGATTTGGATGATGGAATTGGTGGCTTTGTTGCAAAGTTTGCAGATGATGTGAAGATAGTTGGAGGAGCAGGTAGTTTTGAGGAAGTAGAGACGCTACAGAAGGACTTAAACAAGGAAAATGGGCAAAGAAGTAGCAGATGGAATAGAGTGTCGGGAAATGTATGGTCATGCATTTTGGTAGAAGAAATTAAAGGGTTGACTATTTTCTAAATGGAGAGAAAATACAAAAAAACTGAGGCTCAAAGGGACTTGGGAGTCCTTTTGCAGGATTCCCTAAAGTTTTCTTTGTAGATTGAATCTGTGGTAAGGAAGGCAAATGTGATGTTACCATTTATTTCAGGAGGACTAAAATATAAAAGTAAGGATGTAATGTTGAGACTTTATAAGGTGCTGGTGAAGCCTTACTTGGAGCATTGTGAGCAGTTTTAGGTCCCTTATCCTAGAAAGGATGTGCCTACACTGGAGAGGGTTCAAAGGGGGCTCTCAGAAATGAATCCAGGATTGAACAGCTTGCCACATGAAGAGTGTTTCATGGCTTTGGGTCTGTATTCACTGAAATTCAGATAATGAAGGGTGACCTAATTGAAGCCTATTGAATGGTGAAAGGTCTTGATAGAGTGGATGGGGACAGGAAGTTTCCTATGTTAGGAAGGTTTAAGACCTGAGGGCACAGCCTCAGAAGAAAGGGGTGTCCTTTTAGTATGGAGATGATGAAGAATTTCTTTGGCCAGAGAATGAATCTGTGGAATTCTTTGCCATAAGCAGCTATGGTGGCCAAGTTTTTAATTTAAGGCAGAGGTTGATAAATTCTTGATTGGTCAGGATATGAAGGGATATGGGGGTAAGACAGGGGACTGGGACTGAGAGGAAAATTGGATCAGCCATGATGAAATGACAGAGCAGACTCGACGGACCATATGGCCTAATTCTGCTCCTATATCTTATAGTCTTAATTGTGGGTGAGGGAATTATAATGCTATTAGGCAGGAACTAGGGACCATAAATTAGGAACAGATGTACTCCAGGAAATGCACAACAGAAATATAGAGTGTTTTTTAGGGAACTCTTCTGCAATTTCTGGATAGGTTTGTTCCATTGAGGCAGGGAAAGGATGGTCAGGTGAAGGAACCATGATTGACAAGAGATGTGGATCATCTAGTCAACCAGCAGAAAGAAGCTTTCTTTAGATTTAGGAAGCAAAGATCAGACAGGGCTGTAGAGAGTTACAAGGTAGCCAGGAAGGTGCTGAAGAATAGACTTACGAGAACTAGGAGGGGCATGAGAAGGCCTTGGTGAGTAGGATTAAGAAAGCTCCGAAGTGTTCTACATTATGCAAAGAGCAGAAGGGTGGCCATATTGAGGGTAGGACAGATCAGGGATCGTAGAGGAAATGTACCTGGGATCCAAGGAGGAATAGGATGTCCTTATTGAATACTTTGTTTCAATATTCACCAGTGAGAGGAACATTTCCTTTTGTGAAGGCACTGTTAAACAGGATGATATTCTTGAACATGATCATGTTAAGAAAGAGAATATGATAGAGCTTTCAAAAAACATTAGGATAGATTAGTGCGGGCCCAAGCGGGATATACCCCAGATTATGATGGGAAGTAAGAGAAGAGATCGCTGTTCCTTTGGTGATGATCTTTGAATCCTCACTAGTCACAGAGTTGTACTCCATGATTCAAGCATGGCAAATGTTGCTCCTTTCTTCAAGAAAGAGAGTAAGGTTAACCCTGGGAATTATAGACCATTGAGTATTAATTCAGTGGTGGGAAACTTATTGGAGAGTTTTCTTAGAGATAGGAATTATGGGTATTTGGAATGGCATAGTCTGATTGAGGATAGTCAGCACGGCTTTGTGAGGGGCAGCTCATGCCTTGAGAGCCTGACTGAACACCTTGAGAATGTGGGAAAGTATATTGATGAAGGTGGAGCAGAGGATATGGTATATCTGGATTTTAATAAGGTGTTTCTTGTACAAAGGCTGTTGAAGATCTAGTCAAGAAGAAAAGAAAAGCTTACGAAAGGTTCAAAAAACTAGGTAATGATAGAGATCAAGAAAATTGATCTTGCAGGAAGGAGTTTAAGAATGAAATCAGGAGAGCCAGAAGGGGTCATGAGAAGGCCTTGGTGAGCAGAATTAAGGAAAACCCCAAGGCATTCTACAAGTATGTGAAGAGCAAGAGAATAAGATGTGAGAGAATAGGACCAATCAAGTGTGACAGTGGAAAAGTGTGTATTGAACCGGAGGAGATAGCGGAGGTATTAATACTTTGCTTCAGTATTCACTACGGAAAAGGACCTTGGTGATTGTAGGGATGACTTACAGCAGACTGAAAAGCTTGAGCGTATAGACATTAAGAAAGAGGATATGCTGGAGCTTTTGGAAAGCATCAAGTTGGATAAATCACCGGGACCAGATGAGATATATCCCAGGCTATTGTGGGAGGTGAGGGAGGAGATTGCTGAGCCTCTGGCAATGATCTTTGCATCATTATTGGGGCCGGGAGAGATTCCGGAGGAATGGAGGGTTGCAGATGTTGTTCCCTTATTCAAGAAAAGGAGTAGAGATAGCCCAGGAAACTATAGATCAGTGAGTCTTACTTCAGTGGTTGGTAAGTTGATGGAGAAGATCCTGAAAGGCAGGATTTATGAACATTTGGAGAGGCATAATATGATTAGGAATAGTGAGCATGGCTTTGTCAAAGGCGGGTCATGCCTTACGAGGCTGATTGATTTTTTTAAGGATGTAACTAAACACGTTAATGAAGGTAGAGCAGTAGATGTAGCGTATATGGATTTCAGCAAGGCATTTAATAAGGTACTCCATGCAAGACTTATTGAGAAAGTAAGGAGGCATGGGATCCAAGGGGACCTTGCTTTGTGGATCCAGAACTGGCTTGTCCACAGAAGGCAAAGAGTGGTTGTAGACAGGTCATATTCTGCATGGAGGTTGGTGACCAGTGGTGTGCTTCAAGGATCTGTTCTGGGACCTCTGCTCTTCACGATTTTTATAAGATGACCTGGATAAGGAAGTGAAGGGATGGGTTAGTAAATTTGCTGATGACACAAAGGTTAAGGGTGTTGTGGACAGTGTGGAGGACTGTCAAAGGTTACAGTGGGACATCGATAGGATGCAAACAATACACATAAAAGTTGGTGAACGCAGCAGGCCAGGCAGCATCTCCAGGAAGAGGTACAGTCGACGTTTCGGGCCGAGACCCTTCGTCAGGACTAACTGAAAGAAGAGATAGTAAGAGATTCTCTTACTAGCTCTTCTTTCAGTTAGTCCTGACGAAGGGTCTCGGCCCGAAACATCGACTGTACCGCTTCTTAGAGATGCTGCCTGGCCTGCTGCGTTCACCAGCAACTTTTATGTGTGTGGCTTGAAATTCCAGCATCTGCAGATTTCCTCGTTATAGGATGCAGAACTGGGTTGAGAAGTGGTGGATGGAGTTCACCCAGATAAATGTGAGGTGGTTCATTTTGGTAGGTCAAATAAGATGACAAATTGTAGTATTAATAATAAGACTCTTGGCAGTGTGGAGGATCAGAGGGATCTTGAGGTCCATGTCCACAGGACACTCAGAGCTGGTTCACAGGTTGACTGTGTGGTTAAGAAGGCATATAGTGCATTGACCTTCATCAACCTTGGAATTGAGTTCAAGAGCCGAGAGATAATGTTACAGCTGTATAGAACCCTGGTCAGACCCCACGTGGAGTACTGTGCTCATTTCTGGTCACCTCACTACAGGAAGGATGTGGAAACCATAGAAAGGGTGCAGAGAAGATTTACAAGGATGTTGCCTGGATTAGGGAGCATGCCTTACGAGAATAGGTTGAGTGAACTTGGTCTTTTATTGTTGGAGCGATGGAGGGTGAGAGCTGACCTGATGGAGGTGTATAAGACGATGAGAGGCATTGATCGTGTGGATAGTCAGAGACTTTCTCACAGGGCTGAAATAGCTAACATGAGAGGGCATAGTTTTAAGGTGCTTGGAAGCAGGTACAGAGGGGATGTCAGGGGTATGTTTTTTACAAAGAGGGTGGTGAGTGCGTGGAATGGGCTGCTGGCGACTGTGGTGGAGGCGGATACAATAGGGTCTTTTAAGAGGCTCCTGGATAGGTACATGGAGCTTAGAAAAATAGAGGGCTGTGGGTAACCCTGGGTAATTTCTAAAGTAAGTACATGCTCGGCACAGCATTGTGGGCCGAAGGGCCTGTATTGCGCTGTAGAATTTCTATGTTTCTATGTTTGGTAAGGGTCCCCATGGTAGGCTCATTCCAAAAGTCTAGAGCCATGGGATTCATGGAAACTTGACTGTGTGGATTTGGGTTCAGAATTGGGTTGCCTACAGAGGGCAGAGGATGGTTGTAGATGAAGAGTATTCTGCCTGGAGGCCAGTGACAGGGGTGTTCTGTAGGGATCTGTTTTGGCACCTCTGCTCTTTGTGATTTTCATAAATCACTTGGATGAGGAGGTGGAATGGTGGGATAGTAAGTTTGCAGGTGACACAAAGATTGGTGGTGTTGTGGAATATGTGGAGGTTTGTTGTAGGTTGCAACAGGACATTCACGGGATGCAGGGTTGGGCAGATGGAGCTCAATCCAGAAAAGTGTGAAGTGATCCATTTTGGAATGTTGAATTTGAGGGCAGGAACAGGGATAATGGCGGGATTCTTGGCAGTGTGGAGGGACAGAGGGCTCTTGGGGTCCACATCCATAGATCCCTCAGAGTTGCCGTGCAAGTTGATAGGTCTGTTAGGAAGATTTATGGTGTGCTGGACTTCACTAGTCAGGGGATTGAGTTCAAGATATGCCAGGTAATGTTACAGTTCTATAAAACTCTGTGTAGAACACACTTAGATCGTTGTGTTCATTTCTTGTTGTCTCAGAATAGAAAGGATGTGGAAGCTTTAGAGGGGGTGCAGAGGAGATTTAACTGTATGCTGTCTGGACTGGAGGACATGTCTTATGAAGATAGGTTGAGTGAGCTGGCGGTTTTCTCTATGGAGCAAAGGGGGATGAGAGGTGACTTGATAGAGATGTATAGGGTTATAAGAAGCATAGATAAAGTGAATAACCAGAGACTTCACCAGGGCAGAAATGGCTAATACAAAGGGGTACAATTTTAAGGTGGTTGGGTGAAAGTATTAAGGTAAGTTCTTTACTTAGAGAATGGTGGGTGTGTGGAACACCCTGCCAGGGGTGGTAGTAGAGGCAGGTACATTAGAGGCATTTAAAAAACTCTTAGATATGCACATGGATGATAGAAAAATTGAAAGTTATGTCAGAGGTAAGGGTTGAATTGATCTAACAGTAGGTTAATATATCTGGCTCAACATCGCTGGCCAAAGGGCCTGTACTGTGCAGTAATGTTCTGTGAAACTGTGACCACACTGGACGTCATATGCTTGAGATTCTGAGTTTCTGCTCTGCCAGAAAGCTCACCATTGAGTTCAGTGGAGCAGCGGGAAGTCCCAGTCTCTTCACACGTGGCCCCTCAGTATTACACCAGAAATGCGTACAAACATAGCAAGGGCCATTCAAGTTTGATTGGAACAGCAGATTAGTTATTTCTTGTCTTTATTTTACTGAAAATGAATTATTTAATAAATTTATAGCCCTTAAAGTTGTTCAAGAGAACTTATTGCGTTTTTCATTATTTTATTTTGTAATGATTTAAATCCATTTGAATAATTATAAATATTTATGATCATCTAAACCAGCTCAAAGGCTTTTGATACCAATGATCTGCTAAAAGGCCATTGGGAGATCCATCAGACTTCATCTCTGAAGGCCTAGTTGTCGCTCTCAGATTGCTGCATCTTGTAGAATGTCTGTGGCAGCCAGGCCTTGAAATTGACCCATCCCTTTGCATAGGTAACATATCTATTCTTTATTTTTAGATTTTAACACAAATTAATGGGCTACATGTCTTCTCACCATCAACTTTTAGTAGTTTGTTTATCATTGTCACAGATGCCTAGGTAGAATGAAACACTTTGCTTTGCATGCTATTCATTCAGATCATTTCATCACATCGCTACTGCGAGGTAATACAAATAAATTCTGAATTTTGTTAAAACCAATAACAAAATACAGAATGAAGCATTACTGTTACAAAGAAATTACAGAGCAGGCAGAAAATAAGGGTATGATGAGGTAGAATGTAAGGTCAAGAATCCATTTTGTTACACAAGGGGACCATTCAATAGGATTTTAACAGTGGGGTAAAAGCTGTTCTTGAGCTTGGTGGTATGCGCTTTCAGGCGCTTGTATCCCTGGAGAAGAGAGAATGTCTGCTTTACCGAAACAGAAGGAAATGTGGGCAGAGTCCATTGAGAGGAAGCTGGTTTTCACGAGGTACAGAGTTATGTACACAGCTGTCTGTCTGCAGTTGCTATATCAAGCCGTGATGCATCCGGATAGGAGGTTTTCAGTGGCTCATCCATAAAAATTAGTGAGGGTCAATGGGGACATTCTGAATTTACTTTGCCTCCTTAGAGGTGCTAGTGTGCTTTTTTGGCCATGGTATCACATGTTTGGACCAGGACAATCTTTTGGTGATGTTTACTCCTAGAACCCTTAAGCTGTCAAACACCTCCACTTCAGCACCATGGACATAAACAGAAGTGTGTGCACTGTCCATTTCTAAAATTAATGACCAGCTGTTTTGTTTTAATGACAATCTTTGAACTTTTTTCCCTTTGAAATAGTATATTGCTAGTTGCTAAAGGCATAAAAACACTAAGAAATAAAATAAGGCACAAGTTATGTGTCTGTAAGCATCCTCTGACTTTTATCCATTTTCCTTTTAATCCTTGATTGATGTACATCAATAATCTGTCTCAACCAATATGTGTTTAGTGATAAATCTCCACAGCTCTCTGAGTTAGAGAATTCCAAAGATTCTCCCATGAGAACAGAAATTCCTTTTCATCTCTGACTTACTTAGATGGCCCCTGATGCTGAAATTCTAGATTTGCCCTAGAGTTTCCTACAGTTTATTAATTTGTCTCTAGGCACAAAAAAGACAGCAGATTGACATTCCTATTACTTGTTTGTTTATAACACAACAATCTGCTTGTTTCATGATTACCATTAATGAACTAAGTTTCTTAATTCCAGATGTATTTAATTGACTGTATTTGAATCACCTGTGGTGAGAATTGAACTTGGGTCACCAGATCACTATCCCGGGCTAGGTGGATAATTAGTAACCACTATGGGTCACTTAACCACTATGCCATCATACCCTTTGGAAAGCATTATCTGTTATTCAGCAGTGACCTCTTACCAAGAAGCACTAAGTTATCAAAGGCAAGAAGGTTAACAAAATTAACCATGACATGAAATAAAAACACACGGTTTTGAGCATAAGTAGAATGCAGGTAGACGTGATAAATCAAGTCAAATTTATTGTCATGAAAGAATAAAGTAAAGGTAGAATGAAAAATGTGCTTGCAACAGCCTCATAGACACTCAGATGATTGCAACAGTTGGCATAGATTTGGTGGGATGAATGATCTATTTCTATGCTGTACAGCATTGTGACTGTGATAAGCAGAGATACGCACACAACCATTTAAAGCCACTCCATCGTTCAATAAAGTAATGACTGTTCATTGGCTATTTTCTTGTCCAATCCCCTTTTCTTTTCAATTACTGTCCAAAAATCTATCACAGCTTGGCAATGGTACAGCAGATGACAGTCCTAGAGCCTCAGGTTTAATTCTCACCTTGGGTTCTCTCTGTCTGGAGCTTGCATGTTCTGAACTCATGATCTCCCAATCTACCTCCTCCTGTTTACCTGCACTGCACTTTTTCTGTAACTTTGACACTGTCCTCTGCATTCTGCTTCCTTTGATGCCACCTTGATATTCCTGCATATGGAATAACCTGTTTGGTTGACACACAAGCAACAGCTTTTCACTTTATTTCAGTGCATGTGACAGTCATACTCTGTGGCCCTGTGGGTTTCACCCAGATGCTCTGGTTTCCTCCCACACCCTAAAGGGGTTTCAGTAGGTTAATTAGCTACTGTAAATTGCTTCTGAGTGTGGATTCATGACAAAATGAATCAAAAGGGAGTTGATGGACCTATAAGAGAGAATAAGTTGCAGAGCCACAGGGAAACACTCAGAGAACGGGGCTGATGAGATTGTTCTTGTATGAGGTAGTATGGACTCAAACGACTATAAAACACTTTGCTTTGTAAATGAGTACATTATTCATGGCTACTGTGAAGGGAGATCCAAAGATTTACAGTACTCTGCATGAAGAAAGTGCTCACATCTTGGCCAAAATCTTGCACTCTTCAGTCAAAGGAAGCAGCCTCTCTATATCAACTCTTGCCAATCCCTCTCAGAATTGTATTACATTTCAATGAGGTCACTTCTTAATCTTGTGAACTCCAGTTTGTACAGGCCAAGGAACTGCTGTTGGTCAAACTGTTGGATAAAAGCCAATAAACTGCTCAGCATTTTCAGCAGAGTTTGCATTGTAGTGGTTTAGCAGACTGTTTAAGTGGGTTATCATTTCAGAGTAAAACTTTAGATCATCACATAGAAATATCCCACAACATGGTTCCAAAGCACAAATGTATACAAATATACAGGGATATATTTTACTTTTCCTGAAATGTTAACTTCTGTAACACACTCTATAATACAGTGCATTATTAAAATTATAAATAAAAACAGAAAGTGCTGGGGATACTCAGCAGGTCACAGAGAGAAATGCAGAGTAAACATTTCAGGTTGATGACCTCTCATCAGTTTTTTTGTTTTCGATTATTAAAGTCATTATTTTAAGGCATAAGTTAGGAAATGTCTAGTGCAGTATAACCAAAGTCACAGTATTTGCCAAATAAACTGAAGTATTTTAACATTGCTGTAATTTCTTTTCAGTTCAGAAATCCTTTGGCAGAGTTCAAGTTATTGTAGGCAAGTATCTATCTGGAGAATGTCAGGTATAGAGCTTGTAAATTGTAATTAATTATACTCATTTCTTTTTCCCACAAAGAAATGGGTGGAGTAGTTTGCTGGTCTGTCATCTAGAGACCAGGATATTTTTAAAAAGTGTATTCATATTTGGGAAGTGAGCTTTGCTAGGAAGCAACACACACAAAATGCTAGGGGATCTCAACAAGACAAGCAGCATCTATGGAAATGAATAAACAGTCAACTTTTTGGGCCAAAACCCTTCTTCAAGACTGTGAAGGAAAGAGGAAGTCGCCAGAATGAAAAGGTGCGGGGAGGGAAAAGAGGCTACCTGGAAGATGATAGGTGAAGCCAGGTGGGTGGGAAAGGTAAAGGACTGCAGAAGAGGGAATCTGCTAGGAGAGGAGAGTAGACCGTAAGAGAAAGGGAAGGAGGAGGAGACCCAGATGGAAGTGATGAACAGGTGAGAATAGGTAAAAGGCCAGAGTAGGGAATAGAAGGAAAGGGGAAGGGGTGGGAAATTTTTTTATCGGAGGGTGAAATCAATATTCGTGCCATCAATTTGGAGGCTACCCAGACAGTCTATAAGGTGTTGCTCCTCCACCCTGAGTGTGGCCTCATCTTGGCACAAGAGGCACATGTTGCAATAGGAATGGATTTAGGAAGGTCCATTTATTGCCCTTCCCTAATCGCTCTTGAGAAGGTGTTGGTGAGCTGCCTTCCTTCATCATTGTAGCCCTTCTGGAGTGAAGCAGTCAGACTCAGGGGAAGGAGTTTCCTGATTTAGATCCACCAACAATGAAGGAGAAACAATATATTTCTCAGGACCGCATTGACTTGGATGGAACTGGTGAGAGCTGGTGTTCCGATGCACCTGCTGTCCTTGACCATCATGGTAGAAATCAAGGTGGAAGGAGATTTGAGGATTTGAGTATCCTAGGCAAATAACTGCAGTGCATCTTGTAGATAGCTCACAATACAGCCACTGTGGGTTGGTGGTGGAGGAAAGGTTGGCGGACGTGTTGCCGGTTGGCTGGACACTGTCGAGCATCTTGACTGTTGTTGGAGCACCACTCTACCAGTCAAGTGGAAACTGACTTATGCCTTTCTTTGGGAGTTAGGAGAGATGAGAGCTGACTCAGATATATGAGAATAAAACCCCACCAAAGCTGCTGAAGAGATGTAAGTTTAAGGGAATAAGCACATGTGGAATGGAGACTTGGTCTCAGTAATGGTGGCCTTAGAGAGCCATACACAGGCGCACCTTTAAGAGCTGTTGCCTCACAACTCCAGTGACCCAGGTTTGATTGAGAACCCCAGTACTGTCTGCATGTTCTTTCTATGACAGAATGGGCCTTCCCCAGTCGCTCCTGTTTCCTCTCACACCCTGAAGGCACTATCAGCTAATTGGTTACAGTAAATAGTCCCTAGTGCACAGATGGGTGGTAGAATCTAGGGGCAGTAGATGAGACAGTGGGAATGGGTTTGTTAGGAATGTATGTTTGATGGTTAGCAAAGCCTCGGTGACGCCTGTTTCTACACTGTATGCTTCCATAAAGCTACGGAACTGTTGTAGTAAATACTTATCCAACTCCAAGTCAAGCTTATTGTCATTTAACTCTGCATATGTATACTGTCAATGTTTCTCCACACTAGGGTGGAAAGCACAGTATTGTACACAGCACACATATAACACAATAACTTAGGAAAGTAAGAATTAAGTCAACAAATGAATTACACATAGGTCAACAAAGTAAAGTGAATAAATTAAATATTGCAGGGTACAGTACAAACTATCCGGTGGCACTTCGAATGTCCTTCAGGGAAAGGAATCTTCCAAGCACCAGAAAATTTACAGATGCTGGAAATCCAAATCAAAACACAAAATGCAGGAGGAAATTAGTAGGTTGGGCAGCATCTATGGAAAAGCGTAAACAGTTGATGTTTCACACCGAGACCCTTCATCAGGACCGGAAAGGAAGGAGGACGAAATCAGATAAGAAAGTGGGGGGGAGGGGAGGAGCAAGTACAAGGTGGGAAGTGATTGGTGATCGTGTGGATAATCAGAGTCTTTTTCCCAGGGCTGAAATGGCTAACATGAGAGGGCACAGATTTAAGGTGCTTTGAAGTAGGTACAGAGGAGATGTCAGGGGCAAGTTTTCTATGCAGAGAGTGGTGAGTGCATGGAGTGGGCTGCCAGCGACGGTGGTGGAGGCGGATACGATAGGGTCTTGTAAGAGACTCCTGGATAGGCACATGGAGCTTAGAAGAATAGAGGGCTTGGGTAACCCTAGGTAATTTCTAAAGTAAGTACATGTTCGGCACAGCATTGTGGGCCGAAGGGCCTGTATTGTGCCGTAGGTTTTCTCTGTTTCTATGTTAAACCCGGAGAGGGGGAAGGGGTGAAGTAAAGAGCTGGGAAGTTGACTGGTAAAAGAGATAAAGGGCTGGAGAAGGGGGAATCTGATAGGAGAGGACAGAAGACCATGGAGGAAGCGAAAGTGGGAGGAGCACCAGAGGGAGGTAATTGGAAGGTAAGAAAAGAAGGTGTGAAAGAGAAACAAGAATGGGGAATGGTGAAGGAGAGGAGGGAGGAATTACCAGAAGTTTGAAAAATTGATGTTCATGCCATCAGGTTGGTGGCTACCCAGACAGAATATAAGATGTTGCTCCTCCAACATGAGTGTCAGTACATGGCGTCCTCTGCTGTCACCATACCCCAATCTTGTTTCCCTTTCACACCTTTTCCATGGAAATCTTCCACTCCTTCAGTGTTTATGTGACTCCTGTCAATGTGATCGACTCTCATTACTTATTTATTTCAGGAGCAGTGAGGAATGGACAACAAATTTTGGCTTTGCCAGTGAGGTTGTCATCCTATCATTGAATAATAAAATAAAATAGATTCCGTGTTTCCCCCTGCAAAATGTCAAAAGGTCAAAAAAAAGCCCTGTAGTTGCCCCAATTTTCAAAAAAAGTAAAATGCTGCAAATACTCAACAGGAATGTGGAGAGAGATTTCATCAGACAAATGACGAAAGGCAATTGCCATTCCCATGGACCTGTTGAGCATTTCTGGTAATTCTGTTTTTATTATTGAAAAGGAGTTCTGATTTGAATAGGAAATCATTACATTTCAGCGGATTACCAGCAAGGTTACAAATGGCCAATAAGGTTGCCTCATGATCTTCAGTAGTTTCAGTCTACCCCCCTTGCCCTCGGTACATCAGACTTCCACTCATCCGCCCACCTCTCCATCTCAAACACCATTGCCCAGTGACCTCACAAATTTGTTGGAAAGTTCTGTCAGCAAGATCCGTGGGAGTTGAGCAAGTACCTGGAACTTTCAGCTGCCTTCATAATTGATTGACGTAGGGTTAAAAAGAAAACTGATATGTTGTTGCAGGTTTTGAGTTGTTCTGCAATCTTGCAGTTCAATAATTGCTCACCTGCTCTGTGTTGTCAGTTCCAATCATCTTGGTGTGGGCAGGAAACTAAAAGCGTCAGATCCTTCTTCTAGAGAGGAACCCTTATCATTGTGTTACTTACCTTTAGTTCAGGACCCAATTTGGTATCTGTCGAAGTATACTAAGCTAATGGCCTTTCATTGATGGCCAATGCTGCAATGTCACATGGGTCACAGATGATATAATGGGCATCATGATCACATCAGAGACAAAAGTTGAAGTAATAGACTGGAACTTGGTAAAGGGCCTTTTAAATGGAATATTAAACTGCTATTCAAGTGCAAATCAAGGCACCGCACAATTGGAGAGAATGTATATGAGCACAGGAAAATAGGAGCAGGAGTAGGCCACTTGAACTGTCAGCATGATCATTGGCTGACTTACCCCTGGGTTCAGCTCCTGCTTTGTGCCAGATCTCCATAGCCCTCAAATCACAATCTTTCAAAAGTTTATCAACCTTCTCTGAAAGTGGAGGTTCTGTCCGGGTTACACAAGAAACTGCAGATGCTGGAATCCAGAGCAACAATCATCTGGAGGAACTCAATAGGTCGAGCAAAGCCAATGCAGGAGGAAAGGAAGTGTTGATGCTTCAGATCTAAACCGTGCATCAGGACCCTGCATCTGCAGTTCTGATGCAGGGCGTCGCCCCAAAGTGTCAGCAGTTCCTTTCCTCACACAGGTGCTGCACTTCCTGCTGAATTCTACCAGCAGTTTGGTTGTTGCTCCTTCCGGGTTACGAACACCTGACTTCCATATGGATTATAGATACAGACACACATCTGGGAGACTGGGTAGGGAAGATTTACTGTCTGTTGCAGAGCTGCAGGCATTTTCTGCCATGTGGGAATCAATTGACAGCTGAGTTAAATGCCCTGGTTTAACTGCACGTTGTCCTTGTTTGCCCAGGGTTTTTATTTAAATATATTTCCAGGCAGCTGCATTTCCAACTTGTGATTTGTTCCAGCTATAACAGTTCTCAGGAACTGTACCTGCATTTCGAATGAATAACCTCCACAACTGTCTGAGAAATCTGGAGGTTCACCACTCTCTGTGAGATGAAATTTCTATGTACCTTGGTTTTAAGTGAGGTATATCCTGAATTCAAGACTGCTCCCCATTTGTGAAAAGATATTGACATCTACCCTGTCAAGCCCCCGTACAATTTTATATGTTTCCCTAAGATCACTGACATTCATCCACTCTCCGGAGAATACAGGCCCAATCTGTTTAGCCTCTCCTAAAACTCTCATCCCAGAATGAGTGAGGTAAATCTCCTTTAGACAACCTCCAACACTACTACACACAGTGGCCATTTTAGTAGGTGCCTCCTGTTCCTGTTAAAGAGTTCGCTGAGTGTATGTTTGTGGTTTTCTACTGCTGTTGCCCGTCCACTTCAAGGTTTGATGTGTTACGCATTCGAAGATGCTTTTCTGTAAACCACCGTTGCAGTGCGTGGATATTTGAGTTTCTGTCAGGGAGATCCAGTCTGGCCCTTCGCCTCTGACCTCTCTCATTAACAAGGCATTTTTGCCCACAGCACTGTTGCTCACTGGATGCTTTTTTTTTGTTTTTTGCACCATTCTCTGTACACTCTAGGGACCGTCGATATTCAAACCCCCCTGTCTGTCACCAGCAATCATTCCACTGCCAAGGTCACTTAGATCACACTTCTTCTCTGTCCTGTTGTTTGGTTTGAGCAATAACTGAACCTCTTGACAATGTCTGCATGGGTTTACGTATTGAATTGCTGCTACATAATTGGCTGATTAGATACTTACATTAATTATCTAATTAGCAGGTGTACACAAGTGCCTGATAAAGTGTCTGCTGAGTGCCACCTAGACAGAGTATTCCATACAGAAGTATATCAAGGTATTATAAAAGAAAAACAGAGTTCAGAATACCATTACAGAGAAAGTGCAGTGCGGGTAGACAAATAAAGTGCAAATGCCAAAAGAAGTAGAATGATCTTTATCATACAAAAGGTTCATTCAAGTGAGATTGACCCATGGTGTATTATATATTACTAGTCTACTTACCCGAGAAAACACAGACTTGACAGACAGCAAATGCAGTAAACGTTTGCCAGATTTATTCCTGAAGCGGAGGAATTGTCTGCTAGGTGACATTGAATCAATTAAGCCTCAATTCACCAGAAGTGTTTCCCCTGGCTAGGGGCATGTGGGAGGAGAAAGAAGGGCACCTTGCACAGGGGTCGTAGACCCTTTGGATTCCATGTAAATCATTTAGGAATGAAATAAGGAGACTTTCTTCACTCAAGAACATTATAAGTGCTCTACCACAGGAGATATTGAATATATTTATGAGGGAAATAAGATTTCTGAAGTGGGGAGGAAGTGGGAATATGGTCCTATGATAAATAATCAGCCCAGATAGTATTGAATAGCAGAACAACCTTAAAGGGCAAAGTAGCCTCCATCTGCTCCTACATTCGATGTAGAACTCTGATAATGCACGATGCAATTGTTCAGAAAGACTGATGGTTCAGACTCTGGGTCATCTGGATCACCAGTGCTCTCCTTAAACTTACTCGAACCCCACTTCCCGCAATCCCCTTAAACTCATCAGGGACTCTATTTCATGTACTTCTTCTAAAATAATCAGAGCCCATTAAAATAACCAGAACCAGAGTCCTGATGAAGGATCTCAGCCCGAAACGTCGACTATACCTCTTCCAATAGATGCTGCCTGGCCTGCTGCGTTCCACCAGCATTTTGTGTGTGTTGCTTGAATTTCCAGCATCTGCAGATTTCCTCATGTTTGCAGAGCCCACTCTATCCCTTTTCCCACATTCCCTTTAAATTCACTGAGGGATTACCCTTGTGCTGTTTTTGGCTCTATTTTCATACTCTTTTTAAACTTGGCTGGTTCTTTGGGAAATTTATTTTACCATATAACATCAAGAAAGTTAATTTGAAGTGTGTTCAGGTATTAATAAGAGTAACATCCAACTGTTCAGAAAATCTTCCAGTTCGCCACCATTCAAAATCCTAATAGTGTCAGATTATCAGATTTCAAGTGTCCAAGTTAAGGTCAGATATTCTACACAACTATCCCACAAACAAAAGTTAAGTGCATAGAAACCCTTTCAAAAGTAGTAGTTGAATTAGTCTTAAAATATTTGGAGAAAATGTCCCCTGTGGGGTTTTAAGTTCCAAGATGCTGGAAGTCCAAGACCTTGGGCTAAATTGAACTTTATGATATATTGCTCCACCTGGAATTGTATATGTGTTTCTAGTGAATGATTTAGCTGCATAAAGAAATGTAAAAACACATTTTCTGATTTACTGCAGGAAATTTGATGTTAACAATGGGGAACTTTCACTTAACTCCACTCGATAAGATAATCCTTCTGTTGAACACATGATTCAGCCAATGGAAAAACTGCCTTTTGTTTTAGGAAATCAAATGAACCCCCTGTTCTTTCTAATATTTATTATTTCATTGGCTTTAACTCATTTTCTTTTTAATTTAAAGCAATGACATGACTCCAGAGTGCTCAGTTCTTGCTGTGCTATATTTTCTTGTTTGGATCCAAATGCAATTTAGGAATTTGAAATTCGGGGCTGTAAAGATGGATGGACAACCATTTTGTTTGTAACGTGCACACAGCCTCAATTAGAACCGGCCAGATTCAATTCTGAATTTACTCCTGTTAACTCTACACTCTAATAGAAAATCCATTTTAATTTTGTTACAAAAATGATTGCACCTATGGATGGCCTATTTTTAGCTCCTGCCACGACAGAAATGTTTAAACAGCAGTCGAATACTAACGGTTGCATTTTATCAATCTCAAAGCTCCTCTGGGTCCTTGGGTTAGAGGCAGAAGAGAAGCAATTTGGGATGTCTATGACATTGTCCTGAACCCCAGAGGGAGGGAGAGAGAGGGGAACACTTTGTGAAGATGAAATATATGCCTACCCTTGATGTTCGAAGATTCTGTTTCAATGGACCCATGTTCCATTACCTCAGCAGACTTCTGAAATGAGTACAATACTAACCCAAGGCTTTTTGTGAAAGTAACTCCTCAAGGAAACATCTTCTTCTTGGGATCAAGGATGGACTTGCTGTCATCCCAATTCTATGGGTTCTTAGTTAACTGATGACACCAATGCGGCAACCTCAGATGAGGCAGTAGAAGGGCGATTGGTAATTAGGTTATTACTACCACATGTACCAAGATACAGGAAAAAACTTTTGCTTATGTGCCACCCAGATAGATCATTCCAAAGAGGTAGCACAAAGGATAATAAAATGCAGAATATAGTGTCATATTTACAGTGCTGGTTGATAAATGAAGTGCAAGGGCCATGACAGGGTAGACTGGAAGATCAAGAGCTTATCTTTATTGTGGAGTCTGATAACAGCAAGGATAGGAGCTGTGCTTGAGCTTGGCTCTTGGGCTTTTGTACTTTCTGCCCAATAGCAGAGAGGAGAAGAGAGAATGACTGGGCTGAGAAGGGTCCTTGACTATGTTGGCTGCTTACTGAAAGCAGCAGGAAGTATAGACAGAGTAAATGGAAGGGAGAGTGCTTTTCATGATAGACTGGTTTGTGCTCGCTAGTCTGCAATTCGTGGTCTTTAGCAGGGGCAAGTAGGCGGGTAGTTTGTGAGGTGGTATATTCCTTCTGCCATATACACGGAGCTTCTCTGTGATCCTAATGCGTGAACCTAAAATTCTCAACACCATCCCACTGCGTGGTCATGGGTTAAAGATTCATAAGAGTCATGATACAAAAGATACAAAAGCTGGAGAACACAAACCAGTACAGCTTTTAGTTCACTGTTATAAAACTATTGAATGGGCTTCTTATACTGAATGTTAAAGATGAATTCTTGATTGCCCACTATACCTCAGTGTGGCTGTTGCACTTTATTTGTTTACCTGCTCTACACTTTCTGTAGAACCATATCAGTATATTTTGAATTCCTCTTTTTCCGTACCACGTCGATATGAAACAATTTGTCTGGATGGCACAGAAATATAATTTTTCACTTTATCTCAGTACATGTGATAATAATAGACCAGTTATCAAAATATAAGGGAGTGCGTGCAAACGGAATAGCCCCACTGAATATCCATTGCTTGCTATAGCTGTGAAAGGAGAGCCAGGATGCAGAATCACACCTGGGACAATTTGCAAAGGTATTCCCTGCCATCCATTGCGATGTTCATCTATTGCTGTGGCTCTCGCTGAATGCAAAAGAAATCAAACTAAGTCAGTTTTCTGCAAAAAAAAAGTTGGCAACTGAATTTCAAGATGATTAAGCGAGGGGCAGTACATTATAGTTGGATTAAGGAAGAGCCTATGCCTTGTTTGGTAAATATTAAATCTCCAGAGATTCTGGTGCACTCTGAAATTACGTAGGTGTCACATTTTGTAATGACAAGTCAAGGTGGGACATTTATATTGACTGGAAGGGCCAGGGTACTGTAGTAAAACAGAGGGACCTTGGACTACTGATGGGTAGTTCCTTTAAACTGGACTCACAGGTAGATGGGATGATGAAGGTGGCTTTTGGAATGCTGACCTTCATTAGTGTGAATATAGAAGACGGGAGGTTATATTGCTGTTATACAAAACGTGCTCAACGTCGGTTACACTGTTCTAGGAAGGATGTGATTAAATTGAGATAATTATAAGAAGAGATTTGACAAGATGGGCCTTTACTGCTGGGAACATAGGATATTGAAGGGTGATCTCATAGAGCTATATGATATCAAGAGTGGTTTTTTTCCAGGGTTAAGCAATCAAAAACTAGTTTTTGGGTTGGAGGTGAGAGGTTTAATAAGAACCTGAGAAGTATTTTTTTAAACACACAGTATATTGTAAGTATATGAAACAAGCAGCCAAAGGGAGTGTTTGCATTTTTAGTGGGAGAATAAAACTGCACCTGCACAAATATCTGCAGCATCCGGGACCCTGCGATCTCTGACTTGGAAGCTGATGTCAGAGCATCTTTCAAGAGGCTGAACTGTTGCAAGGTGTCAGGCTCTGATGGTGTATCTGGTAGGCACTGAAAACCTACACCAACCGACTGTTCAAGGACATCTTCAATCTCTCACTGCTGCAGTTGGAGGTTCAACATGCTTCAAAAGGGTGACAATCATACCAGTGCCAAGAAGAGCGAGGTGAGCGGTCTCAATGACTATTGCCCAGTGACACTCACCTCTACTGTAATGAAGTGCTTTGAGAGGTTGGTCAGGCTAGAATCAACTCCTGTTGCAATTTGCATTTCCGTACAGTAAGTCTACAGCAGATGCAATCTCACTGGCTCTCTACTCGGCCTTGGATCACATGGACAGTAGTAATACCTATGTCAGGTTGCAGTTTATTGATTACAGCTCAGTGTTCAACATAATCATACCCTCAGTTTTAATCAACAAACTCCAAACCCCAGGCCTCTGTACCTCCATCTGTGACTGGATCCTTGACTTCCCCAGGGGGAGAACACAATCTGTGCAGATTGGAAATAACATCTCCTTGTGACAATCGACACTGGTGCACCTCAAGGATGCATGCTTAGCCCACTGCTCTACTTTCTCTACATCTATGATTGTGTGGCTAGGCACAGTTAAAATGCCATCTATAAATTTGCTGATGACTATTGTTGGCAGAATTTCCTTTGGTGATGAGATGTACAGGACCAGAATACTGTGGATCAGCTGGTTGAGTGCTGTCACAGCAACAACCTTGCACTCAATGTCAGTAAGACCAAGGAATTGACTGTGGACTTCAGGAAGGGAAGCCGAGGAAACATGCATCAGTCCTCATCGAAGTGGAAAGGGTGAGCAGTTTCACGTTCCTGGATGTCAACATTTCTGAGGATCTATCCTGGGCCCAACATATTGATTCAATTACAAATAAGGCACAACATTGGCTATATTTCATTCCGAATTTGTGGAGAATTGGTATGTCACCAAAGACACGCGCAGATTTCTAACGATGTACCATGGAGAGCTTTCCAACTAGTTGCATCATCATCTGGTATGAATGGGTTACTGCACCGGATCGGACAAACCTGCGGAAACCGTAAAGCCAGTCAGCTCTGTCAAGGGCACTGGCTTTCCCAGCATTCATCAGAAGGCGATGCCTCAAGAAGGTGGCATCCATCGTAAAGGACCCCATCACCCAGGACATGCTGTCTTATTGTTAGTTGCTACCATGAAGGAGGAACTACAGGAGCTTGAAGACACACCACACTCAATGTTTCAGAAACAGCTTCTTCCCGCCCCCCACCATCAGATTGCTGAATGAACAATAAACCCATGAAAAATAACTCAGTAATTTTTCCTCTTTTTGAATTATTTATTTCATTTTACTTCTTATTGTAATTTATAGTATTTTTTAATTTTGCATTGCAAGGTACTGCTACTACAAAACAATAAATTTCATTACGTATTCCAGTGATATTAAACCTGGCTCTGAGTGCTTAGAAATGGGATAAGCTTGAATATTCATCTTGATCAGCACAAAGGACTTTTTCCGTACTGTAGAACTCTATAATGTCATATTTTAGGCCACCTTTGGCCCACCTTGTACGAATGTTAGTTAGTATCCCATTCTGTATTGCCTGCTCCACGTCTTCCGAGGTGGGGTTTGGGAGCTCAACTACAGACGCAGTTGGTGGCCAGAACTGGGAGGAAAATGTTCTGGTTCAGGGGTGAAAGGAACAGATTTTTACCTGCCTGTCTTCCCCCTCTGACTAGTATAGTCAGGAGAAGAGGGATTTCCCTGCGTTCTTGTTACAGCAGTTAACAAGAGCACTGATTTTGCCCTGTAGGACTAGGTGGGGGAGTTTGAGACACTCACACTCTTTTTGTAGATAAGCTAGGGATGGGGTTCAATAAAGAGGGAGATGAGAGACACTGGAAGTTATCTGTGGAGAGGTTGGTGGTTTGAGAAGTTCAGAAACACAGGCTCTTTTCGTGGGGCTGTATAGAGGAAACAATTGAGGGTGTGGCATGATCTGAGGTTATCATAGAGTCATAAAAGCTTCCAGTTGAAATAGCCCTCGCAGCACATTTCATCCTTGCTATCTACGAAAATACGATTTTCTCGTAGATTTTCTATGTCATTCCTTTCCTATCCAGGTACCTGTCCGAATGCCTTATAAATGTTCTAATAGTATCTTTCTCCCCCACCTCCACTGGCAGCTTATTGCCTTTACCCTGACACAGTGGTGTCAAGAAAACAACCTCTCCCTCAATGTCGCAAAAACGAAGGAGCAGGTTGTGGTCTACAGGAGGAACAGAGACAGGCTAGCCCCTATTGACATCAATGGATTTGGGGTTGAGAGGGTGACCAGCTTTAAGGTCCTCGGCATAAACATCACCGAGGATTTCATGTGGTCTGTACATACTGGCTGTGTGGTGAAAAAGGCCCCCAAATTCTTTCTATAGGGGCACAACTGAGAGCATCCTGACTGGCTGCATCACTGCCTGGTACGGGAAATGTACTTCCCTCAATCGCAGGCCTCTGCAGAGAGTGGTGTGGACAGCCCAGCGCATCTGTAAATGTGAACTTCCCACTATTCAGGATATTTACGCAGACTGGTGTGTAAAAAGGGCCCAAAGGATCATTGAGGACCCAAATCACCCCAACCACAAACTGTTCCAGCTGCTACCATCCGGAAAACGGTACCACGGCATAAAAGCCAGGACCAACAGCTCTGGGACAGCTTCTTCCACCAGATCATCAGACTGATTAACTCATGCTGACACAACTGTATTTCTATGTTATATTGACTATCCTGTTGTACATACTATTTATTATAAATTACTATAAATTGCACATTTCAAAGTTGCTGGTGAACGTTCACCAGCAACTTTGATGTGTGTTGCTTGAATTTACAGCATCTGCAGAATTCCTGTTGTTTGTGTAAATTGCACATTGCACATTTAGTCAGAGATGTAACGTAAATATTTTTAATCCTCATGTATATGAAGGATTTAAGAAATAAAGTCATTTCAAGTTCCAGATATTCATCACCCTCTGTATGAAAGACATATCCCTCAGATCTCCTTTTAGGATCAGGACATCCGAGAATGATAAGCAATGTTCCTTTTATTTTTTTTTACAGCTGCGCAGACCAATCAATGTTCTGAGCAGGAAATTTTTCACAACCTGTAAACTGTAAGGCACTTTAATATTAACATTATGTAAAAGAAAGTTCCAGCTGGGCAGCAATAAGGGCTATGTGCATGGGAGCCTTTTAGTAACTGCGCTACTGCGCACCCACGCAGCTTGGGGGAACAGTGGAGATAAGTCACAGAATTCCACAGAACAGAAACAGGCACTTTGGTTAAACTGGACCACGTTGACCAACATGGTTCCATTTCCCAACGTTTGGCCCATATCCTTCTAAACCTTTAATCCTATCCAATGCCTCCTGGAATGGAGAGTTTTGGGAATGGTGAAGGGTAGATTTGTGGAGCCGTGGATACTAGGCACCACCATGCTGTCCTAGGGTGTCCATTGTCAGTTTATGTCAATATGGTCAACTTTCTCCAACTGTTCCCCAAAAGGTGTGCTTTTGACCGTGAAATTACTGGAAATGATGTCATCCTTTTCAAGGTGAACACTGGAATCACTTTCAGGTTGCAAAAACCAGTCTGTTGGAAGAACTCAGTGGTTTGAGCAGCATTTATGGGAGGAAAGAAATGGTTGATGTTTCAAGTTGAAAACCTGGACTTGATGTGGTTGTCACTGCATTTCCAATGTCATGCTAGCACTCGCGACAAAAACTCTGAATGCTTTGCATTTGCTGTTTTGGTGTTGAGATTTTCAGGGCAGTCAAAGATGCAATCACTAATGATACACCAATAGAGACTGAGTATGTATAGGGGACTAGGAATGCCTTGGATGGGAATTTAATATGAAAATTAGCAGGGGAATAAACAAACAAAGGGAGTCAGTTTCTTGGTATGCTGAGATAAAATTTTGGAGGGATTTGCTGGTTTTGGGTGGGAATGTTAACTGTAAACTCATGCACATATATTGCTGTTCATTAAAACAGAGACATTTGCTTTGGTTTCCACGTCACATGTGATAATAATAAACTAATTATCAATATCAATTTATACCTTTCCCTATGCTTTGCCAAGCAATATGAAACAAATATACATAACATCCTTTAACTGAACACAACAGCGTAACAATATTACATTACTCCTTGGTTCATTGTAAAGTAATTTACTAAATGCTTAGCCTTTGTATTTTTCTGTTTCACTTGTTTGTTAAGTCTCTATTCCCGTGTATCACTTGGTTACATAGTATCATCTACAAAAGTGGTTTGTATTTGTGCAATTGATAATGATTAAATAATAACCATATTGATTATCAACCTGAATCACTTCTTCTGTCCTGCAGATGGGAGACCCTTCCAGTGTCAAATCTGTCCTTTCAGTGCTTCCCAGAAGGAGAATCTGAAAATGCATGTTGAATATGTTCATCGTGTACCATTCGACAATAACTTGCATCCAGAACACCGCTTCAAGGTATTGCAGGGTGAAAATGGTCTCTACAAGTCACTGGAGGTGCAGTTTGAACCCCCATCACTTGATCATCATCTTCCTGAAGCAACTATCCTGAAATGAGACCTTCTGCAAAATCTACCCGTTTTGGGGTTATCAGGATTTCTTCATCCCCACGGAGCAGAAAGTGATGGAGGTCTTTTGGTGATGGAGTGGGGAATGTGGCAAACACCCTTGTGGATTTGTACTAGGCCTTAAAGAGGCATGGGACAAGTATTTTTGGCATAAAAATCAGACAAGTGCTGACTGGTTCATCTAGAGAGAGTCAGCTGTTCTCTCTGCAGATAGTTACAGATCAGTGTTGCTATTGGATGAAAAGTCAGCCAGCTGTTTGGAAAGCATTTTTATTGACTATTTACACTGGCAGTGTTTAAATCTTCACTGGATCGTATCCTTGTTTTTACCACCCACATGCTTAAGAGAGTCAGCTATGGATTTGAGCCACCAGACTGTTACCAGCAAAATACACTAACTTGGGCAATCAACTTCTCCCTGATCACACCTTTGAAAATGATTATTCAACATAGAAGTCCAATGTTTATGAAAGAAGCAGTCATACTTCTTTTAATTTAATGAATGGATTTGGCAAAACAAATTCCTGTTGACAATTAAAAGGCAGTCATGTCAACAGGAAAGCTCTGTGATATCCCCTGTAGAAGAGGTACTATATTTTAACAAGGTACATGTGTATATTGTTTTTAATAACAGCATATTAAACAAGAGAATTGCCCTTTTCTCCTCTGTCTACACTTCACTTTGGGCTATTTTTGGAATAAATGAATACTTCAGCAGAAATCGATGCCACCTTTGGAACAACGAAGGTTTTCCAACAAGTAAAACTATCTGAAGTTTATATAATTTACAGAAAAAATCGCAGTAAACTGGTCAGTTAATAACAGCAGTGACACATGCATTCCTTCATTGTTCAGGACTACAAAACAAGGTTAATCTACTTTGTTTGGTTTTATATTACTAAATTGTGATTTCCAACAACTCTGCATGCTTGGGATTGTTGCTAATTTACATTCTACAGCTTTGTCAAACACTTCCGCTCCGTCTGCAAAAAGCAGGATTTCCCAGTGGCCAACCATTTTCTTTCCTACCCACATTCTTGTTATGACATATCAGGCCATGGCCTCCTCTTCTGCCACGATGAGGCCACTCACAGGTTGAAGGAGCAACACCTCATATTCTGTCTTGGTAGCCTCCAACCTGATGGCATGAGCTTTGATTTCTCCAACCTTCCATAATTTTTCTTCCGCTCTCCTTGTCTTCAATTCCCCACTCTGGCCTCTTCACCTCTTCTCCACACCTGCCTATCACCTCTCCCTGGTGCTGCTCTTATTTCTTTTTTTTTCCATGGTTCACTCTCCTCTCCCACAAGCTTCCTTCTCCTCCAGCCCTTTACCTTTTCCACCTATTGCCCCCCCCCAGCTACTTACTTCATACCTCCTCCCCCACCCACCTGGCTTCGTCTATCACCTTCTAGATTGTCCTCCTTTCCACCCCCCACCTTTACCAGGTGTGAGGAAGGGTCTCCGCCTGAAAAGTCGATTCATTTCCTTAGATGCTGTCTGACCTGATGAGTTTCTCCAGCATTGTGTGTGTTGCTCAGGATTTCCAGCATCTTGTGTTTAAGATTAAGAATCACTGGGCCTTCAGCAAACAGAAGGATAGATGACTCGTGAGCCATTTTGGATAAGGCAAAATTCCAGCTGCAGAAAAGATTAACTGGGTCAAACTCTGCCCTTTACCTGTGGACATGATTCAAACAGTGTGGGGAAGTGCATAGTCATGTTCTTTGATAGAAGGAATAAAAGTGGAGACCATTTTCTAAACCAGAGAGCAAATTCAGAACCCAGTAGTGCAAAGGGGCTCGGGAGTCCTGGTGCAGAATTCACTCAAGGGTAACTTGCAGATTGAGTTGGCGGTAAGGAAGGCAAATGCAATGTTTGCATTCTTATTCAGGAGACTAGAATACAAAGGTGACGATGTAATGTTTTAGAAGGCATTGGTCAGCACATATTGGAAATACTGTGAGCAGTTTTAAGTATATCTAAGAAAGGGTGTACTGGCAATAGGGAGAGCTCAGAAGCCTTATGAGAATGATCCCAGGAAAGAACGGGTTAACTAGTGAGGAGCCTCTAATGGCTCTGAGCCCGGATTCACTAGAGTTTAGAAGAATGAAGGAGTATCTCATTGAACCTATTGAATATTCAAAGGTCAAGATAGAGCGGATGTGGAAAAGATGTATCCACTAGTAAGAGAGTCTCGGACTAGAGGATACACCTCATAATACAAGTACATGCCTTTAGAAGCAGGAGAATAGGGTTGGTTGAGGGAAAATAAATCACTCATGATTGAATGGTTGAGCATACTTAATGGATCAAAAAGCCTAACTTTGCTCCTATGTCATGGTCTTTTGAACTCAATTCTGAGGTCAGGTGCTGTCTATGTGGAGCTTGCATGCTCTCCCTCACATTACAAAGATATTTGGGTTAATAGGTTAATTGGACTATATAAATTTTTCCTCCTTTGTGGGTGAGAGGTAGAATCTTGGGGGGGGTGTGATTGATGGGAATGAGGGAATGAAAGAATAGGATAGGATGAAATGAATGTTAAAATGTATGCTTGATGGTCAGCACAGGGTCATTGGGCTGAAAGGCCTGTCTCCAAGCTGTGTCACCAAGGCTCTATAACCTCAGAAGTTGCACATCTTACAACTTCTCTGGTACGTCAAAATGGAAGCCGCTATAATCTCTGGATAGATTGTGTGGCAGCTCCAGAAAGACAAACAGTTAGGATAGAAATTAGTTCTGTACAGTAACCCATGCACTCTGAAAGTCATCTCCGGGGACTCCTGCTGCTGTAAGGAGTTTGTCTGTTCTCCTGTGACCAAGTGGGTTTCCTCTGTGTTCCCCGGTTTCCTCCTACATGTGTGTTAATAGGATAGCTGGTCACATGGGTGTAACTGGACAGCATAGGATCATTGGGGTAGAAGGGCCTGTTACTCTGATGCCTCTCTAAGTAAATACCTCAAAATAAAATAAAATTAATAAAAGATCTTAATAACCAATAGCATTAATAGATTTTGGGGAGAAACCAGGTAAATGGATTCATCAATTATATCAACGAATTGCAGAAGAGACTGGAGGCTTCCTTGTATTGTGTTGTTCCTAAAAGATTTTTGCCCATGTGCACATTGCCTTAACATCCTCTGAAGACTTTCTGAAGCCTTTACCCCTATGCTGAGTTGCAACGCCCAGAATTCTCCATCACAGCGTTGCTGAGACCCAACTTAACAGCTGCAGTCCGAATTTGGTCCAAACACTTTACACGGCAGTTGGGAAATGGATCCTTGACTTTAATCTTGTAACAAAACAAACCTTAAGCTGCTGTCATTTTCTAACAGGAGTGGTTAACAAGTTATTTGTACAAAATATAAACATAATTTACCAGGAAGAATCATTGTGCTAGGCAGCTTTCAAACCCAGCCATGTATGATCCCGAAAGAACTGTTCATTGAACCAAATGTGAGGTTGTAGACAAATCTGTTGTAGCTTCAGTTGGGGATAGTGGACAAAAAGGTGGGGGTGGGCTTTGCCGTTATAGAATAAACAATAGATGCAAGAAGAGTTTGGAAAGGTGAGAGGGAAGATTACAGTAGATTAATTTAGTGTCATATATACCAGGGTGCAATGAAATTCCTTGTTCACATGAAGCTCACAGAGTTAACAGTATGTGTGGTAACAATAAACACAGTGATGAACGCAAAACGGTAGAGTGGTGCAAAGATTGTGGTGCCATTAAGTAATGCAAAAAGAAATGCTAAAGAGATAATAACTGAAAGAGGTAGAGATTAAGAATCCAAGAACATGGCAACACAGTAGAAAAGAGATGTGAAAGAGGTGATTGGTTCAGAAATCTGGCAGCAGTAAGGAAAAAAACTGATCTTCAGTCTGATCATCAAGGCTTTCAAGCTCCTGCATCTTCTCCCACAGAAAAGATTTCACTGGCTAGGAAAGGAATATTAATGTTAGCAGCTAATATTCTGCTCTCCAAAGACACACATTGGAATATAACCCAGATCAGGCTTGGTAATTTTTAAGGTATCTCAGCTGGTGACATGCAACAGACATTAGACCCCTGATATGCATTGGCCTGAAACTGTTTCTGATCCACTTACCTCCCATTAAAACTATTCTTTCCTTTAATGGGTTGCTCAGCACAAATCTTCCCAAAGATGGTGCGATGAAAGGGGAACTTAATTAATGTTGTTAAAACCTTGAAAGGTTTTGATGGGGTGGATGCAGATGGCATGTTTCCTCTTGGGATCCATTTTCCCTCCATTTCTTTCAGTTTTTTCACTAAGATATTGGAGGAGAGCTGATTACTTGAGCCGATGAACAAGGCTACCTTATTTATAAAAAAGCTTACACAGAGCAAGGCAACATTTTTTGGCTCTTTACCTGCTGTGGCTTCTCCATGGAGGCAGATCTCTCCAGGTAGATTCTCCCGAGGTAGCCTCTGGGAGAACCCACAGTGGGAGCCATCAGTTGCACACTACAATTCTTAAATCATACCCAAACAATAATAGGTTATCAATTCCAAGAAAGAGGCATCATTAAAAAGTGAACAGTGGTTTTTGATGGAAAATGGCAGAGAACAGCTGGAATGTGGAGCTTACCGATAATATAGGAAGTGGTCAAGGTCTTTAAGGACAAGTGCTATAAATATATGAGGGAGAAAGGAAAACAAAAAGGGTGCAACTATGGTGATGTGGAGACAAGCATGGAACATAATGCAAGCATACAGTAGCTGAATCCATCTACTGGCTTATTTCTGAAGTCTACTTCTCTGACTGGGTTACTGAGAGATGTTGGCTTTTGGATGAGCAAACACACTAGCACCCTGACCTCTTCCTCACTTGGATATAAAGTATTCCCAAATTTTGAAATTTTTCCTTGAGCCGTGGGCAATATTTACGTTATTACAAAAATGAATAGTAACTTTGATTGTTATAAGCCTATGTAATATTTGTGCAGAATGTCCTGTGTTGCTCACTGGGGCACTGTATTCTGTCAATAAATCTCTCATTCTGTCTCCCAGCAAGGCAAGGATTGTACTCTGAAAATAAACACAGACCAGCACATATATAATTGGGAAACTGAGTTCTGTGAACAAGGACAAAAAAAAATCATTTTTCAATTCAATTCATTTCAAAGCAAGTTGTCTGATCATGAGCACGTTAATGTTTGCAGGCCTTGCTATAAGCAGATTGGTTCCCATGCTTCCTAAAAACAGGTTATAAACTGCTTCTGTTGTCACTGGTTCCGCAGTCTTGCTTTCTGCATTCGTACCACTGGAATTCCTGGTTTAGCTGCATCGCCTTCGATGAAATTGTCCTTGCTGACAATGAGATTTTAAAAAGTGATTTCTTTTTCATTCATACTTTTCTTGTCAAAGCACAGTGCTTTGTAAAATGGGTTCTTTTATTCTTGTTATTTATTAAAATAAGTGGATCAGTGTCCAATGCCAGCTCTGCCTGCCTTCATGAACTTTCCTTCAACACAGATTCAAACCAAATATTTTATTATATTTTAGAATTTCTTGTGGAATTTTTTGAACAATAAAACATTGTCTATAGCATTTGTGAAATGAATTAATATAGGCATTATGGTATTATTATTTTCTATTTATGGACACCACAACATAGAACATACACAGCACAGTATAGACCCTTCTGCCCACGAAGTGCCGAACCTTTAACCTGCTACAAGATAAACCTAACCCATACCTCCCATATAGACCTTTTTTTTAAATCAGCCATGTACCTGTCTAAGAGTCTAAATGTCTCTAATGTATCTGCCTCCACAAACTCACACTGTAAAAACTTAACTCTGATATCTTCCCTATACTTTCCTCCAATCACCTTGAAATTATGCCCTTTATATTAACTCTTTCCGCCCAGGGAAAAGATCTGTGGCTGTCCACTTCATCCGTGCCTCCTATCATCTTGTACATCTAAAAGCTCCATTAAATTGCTTTTCATTGCTGTTGGGAACATCAAGGTCTATTTTTTTTTACAAAATTTACCAAACATTTTAGGGAAAATCTTTCCAACTTCCAACTTTACTTTTCCCTTTCAATGAACAGAAAGATTTGTTTTTCTAAAGCACCTCTCAGGGCACAGGGCATCCCAAAATGCTCATATCTATTAGGTTTGGAGGCAGTGTTGTCCAGAAGGTTCTTCATAAGCCAATAACAAGATGCAAACCTTAGTTATAGACGTGTTTTTAAATGTTCATCAAAAACATTGTCAGCTTGTACCAGCAAGCAAGTGAAATGAAGTAAGTGTGCAGTTGTTCTTGTGCTCTCCTCCTATCTAGCAAAATGGCCTAAGCTGGTAAAATAAGGAAGGGTCTTCTATGGAAAAATACAGTCTTTAAAAGTGCTGATTAAATCACACTGCCACAGCAGACAAATAAACTACAGAAGCACAGAGCCAAATATACTATGTTACTGAAAGATTACTGACAAAGAGGTGATGAGACAAACGTAAGCAAATGTAAAGAAAGCTAAAACCAACAAGAAAAAATTAGCAAGTTAAACCCTAATCCAACACAGCCGATGAAGTACTATGTCTGTCATAAGAAAGGCTGTGACCAATTTCTGTGTAGTAAACTTCTTTGGTCAGGACAGAGGGATAATTATTGCCTGGGAAAACATGCGTTACCATCTTCAGAAGATCAGGAGTCAGGGAATGGGATTAAAAGATCAGCAGCTGTTGAAACAAAAAGGAAGTTGTTTGAAAGCAGGAAGAAACAACTTCCAAAACCAACATTTCCGAACAAATATTTGAAAAGAAATTTTTAAATTGTCTCCGTCTAATGCTTGAGAAATCTTCATTGTATGACAAGTCATTGATTTGTTTCTCTCATGGCTAGAGGAGGAAAATAAACCTGCAATGAAAATTTGAGTAGTGATTTTCATACAGCACATTCTGCTATTACAGAAAAACCAACATTATATAAACATGACAGCAACATTGTATAAACTGGTTCTGAATTTCTAACCTTTCTAGCACCTTAAAGTAATGCCCTGCTTAAATTTGTGTTTTGCTAAATGCATTTTAAGCTTTGTGTAAAAGAATCCTAAAGACTTCATTCTCCCGCACAGTGCATGCTTGCTTCTCAGAATGTTGTTCAGTGTGTTACACTGTGAATCAGGAGGTTATGGATTCAGGTGGCACTACAGAGACTTAATAATGTAGGCCAAGTGGTTTCCATTAGACAGAGGCAGCATGGATTCAGAAAGGGCAGGTCCTGTTTGACAAACTTACTGGAGTTCTTTGAGGACATAATGAGTGCAGTGGATAGAGGGGAACAGGTGGATGTCGTATACTTGGATTTCCAGAAGGTGTTCGATAAGGTGCTGCACAAAAGACTTATAAATAAGATACGGATGCATGGAGTCGGAGGAAGTGTAGTGGCATGGATAGTGGATTGGTTAACCAATAGAAGGCAGAGAGTTATTATAAATGGGTGTTTCTCCAGTTGGAAGTCTGTGGTGAGTGGGGTGCCTGGGGGTCAGTGCTGGGCCCGCAGCTGTTTACCATTTACATTGATGATTTGGAAGAGGGGACTGAGTGTAGCGTAGCAAAATTTGCTGATGACACTGAGTGGAAAAGCAAACCATACAGAGAATCTGGAGAGTCTGCAGAGGGATATAGATAGGTTAAGTGAGTGGGCCAAGGTCTGGCAGATGGAAAACAATGTTGGTAAATGCGAGATCATCCACTTTGGAAGGAATAATAGAAGAGCAGATTATTATTTAAATGGTGAAAGATTGCAACATGCTGTTGCGCAGAGGGACTTTGGAGTGTTTGTGCATGAATCTCAAAAAGTTGGCTTGCAGGTGCAACAGGTTATTAAGAAGGCAAACAGAATGTTGGCCTTCATTACTAGAGGGAGTGAAATCAAGGGCAGGGAGGTCATGCTGCAACTATACAGGGCACTGGTGAGGCTGCACCTGGAGTACTGTGCAGTTCTGGTCTTCATACTTGAGGAAGGATATACTGGCTTTGGAGGCAGAGCAGAGGAAGTTCACCAGATTGATTCCAGAGATGAAGGGGTTAACCTATGAGGAGAGATTGAGTCACCTGGGACTACACTCTCTGGAAATCAGAAGAATGAGAGGGGATCTTATAGAAACATACAAAATTTTGAAAGGGATAGATAAGATAGAAGTAGGAAAGTTGCTTCCATTGGTAGGTGAGATGAGAACTAGGGGACATTGCCTCAAGATTCAGGGGAGAAGATTTAGGATGGAGATGAGGAGAAACTGTTTTTCCCAGAGAGTGGTGAATCTGTGGAATTCTCTGCCCAGGGAAGCAGTTGAGGCTTCTTCACTAAATATATTTAAGATACAGTTAGATAGATTTTTACATAGTAGGGGAATTAAGGGTTATGGGGGAAAGGCAGGAAGATGGAGCTGAGTTTACAGACAGATCAGCCATGATCTTATTGAATGGCAGGGCAGGCTCGATGGGCCGGATGGCCTACTCCTGCTCCTATTTCTTGTGTTCTTATGTTCTAAATTTCCCAGTGCAGTCAGTGTTGTGCTGGCAAATGCCTGTCCATTGGATAAGGTGTTAAACTAAGACAGCCTTGGCATTGGTTTATTGTTGCCACATGCTCCAAGGAAGAGTGAAAATCCCTCACTTGCGTGTCATCCAGAGAGGTCATTTTATACATTAGTACAAAAGCTCATAAAAAGAAAACAGAATGCAGAGTATAGTGTGGCAGGTACAAGGAAAGTACAGTACAGGTAAACAAATATGGTGCAAGGGTTATGACAAGGTAAGTTGGGAGATCAAAAGTTTATCTTCAGCATACAAAAATTCTGCTCAGCTGTCTGATAACAGCAGTCCTTGAGTCAGGTAGTGTGTACTTTCATTTTTTTTTTATCTTCTGCCGAATGGGAGAGGAGGGATAACCAGGGTGTTTGGGATCCTTGGTTATGTTGGCGGCGTTCCTGAGGCAATGAGAAGTGTAGAGAGAGTCGGTGAAGGGACAACTGATTTTTGTGATAGACTGGGCTGTGTTCACAACTCTGACTGATTTCTTGTAGTCTTAGGCAGAGTAGTTGCCATACTAAATAAAGATGCATCTGGACAGGATCGTTTGTATGGTCCATCTCTAAAGATTGGTGAGATTATCTCAGTTGTGTGGATAGAGATCTATTGTGATACAATTATTAATAATAAAATGTTCCAAAGATGCTGACCACTAGTTATCTCTCAACTAACTGCATTAAAAATAGATGGTCTGATCATCATCACAATTTCACAAGTTGGCCAAGGTGTTTCTGACATTGTACATGCTTACTCCAGCATTGGGGTTGATATAGGTTCTGGAGTGCGACCTGTAAGGTTGACAGAACAATTGTGAGCAGCAATGCCTCCACATAGCTTTCTGGTTTAGTGATGCTGATTGAGGGGCAATGTCAGCTGACTCAACTGAAGCGCTAACTAGTTGCTCCTTTTTCCACCAACCCCAGCTTGCTGGAGTAAACCCAGGTTAGTCCAGGATAATGGCATCAATCCCACCTGAAAACTAATGATCAGAGATATACGCTCATAAGCAGAAAGAAAATATGACAACATTCTGGTCTGGGAATCATTTCCTTAAGGCATGGCAGCTGAAGATTAAGTTACAGTTTCAAGGTAATAAACTAGATGGTCTGCAACTCAAGAGCAGGAAATGAAGGAGGTCTGGGTGTTTTGCAGAGCAACTCAGTCATATTTCGAGGAGGCTATTTGACCTAGCAAATAAGATGGACCAAATAGCCTCATTCAATAATACCTGGTTCCACAATCAAGACATTCACAATTATTTATTAAGGAAGAGACATCAACCATGTTCAATAAATCCAGGAACTTTGCTCTTTCTGCTCATGAATGAGATTATGCCCAAGGACGCCACCTCTGCTATACATTTTTAAGACATGCTAAGGAGTTTTATTCACCAGATTTAGATTAGGTTATGAGGACATGCAGTCCTCTTTTATTGTCATTTAGTAATGCATGCATTAAGAAATGATACAATTTGTTCCTCCAGAATGATATCACAGAAACACAAGACAAACCAAGACTAAAAAAAACTGACAAAAACCTCATAATTATAACATATAGTTACAACAGTGCAAAGCAATACTGTAATTTGATGAAGAACAGACCATGGGCATGGTAAAAAAAAAAAGTCTCAAAGTCTTTCGAAAGTCCCATCATCTCACGCAGACAGTTGAAGGGAGAAACTCTCCCTGCCATGAGCTTCCAGCACTGCAAACTTGCCGATGCAGCATCCTGGAAGCACCCGACCACAGTCTGACTCTTGAGTCCGTCTGAAAACTTCGAGCCTCTGACCAGCCTTCCAACACCGAGCACCGAGCACTGAGCACCATCTCTGCCGAGCACTTCCACCCCAGCCCCAGCAACAGGCAATAGGCAAAGCTGAGGATTTGGGGCCTTCCTCTCCAGAGATTCTCAATCGCACAGTAGCAGTGGCAGTGAAGCAGGCATTTCAGAAGTTTCTCCAGATGTTCCTCCGTGCTTCTCATGTCCATCTCTGTAAGATCAGGATTGTGCATGTCCCCTGATTTGCTGCAGTTTACAATGACTCTAGAGCTGTGTTAATGCAACCTATGTGGGTTGTTTTCTCCGGACTGGCAGAGGCTGAGGGGAGACATCAGTTTCAAAATTATGAGAGACAAAGATAGAGTGGATAGCCAGTATCCTTTACCAAGGCTGAACTATCGAATACTAGAGGGCATGCACTTAAGGTGAAAAGGGGCAAGTTCAAAGGAAATGTGCAAGGCAAATTGATTTTACATCGAGTGTAGTGGGTGCCTGGAATGTGCTGCCAGGATGTTGGTAGATACTGATACTATAGGGGAATTTAAAGGGCTTCTAGATAGGCACACGGATGTGAAGAGAGTGTAGGGATTGGGACCATATGTAGGGTAGAAGGCACTGGTTTAATTAGTTATTCATTAGCTGCAGCACAACATTGTGGGCCAAAGGGCCAGCTCCTGATTCCTAAAGTCTAAGATTAGGTTTAAGCAAGGAAGGGCTGAGTTCTCACCAGGCTCTACACTGAATGAGAAAGAAATCCAGATCTAAAGGTTCTACATGAAATCAACTCTTAACTGAACCAACTTCCTGGACTCTAATGGGTCTTCTCCATCAAACAGATGGCAGTAATTAAAGGAAGGGTATTTATTCTGAACATGCTTTATTTACACCCAAATAGAGCAGAACAAGGAGTTGATTCCTTCTTCCCAACTTACATTTATAACCCAGGACATCCTCCATTAAACAAATGTCAGAAGCAATTAGACTTGTTAAAAATAATGATCTCATGACTAGCTCCACACTGGGAAAGGCAGTAAAATGATTGATATTAGGTCCAAGTCTTTGTTGTTCTTCACTTCAGAGGATGGGTTATTCTGACTGTTGGATTTATAATTAATTGCTTTTTTGGAGCTAGTTTACACTCACTTCAATGTGTGGCTCATTTAGTAGCTTTCCAAACAAAGAGTTTCAGGTTGAAGAACCAGAGGGGATGATTCTGGACAGATGATTCAATGCAGTATTGAGGGATTACTACACAGCTAGAATTTTGGATAAAGTATTAAAGTAAGGCCCTGTAGAGGAGGATGGAAGTCTTCCTTGTGCCCTGGCCAAAATTTACCCCTCAACCAATATCACAAACAGAATACCCAGGAGTTATTTGAGGGACTGCTATGCATAAATCACCCGCAGTACTTATTGTGCCTATACTTGTATTGAGCCTTTATTTATGAACTTATTTTTCACTTTAACGAAGAACATGTCATACCTACCTATAGAAACATACTATACCAAAAATATCTATGATGCATCTTGCCCAATCATTTTTGATCTACAAAATTTTGCTTGATAAAATGATTTACAGAAATGTATCCCTAAACTAAATACAGACTGACTTGCTTTTATTAGTCGAGGTATTGGGCTCAAAGGTCAGGGGGTTATGTTGCAACTTTATAAAACTCTGGTTAGGAGTTCTGGTTGCCCCACTATAGAAAGGACTTTGAGACTTTGGAGACGGTGCAGAAGAGGTTTACCATGATGCTGCCTGATTTAGAGGGCATGTGCTATCGTGAGAGGCTGGATAAACTTGGGTTTTTTTTCCTCTCTGGAGTGTCGGACACTGAGGGGAGATGTGATAAGGGTGTACAAGATTATGAGAGGCATAGGTAGAGTGGAAAGAAAGCATCTGTTTCCCAGGGTGAAATGTCTAATACCAGAGGATACACACACACTGAAGGTGAGAGGGGGTAGATTCAGAGAGGATGTGAGGGTTAAGATTTTTACTCAGAGAGTCATGGACGCCTAGAATGTGCTGCCTGGCGTAGTGGTAGAGGCAATTACATTAGAGGCTTTTAAGAAACATTTGGATAGGCACATGGGTGTAAGGATGGAGGAATGAGGACATGATGTAGATAGGAGGGATTAGTGTTTGGGTGTTTTTCATTTGCTTTTTAGCTGGTTTGGCACAACGCTGTAGGCCAAATGGCCTGTTCCTGTGCTGTACTCCTCTAATGTACTCAGTGACAGGATGTACCACACTGCCACAGGATCACAAAAACAAAAAAAATAGGAACAGAGGCTATTCAGGCATTCAATCCCTCCTATGATTTTGATAAAATCATGGCTACATCAATTTTCCTCATCTACTTTCTCACTATAGACTTCGTTCCCTTACTGATTTAAAATGACTCTATTCCAGCATTGAATATATTCAAGAATTCTATCTCCAATTTTTTTGAACAAAGAATTCCCAAAGACTCTCAATACTGTGAGAGAAAATATTTTTCCTCATCTCAGTTTTAAAAGGGCACCCCTTCATTCTAAGACTATATCCTCAGGCCCTAGAATCTCCCATGTCACGCCAAAATTTAAGCGATGAGACCTTTTGAGATTTGCAGATATTTGAATGAGATTATCTCATTTTTCTAAATTTCATAAGGAAAATGTTGGTGTGTTTATTTTCTGAGGAGGTTAAGGGAGTTTTAATCCTCTCATCAAACACTACCCAGCTTCTACAGATGTACTGGTGAAAGTATCTTGACTAGTTGCATCATGATCTGGTGCAGCAAATCGAATATACAGTAATACAGGAGGCTGCAGATACAGTACATCCCCACCATCGGTACGTATCTACAGGAATGCAACATCCAAAGATTGTTACCATCTCAATCATGCCATCTTTTTGAAGCTACCATCAAGCAGGAGGTACAGAAGCATGGAGTCCCATACTACCAAGTTCAAAACTGGCTACTTCCCTTCAACACACATCAAAGTTGCTGGTGAACGCAGCAGGCTAGGCAGCATCTGTAGGAAGAGGTGCAGTCAACGTTTCAGGCCGAGACCCTTCGTCAGGACTAACTGAAGGAAGAGTGAGTAAGGGATTTGAAAGTTGGAGGGGGAGGGGGAGATCCAAAATGATAGGAGAAGACAGGAGGGGGAGGGATAGAGCCAAGAGCTGGACAGGTGATTGGCAAAAGGGGATACGAGAGGATCATGGGACAGGAGGTCCGGGAAGAAAGACAAGGGGGGGGGACCCAGAGGATGGGCAAGAGGTATATTCAGAGGGACAGAGGGAGAAAAAGGAGAGTGAGAGAAAGAATGTGTGCATAAAAATAAGTAACAGATGGGGTACGAGGGGGAGGTGGGGCCTAGCGGAAGTTAGAGAAGTTGATGTTCATGCCATCAGGTTGGAGGCTACCCAGACAGAATATAAGGTGTTGTTCCTCCAACCTGAGTGTGGCTTCATCTTTACAGTAGAGGAGGCCGTGGATAGACATGTCAGAATGGGAATGGGCTGTGGAATTAAAATGTGTGGCCACTGGGAGATCCTGCTTTCTCTGGCGGACAGAGCGTAGGTGTTCAGCAAAGCGGTCTCCCAGTCTGCGTCAGGTCTCGCCAATATATAAAAGGCCACATCGGGAGCACCGGACGCAGTATATCACCCCAGTCGACTCACAGGTGAAGTGTTGCCTCACCTGGAAGGACTGTTTGGGGCCCTGAATGGTGGTGAGGGAGGAAGTGTAAGGGCATGTGTAGCACTTGTTCCGCTTACACGGATAAGTGCCAGGAGGGAGATCAGCGGGGAGGGATGGGGGGGACGAATGGACAAGGGAGTTGTGTAGGGAGCGATCCCTGCGGAAAGCAGAGAGAGAGGGGGGGAGGGAAAGATGTGCTTAGTGTTGGGATCCCGTTGGAGGTGGCGGAAGTTACGGAGAATAATATGTTGGACCCGGAGGCTGGTGGGGTGGTAGGTGAGGACCAGGGGAACCCTATTCCTAGTGGGGTGGCGGGAGGATGGAGTGAGAGCAGATGTACGTGAAATGGGGGAGATGCGTTTAAGAGCAGAGTTGAGGAAGCCCCTTTCTTTAAAAAATGAAGACATCTCCCTCGTCCTAGAATGAAAAGCCTCATCCTGAGAGCAGATGCGGCGGAGACGGAGGAATTGCGAGAAGGGGATGGCGTTTTTGCAAGAGACAGGGTGAGAAGAGGAATAGTCCAGATAGCTGTGAGAGTCAGTATGCTTATAGTAGACATCAGTGGATAAGCTGTCTTCAGAGACAGAGACAGAAAGATCTAGAAAGGAGAGGGAGGTGTCGGAAATGGACCAGGTAAACTTGAGGGCAGGGTGAAAGTTGGAGGCAAAGTTAATAAAGTCAACGAGTTCTGCATGCGTGCAGGAAGCAGCGCCAATGCAGTCGTCGATGTAGCGAAGGAAAAGTGGGGGACAGATACCAGAATAGGCACGGAACATAGATTGTTCCACAAACCCAACAAAAAGGCAGGCATAGCTAGGACCCATACGGGTGCCCATAGCTACACCTTTAGTTTGGAGGAAGTGGGAGGAGCCGAAGGAGAAATTATTAAGAGTAAGGACTAATTCCGCTAGACGGAGCAGAGTGGTGGTAGAGGGGAACTGATTAAGTCTGGAATCCAAAAAGAAGCGTAGAGCTTTGAGACCTTCCTGATGGGGCATGGAAGTATATAAGGACTGGACATCCATGGTGAAAATAAAGCGGTGAGGGCCAGGGAACTTAAAATCATCGAAAAGTTTAAGAGCGTGAGAAGTGTCACGAACATAGGTCGGAAGGGATTGAACAAGGGGTGATAAAACAGTGTCGAAGTATGCAGAAATGAGTTCGGTGGGGCAGGAGCAAGCTGAGTCAATAGGTCGGCCAGGACAGGCAGGTTTGTGGGTCTTGGGTAGGAGGTAGAAACGGGAAGTGCGGGGTGTGGGAACTATAAGGTTGGTAGCAGTGGATGGGAGATCCCCTGAGCGGATAAAGTCGGTGATGGTGTGGGAGACAATGACCTGGTGCTCCTTAGTGGGGTCACTATCGAGGGGTAAATAAGAGGAGGTATCCGCGAGTTGTCGCTGTGCCTCGGCAAGGTAGAGGTCAGTACGCCAGACTACAACAGCATCCCCCTTATCGGCGGGTTTAATAATAAGGTTAGGATTAGTGCGGAGGGAGTGGAGAGCAGAGCGTTCAGAAGGATTGAGGTTGGAATGGGGACAAGGTGCGGTGAAGTCGAGACGGTTGATGTCCCGTCGGCAATTAGCGATAAAGAGATCCAGAGCAGGCAGAAGACCAGAGCGGGGTGTCCATGAAGAAGAGGAGGGTTGAAGACGGGAGAAGGGGTCATCGGTGGGGGTGGAAGAGTCCTTGCCGAAGAAGTAGGCTCGGAGACAGAGACGGCGGAAGAAAAGTTCCGCATCATGGAGAACACAGAACTCGCTGAGGTGTGGGCGAAGGGGGACAAATGTGAGGCCCTTACTGAGGACAGAGCGTTCTGCCTCCGACAGTTGAAGGTCGGAGGGGATGGTAAAGACCCGGCACGGATGAGAGCTGGGATCGGGGCGGGGGGGGGGGGGCGGCAGGCTGGGGGTGTCAATGGAGAGGGGAGGGTTGGGGTGAGAGGAAGATGGAGCCTCCGAGGGCCCAGGAGTTGACGGTGGGATCTGAAGAAGATGGGGCTGCGGAGTGGTGGTGGGGGAAGGGGAGACAGGAATCACAACAGCAGCGCATAAAGACCCGGCCTGGAGTTCAAGGCTGGAATCTTGACAGCTGGGATCAGAGGGGGGAGGGGGGAGGCTGGGGGTGTCAATGGAGAGGGGAGGGTTGGGGTGAGAGGAAGATGGAGCCTCTGAGGACCCAGGAGCTGACGATGGGATCTGAAGGAGACGAGGTTGCAGAGTATTTTGGTTCTTGAATCAGCCAGCACAACCCGAATCACTAGAATTCAGCAACGCTATGACCTTTGCGTTAAAACGGGCTGTTTTCTTTGTTCTAATTGTGCCCTTTCTTGTAAGAAAAAACATGTACAGACTTATGTTCTTGTGGATATTGGTTATATGATGCAATGTGCCTGTGCTGCTGATGCAAGTAAATTTTGCATTGCACCCATGAATACATACTTGTATATAACACTAAATTTAAACTTTGACTCATGCATACATGTTCAACCTTTTCTCATAAACCAATCTCTCCATATTCAATGTCAGAGTATCAGAATTAGTTATATTATCACCGACTTATATGAGATTTGTTGCTTTGTGTCAGCAGTACAGTGCAAAGATCAAAATTACCATAAATTATAAAAGTAAATAAGCAAATAAGGAATAATGAGGTAGTGCTCATAGATCATTCCAAAATCCAATCTTGGAAGGGAAAGAGCTATTTCTGAACCATTGAACATGGTCATAAGGCTCCAGTACTGTTTCTCTGAGGATAGTAACAAGAAGAGGGCATGTCCCAGTTGGGGAGGACCCATTGTAATGGAGGCTTTTTCTTGAAGTACCACCTCTTGATGTCTTTGATGGTGGGGAGAGTGGTCCCTCTGGTGGACCTACAACCCTCTGCAGCCTCATGCGATCCCATGCCTCATATGAGGCTGTGATGTAACCAATCAGAATGTTCTCCACTGTGCATCAGAGTGAACAACCTTCAATATTGGTTTATCTTTCCCCAAACAAGGAAGGACTATGCGTAGTACTCCAAATGCCATCTCATTTGTGCCTTGTACAGTGGAGTAAGACTTCTCTATTATTATAGAGCACCCTCTTGAAATAAGGCCAGCATACATTTAGCATTCCCGATTACTTGCTGCACTTGTATCAGAATCAGACTCAGATTTAACATCACTGACGTATGTCGTGAAATTTGTTTACTTTATGGCAACAGAACAATGAAATAAATGATAAACAAACAGAGAATAACAGTTACATTAAGAATATACATACTCATTGAAATAGTTAAAATAAGTAGTGCAAAAAATGAAACTAGAAGAGTACTGAGGTAGTGTTTATGGGTTCAACACCCATTTCGAAATTGGATGGCAGAGGAGAAGAAGCTGTTTCTGAACCACTGAGTGTGTACCCTCAGGGTTCTGTACCTCCTTCCCGATGTGAAGAGAGTAAGTCCTGGGTGGTGGGAATCCTTAATGATGGATGCCACCTTCCTAAGGCACCAATCCTTGAAGATATCTTGGATACTAAGGAGGCTAGTACCTATCCATGATGGAGCTGACTAATTTTGCTAGTTTCTGTAACTTATTTTGATCTTACGCCGTAGTTTCCCCTGCCTCCCCAACGCCAGATGGTAATGCAGCCAGTCAGAATGTTCACCACAGTACATTTGTAGTTTTTGTGTGTTTTAGTTGAGAAAGCAAATCTCCTCGAACTCCTAAAGAAGTATAGCCATTGTTTTAACTTCTTTACAGCTGCATCAATATGTTGCATTCAGGTCAAGTCCTCAGAGATATTGACACCCAGGAACCTAAAATTGCTCATTCTCTCTACTTCTGATCCTTCCATGAGAATTGCTTTGTGTTCCCTCACCTTACCCTTCCTGAAGTCCACAACTAGTTCTTCAAACTTGCTGACATTGTGTGTAAGGTTATTGCTATGCCACCACTTAGTTAGCTGGTATATCTGTGCCACTACTCAACTAACTGGTATATCTCACTTTCTATATGTCATGCACCCCAAATCCCTTTGTGCCACACCTTTTTTGCATTTAACTAATAATCTGTTTCATGTTCTTTCAGTCCAAATGTACAGATTCACATATTCCAACGTTGTAATCCACCTGCTAACTTTTTACCCTTGCTCATAACCTATCAGTATCTCTAAATTGTTTCTGCCTCCCCACTTACACTGGCATCTCCTCCAAGTTTAACCATGATATTTGCTTCCTTCCTCTACATTTTTAATATCCATTTTAACTGGCTGTGATTCCAACAGTGATCTCCATTATAGTTCAACATTTACAAGCTGCCAACCCAAAAAGAATCCCTTTATCAATTACTGATCTGTTGAAGGAATTCAGTGGATCAAGTGACATCCGTGGGAGGAAGGAATTGTAGACATTCCAGGTCAAAACCCTGTATCAGGACTGAGTGGAAAGGTAAGATAGCCAGCATAAAGGAAGGGGAGGGACAAGAAAGGATTCAAAGACAATTGGTAGATTGAATGAGATGGTGGGCAGATAGTGCCAGGTAGGGAAGGTAAGTAGGGGTGGAACAGGTTAACAACAGATAGAGGCAGACAGAGAGAGGAAATGGGGAAAACAGATGGAGCAAAGTGAACGGGGAAAGAACCCCTTTATACCAGCTCCACAGGGAGAAGGAGGAAGAATGGAGACAAGAGGGATACTACTTCTGCCATGTTGGAATGGCAAAGCAGACTCAATGGAGGTGGAGGAGAAGAGAATGTATGGGATGAGATGGGTCTTTTATAATTTGACAAAGGAGCTGGTTGTGGACTACAGGAGGAATGAAGACAGGCTAACCCTTATTGACATTAATGGATCTGGGGTTGAGAGGGTGAACAGCTTTAAGTTCCTCAGTATACAGCTGATACCATCCAGGAAGCGGTACCGCAGCATAAAAGCCAGGGCCAACAGGCTCCAGGACAGCTTCGTCCACCAGGCGATCACACTGATTAATTCATGCCAATACTATTTTACTTCTATGTTATATTGACTGTCCTGTTGTACATACTATTTATTACAAATTACTATAAATTGCACATTTAGACAGAGACGTAACGTAAAGATTTTTACTCCTCATGTATGTGAAGGAGGTAAGAAATAAAGTCAATTCAACTCAATTCAATTCAAAATCTTGTGATTACCATTCCTGAAGCCAGAATCTTGTAAAAATCTTAATCTTCTAAATCCTATTGCTTTTCTGGTATAATTTGAACTTTTGACTCACAGTCTACCCTGTTATGACCCTTACTGCTTTTCTGATTTCTAACTGTCACACTATATTCTGTTTTTGCTTTTCCTTTTGTGCCACCTCAATATATTTGTTTTGAAATGTGTTGTATGGATGGCACGCAGACCCATTTTTCACTGTATTTTGGTATATTTAACAATAATAAACCAATTACTGAATGGCTATAGAATCTAACCAGCTTACTAATGCCCTTTGGGAGGAGAAAATACTGCCATCCATAGCTAATCTGGACTAAATTTGACCCAGAGTAAAGTGGATAGCAGATAGATCAGTACAGGACCAGTCCCGTTTGCCCACAATGCTGTGCTGAACTAATTACATTAATCCCTTCTGCCTAGCAATGTCCATATCTTCCATTTCCTAGAAATTCATGTGCCCAAGAGCCTTTTGAACACCTCTATCATGTTCTCCTCCAGAACCACCCCAGGCAGTGTATTCCAGGCACACATCTCTTGAAAAAAATCTTTCACTGCATATCTGTCTCTCACATTAAATGCTTGCTCTCTAGTTTTAGAAATTTCAACCCTGGGTAAAAGTCATTGGTTACCTACAATATTTATGTTTCTCAATCTCAAAACCTCTATCAGATCTCCTCTCTGCTTTTGCCACTCACGAGAAACATCCAAAGGTTGTCCAACCTCTCTGTAAAGCATATGCCCCAGTCCAGGCAGTATCCTGGTAAACAGTTGCATCCAAAGCCTCCACATCACTACTATAAAGGGGTTACCAGAACTGAATGCAATACTGCAGTTAAAGCCTAACTAGGGTTTGATAAAGCTGATACTTCACAACCATTAGACTGATTTATAACTGACCTATATCCCACTGTATGTTTTGCCAGTCCCTTATGCTATCTACAACACCGACAAACTTCATATCTGCAAACCGACTAACTCATTCATCCACATTTTCATCCAGGTTACAGACTTCCATGCAGAATAAGTCCCATCACAGCTGCCTTCTGTCTTCTATGAATAAGCCAATTCTGAATGCAAATGGCCACTTCACCATGCATTCCTTCCTTCTTAATCTTCCGGATGAGCCTCCCATGAAGGACTTTGGCAAGTACATTAAAATCGACATTGAAAATATCCACATGTCACCCTCGTCACCTCCTCTACTTTCATCATTCACCTTCATCACCTCTTCAAAAAGCTCAATCAAGTTGAATTGTCATGACTTGCCTTGTACAACACCATGTTGACTGCCCCTAATTAGGCCAAGATTTTCCAAATGCTCACAAATCCTAAGCCCAAGGATCTTCTTCAATTAATTCTCTGCCACTGATGCACGACCTATTGATCCATAGTTTCCAGGATTACTCTCATTTCCCTTCTTGCATAATGGAACAATATTAGCCTCTCAGTCCTCCAGGACCTGTCTGTGGCTAGCGAGGATATGAAGATAATGGTCAGGCCTCAGCAATCTCATCTCTTGCACCCCTCAATAACCTTTGGTATATCTCATCAGGCCTTGGGGACTTATCTACCTTAATGTTCTTTAGGAGACCCAGCACTGCATCCTTCATCTCAAAAAGCTCTAGCAAATTAGTATGCTCCACACTGATGTTTCTCTATCTGACACATCTTTTTCCTAGGTAAATACTGATGCAAGGTACTCAATTGGGAACTCACCTAAATCCTCTGTCTCCAAGCACATGTTCCCTCCTTATCCTTGAGTGGTCCTACCTGCTCTTTAGTTGTCCTCTTGCTCTTGATGTACAGAATACTTAGGATTCTTTCATCATACTTGCCAAGGACTTTTCATGTCCTCTCCCGGCTTTTCTAGTTCTCTTCTTGAATTCCTTTTTGGCTTCTTTATAATTTCAAGGGCTTTGCTTGATTTTAGGTTCCTAAGCATTACGTGTTCCCCTTTATGCCTTCATTAAGTAGTCTATGACTACTTATGCCTTCATTAAATTCACCACCTCTCTCAGCATCCAGAGTTCCCACACACACACTTGGCAAAATCCAATCACCTGGCTACACATCTATTCCTGGCATACATGCAGAGATTAAAGATGACTATGGAGGCCAAGTTATTGAATATATTTAAAAATGGAGGTGCTAGGTTCTTGATTAGTCGAGATGTCAAAGATACGAGGAGAAGGCAGGAGAATGGAGGTGAGAGGGAAAATAAATCAGCCACGATGGAATGATGGAGCAGACATGATGAGCCATATGGCTTAGTTCAGCTTAATCTTTGCACAATTCAAAACAGTGCAGTCAAAACCAGGATGAAATACATCAGTACACCTTCAATAGGCTTAGAGGGGTCTTTTAAAGTTAGAGGAGGTGGAGTATGCTTTATGATTAACTCATTGTGGTGCACCAACGTGGCATTTCTGTCTGAGTCCTGCACACACGACTTAGAACATCTAGCCATCAAATGTCATCCACTTTTTCTGCCAAGGGATTTTTCCGCCATCCTCCTGGTTGGACATTCCACCTCAGGCCAACGTCAGGCAGGCACCTGAAGAGCTGAGGTCCGTGACCAGCAAGCACAAAGCAACACACCCTGATGCCTTCCCTATCATTGCAGGGTATTTCAGCCAGGCCAGCTTGAAGAAGACTGAACAACTACCACCAACGTATCACCTATGGAAGAAGAGAAGCCAACACACTTGACCACTGTTATACCACCATCAAGAACGCTTACTATGACACTACACACCCACAATATGGAAAGTCCAATCACCTGGCTGTACTTCTACTCCCAGCATATAGGCAGTGAGTAAAGACTGCAGCACCAGTGGTGAGGACCAAGAAGGTATGGTCAAGGGAGGCAGAGGAGCACTTACAGGACTGCTTTGATTTGGTGGACTGGACAATATTCATGCATTCATCTTCAAATGTGAATGAATATGCCACAGTTGACACAGACTTCAGGACCTGTGTGGATAAGTGTGTGCCTTTGAGAACATACCAGCCATACCCAAAACAAAATCCACGGGTGAACTGGAGGATTTGTAGTCTGCTGAGGGCTAGATCTGTGGCATTCAAGACCAGTAATCCAGAACTATACAAGAAATCCAGGTACGACCTACGATAGGCTAGTTTTTAAAAAAACAAACAATTTTGATTGAAGTTAGAGACATAATTGGGTGCAGATCAGCTCTGGCACTTTGCAGGCCATTGCTTCCGACAAAGCCTGAGTGGCTGTGAAACTTCGTTTCCAGATGAGCTCAATACCTCTTTTGCACACTTTGAAAGGGAGAATAAAGCTACACCTGTGCAAATCCCTGCAGCATCTGGTGACCCTGTGATCTCCGTCTTGGAGGCCAACATCAGAACATCTTTCAAGAGGGTAAACTCCTGCAAGGTTCAGGCCTGATGGTGTACCTGGTAGTGTACTGAAACCCTGTGCCAACCAACTGGCAGGAGTGTTCAAGGACATCTTCAATCTCTCATTGCTGCAGATGGAGATTCCATCTGATTCAAATGAGTGTCAATTATACCAGTGTTCAAGAAGAACAGGGTGAGCTGCCTTAACAACTCTCACCAGTTGTACTCACATCTACTGTGATGAAGCGCTTTGAGAAGTTAGTCATGGCTAAAATCAACTTCTGCCTGAGGGAGGACCTGAACCTGCTGCAATTTGCCTATTGCACAATAAGTCTACAGCAGATGAAATCTCACTGACTTGCCACTCGACCTTGGATCACCTGGACAACAGTAATACCTACATCAGGCCACTGTTTATTGATTACAACTCAGTGTCCAACACAATCGTACCCTTGGTTCTAAACAAGCTCCAAAACATTGGCATTTTTATCTCCCTCTGCAACTTGATCCTTCACTTCCTCACCTGGAGACCATAGTCATTGCGGATCAGAACTAATATCTCCTCTCACTGACAATCAACACTGGCACACTGATCTACTCTCTGGTGACCCACGACTGTGTGGCTAGGCACATTTCAAACACTATCTATAAATATGCTGATGACAATTATTGTTGGCCAAATTTCAGATGGTAACGAGGAGGCGTACAGATACGAGACAGATCTGCTGTTTGAGTAGTGTCACAACAACATCTTTGTACTCAACATCTGCAAGACCAAGGATTAGATTGAGGACTTCAGGATGAGGAAGCTGAGGGAACACACACACCAGTACCTACCAAGGGATCAGCAGTGGAAAGGATGAGCAGTTTCAAGTTCTTGGGTTTCAACATCTCTGAAGATCTATCCTGGGCTCAATATATTGGTGCAATTACAAAGAAGGCACAAGAGCAGCTGTGTTTCATTTGAATTTGAGGAGACTTGGTCTGTCACTGTAACCCCTGACAAATTTCTACTGATGTACTGTAGAGAGTATTCTAACTGATTGCATCACTGTCTGGTATAGAAGAGCCACCTCACAGGATTAGAAAAAGCTGCAGAAGGTTGTAACCTCAGCCACCTCCATCATGGACACAAACCTGTCCAGCCTGGAGGTCACATTCAAAGGGCAATGCCTCTGAAAGATGGCATCCATTATTAATGACCCTCATCACCCAGGACATGCCCTCTGCTCATTGCTACCATCAACGAGGAGGTACAAGAGCCAGTGTAGGCACACATTCAACAGTTCAGGAACAGCTTCTTCCCCTCCATCATATTTCTGAATGGACAATGAACCTATGTATACTACCTTACTATCTTGTTCTCTCTCCCCACTCTTTTTTGCACTGCTTATTTTTAATAGACATTTCTTAGTGTATGTTTTATTATTACGTATTGCAATGTACTACTACTGCCACAAAGGAAGCTAATTTCACAACATATTCCAGTGATATTAAACCCAATTCTGGTATCTGTTCCTCAATATCCTGGGTGGCTATTTCAAGGGAAGCAGCCTGTAATGGGGGTCACCTTTCTTATTTTTGAATTCTACCCATATAGACTAAATGGATGAGACCACAATTATCACAGCTGCACTCAACAGGCACATATTGTCCCCGATAGTTAGCACAACTCCCCTTCCCTCTCTTACCTTGTTTTCTATCTTTTCTAGAACATCAAAACCATAGAATGTAAAGTATCCATTCCTGTCCCTCTCCTCCACAATTCTTATGGCCACAACTTCATAGCTTCATGTACTGAGCTGTGCATGAGGTTCACCATCCATATCTATAATACTTCTAGCTTTAAACTACATATAATTCAACCCTTTTCACTATATCATGTCTATCAGCCTGCTCCTGCCTATTCTTCCTAGTCATGACATCTAACTTCCTTCCTTACTTCCTCTCTGTCCTTTTCTCTGACCTGAATCTCTGGCTCCCATCTCTCCACCCAACTAATTTAAACCCTCCCGTGTAGCACTAAATGAACCTCCCAGCCAGGATAATGGTTCCCTTCCAGTTAATGTACAACCTGTTCCCCTTCTATGGGTCAGCCCTTCCACAGTCATTCATTATCCTGAAACCTTGCCACCTGCACCAGTTCCTCAGCTTTTCATTATTTTGTCATTCTATTCCTGCCCTGAAGATCACCTGGCACCAGGAATAATCCAGAGTTTATTATCTTCAAGGTTCTGCTTTGCAATCTCTTTCTCTTCTCACTGCATTGGGCCTCAACCCTTTAACCCAACCACTCCACTTGATGCTATTGTATTTTTATTGGCTGCTGTTAATTAGCTAATTAACTATCAACCAACAATTTGCAATTGTGTCGGTTTTAGAGTCCTGTTAAATGAAACTCAACAGAGAGTCCCAAGACCTACCACTTTTAAATTCTCACCCCTCTCACTCCAAGTCCCAGCTCTTGTTATATTAAACTCCTGATTGACTCTTAACTACCTGCTGAAATAATCCATCTTCACTGCTTCTCTGTCCTACCACCACCTCCTTCTCAAGGACATTTAGCAATGGGCAGTAACTATTGGGATTGCTCACGGCATCCAACCCCTAAAGAATGAATAAAGACTGTAAAAAAAAGCTTGTGTTTGTATCTCTGAAGTGAGATTCAAACCCCGACAACCTTTGGGACTCATCACCAAATGTTCTACCGCAACTGACATAGCCAAGAGGTGGCATATAAAAGATTTTGTGCAACTCAAACTAACAAATTTATGGGAGAATGGAGGCATTTTTAAATTGCTTTTTAGGATGAGTTGAAGCTGATTAAAAAAAACTGCAAAGAATGACATTTAAGATGATAAGACTCTAGTAATTCATGAATAATGGCCATGAAGTGCATGTATTACAATTTGAGGTGGTAAAAGATGGGATCATTAACTTGCTTTTTAAGTGTGCTGCGTGTGTATGGATTGCAGAACTACCCACTTACATTCACTGCTTTTATTATTATTTACTTCACCCATTAAGGTTCCCCACATTAAAAAAATTGAGAAAAGTAATTTGCCTTGAAATAACAATATCCGTCCATATGATTTCCACAACTTACAGACTTAAATGGATTATATTAGTCCTTGTGGTATCATGATGCTCATTACTGTGATACTGTATATTATAAGCTCCAGGTTGATAAAGAGTGCTATTTAATAAAATATGTTTCCTTTAAAGGCAGAAGTGAATAATTGTTTTTTTGTCAATTTCTTTGCTTCATTGTTTAGCCAGATGTTGATCCCAAGGCTATGCACAGCATAGAACACCAGAGCTATAAAAGAGCATGCAAGTGTACAAAGTAGGAGTGAGAGTAGGACGTTAGGCCACTCAAACTTCTATGAGATCATGGCTGACCTGACTGTAACCTCAATTCGGCATTCCTCTCTACTCATGATAACCGTGCACTCCTTTGCTCATCAGGACTCAATATACTTCTTCCTTAGAAATAGTCAGAGCCTCTACTTCTACTGTCCTTTGGAAAGAGAGTTACAAAGTCCCATGATTCTTTGAGGGGAGAGAAATACTTCATATCTGTCTTAAATGGGTGCCCCACATTTTTGAATGATTTTCTCTGTAGACCTTTCTACATGCAACTTGTGAAGACCCCTTGGCATTTTACGTGTCTCAAGCAAATCACTTCTTACTCTTCTGAACCTCAGCCTAACCCGTCAAACCTTTCTTCTCAAGACAACTTCCCAATCCTGGTATCGATCCACTAAAGCTCCTCTGAAAATCACACTGTATAATTGCTTCTCGTGCATTTATAGTAGATAGAAATATAAAATAAAACAATGCAGGTGCTGGAAATCAGGAAAAAAACTGATTTGTTGGAACCGCTAAGAAGGTTAGGCAGCATTTGTGGAAAGGGAAACAGAATTGATGTTTCACACCGTAAATCCTTCATCAAAACTGACAAGGGGACTAGTTCTGAAATATTTACTCACTTTTCCTTTCACCTGTCCTCTTGCATCCTTTCTTAGATAAAGAGATCAACAATGTGCATCAAACTCTAGACATGGACTGACTAGCACCTGAAGCATCACCTCCATTCTTACCTAACCAAAGAAAAAAAATAATAGATGCTTTGAAACAGACTTGCTTGTGATCGGAGGATTCAATCTGAATTGCTGATCCTCTTCTTTCACACGCTGACTGTGTTTCCAGACATTTTAAGTGCTTACATAGTTAACAGTAGTCCAAGATGAATTTAGAGATAACTTGATGGTTATGTGAAGGAAAAAGCAAAAGACAGAAATATTTCAGGGTTTCATGAATTGAGAGGAGGTGGCAGGGTGGTGGGGGGGGGGCGGGTATAAGTGAAGAATAAACACTGATCTGCACCCATTAGGCTAAATAGTTTGTTTCTGTATTATGAGTTCCAAGTAATAGGTACATGGAGCTTAGAAAAACAGAGGGCTACACGCTAGGGAAATTCAAGGCAGTTTCTAGAGTAGGTTACATGGTCGGCACATCATTGTAGGCGAAGGGCCTGTAATGTGCTGTAGATTTCTATGTTCTATCTTCTAATCTTGAATACTTCAGCTTGCTTTCAGATCAAGGGATCTAATTCTCTCTGATAATGTCATTCAATATTTAGACAAAAGGATGGCCATGGAATACTAAGGTGGAAGATCCCAAATAGTCACTCTTGTGGGTGCTCCTTAAGATCAGGTTATCTGTATTTAAGACTTTTGTTTTTACCAAGTCAAATCAAGACAGTATGGGACACCTTTGGCTGACCAACCATTCCTTTAGGTCTTCTACAATCCTTGCAATCAGTCAGTTCTAATCCCATACAACCTTCGATGTTTGTGCTTCATTTTATTCTGGATCTTTTCTTGTTTTGTCCATTCTGGCTTTCCATAGGATGGTAGTGGTCTTAGTTACATGCCCCAACCATTGAACACAAGGACCCAAGAAAAGAGAAACAGGAATAGGCCACTCAGCCCAATAAACCTGCCTTGCCATTTAATATGTCTGATCTATACTGGCATCAACTCCTCTTCAGGGCAAGCCCCTCATCACCTTCAATTCCTCAATCTTTCAAATATTTACCCAAATCCTCCTTAAATATTTTTAATGATCTGGCCTCCACCACACTCTGACACAAAGAATACCAGTGATTTGCCACCCCCACAGGGAATCTTTCTTTTGAGGATCTGAGGGCATTCTTTGTGGATTTACATGTTCTGTGTGAAGCTGAGGGTGTAATTAGAGATCTTCGGAAGCACCTCACTTCAGTCACGTTACTAATGCCTGAGTGAGCATTACAGTGTTATGGGCACAGAGAATTGTTGAGATGCCTACAAGAGACGCAGTTCAGTTTTTCCATATCAGATGACTACTACTCCACACTTCCTTCATGAATGGCTGTTCTCATGAAGAACAATGCCTATATTCCATCTGGGCGGTCTACAAGTTATGAACAATGAATTATCCAATTTCAGGGAACCCTGCCCTCATGTGTTAACCTCCCTCCCTCCTCCGGATCAACATCCAATCCTCCCATCCTTGTTCCCTTTCGCATACACCACATCCAGCCAACCCATCATCCATTTTGGTTCCTTTATCCCCTCCTAGTTCCAACCACCTACTGCTGACACACTTCACTTACCAGATTCCCCTCAACCCAGTTCCATTTGTCCCTCATTTCTCCCTTTATGGTTCTCTTTATCACCTTCCTTACCTAACAGATCGCAGCACTCGTAGCCTTTGTGTCTTCGCTTACCACCCTCCAGCAGCTGTCTTCACTGTCACCGCCCTCTCCCCCCACCTGGATCCATGCGCTCTTTTCTTTCATTGCCTGCTTCTACCCAACACAAAACTGCCTCTCTTTTCCAAATCCGCCCCTCGGCCACCTTCCCATCATTCTTCACCTCTCCTTTGTCCAACCATAACCTTCAGTCCTTTCCTTTTTAAAACCTTACATTGATACAAGGAAAGGGAACGTGGATCGTGAAAGTAAACTAGCATAAAATACAAAAAAAATCAAAAAGTTTTTACAATTATATGAAAAGGAAAAGTGTGGCTACATAAATGTAGCTCCACCTGAAGAGGAGAAGGACTAATAAATATTGGGTAATGCAGAAACGGACGAATCTTTGAATGACTAGCTTGATTTAGTGTTCATGACGGAGGATACATCTAACATGCCACAGAGAGATGGTATTGGTACAATGGGAGGTGGGGATCTCAACACAATCTTTATCACTAAAGAGGTAGTGCTGAGCAAGCTAGAGAGTCTAAAGGTAGGCAAGTCTCTTGGTCCCAATGGAACGCATTCCATGGTGTAGGAAGAAATGGAGGAAGTTAAAGTACAGACAATTGTGATAATTTACCAATTTTTTGCAGAGTATGGACAGTGAATTTAACATAATTGTTTTAAAAAGTGTGTAGGTAAAAGGCAGGTAACTGTAGGCCAGTTAGTTTAAAATTTGTGGTCAGAAAAATGCTTGAAGCTCTCTGTAAGGAAGGAATGGATAGAAGTGGTTTTATCAGGCAGATGCAGCAAGGGCTATAAGGGTAGTTCTTTGAGAATATATGAGTAAAGTGCATATAGGGGAACGGGGGGGGGGGGTGTTGTATGCTTGGATTTCCTGAAGGTTTTTGATGAGGTATTAATAAAAGATTTGTCCATAAGGATGCATGAAGTTGGGGGTAATGTATTAACTTGGATAGAGGAATGATTAACCAATAGAAGACAGAGAGTTGGAATAAATAGGGTTTCTTTAGCAGGCAATCAGTTCTGGGCAGAGTGCCACAAGTGGTGGTGCTGGGCCCACAACTGTTCATGATGTACATTAATGATTTGGAAGAGGGGACCAAATGTAGCATATCTAAGTTTACTGATGACTTTAGACTGAGTGGAAGAGCAAATTGTGTCAAAGCTGCAGAGATTCTGCAGAGAGATAGAGATAGGATAACTGAGGGGGCAAGAGTCAGACAAAAGGAGTACAATGTTGGAAAATGCAAGGTCAAAAACTTTGACCTCACATTTACCAACATTATACTTCATCCCCAATTCTGGTCTCCTTACTTGAGAAAAGATATATTGGTTTTGGAAGAGGTACAGAGGAAGTTGTCAGGTTGATCCCAGTGATGAGGGGGTTAGCATGTGAAGAGAGATTGGGATGCCTGGGACTGAAATTCAGAAGAATGAGAGGAAATGTTATAGAAACATATCAAAGTCAGGAAAGTTGTTTCCAGTGGTAGGTGAGACTAGAACTATAGTAGTCATAGTCATAGTCATACTTTATTGATCCTGGGGGAAATTGGTTTTTGTTACAGTTGCACCATAAATAATTAAATAGTAATAAAACCATAGATAGTTAAATAGTAATATGTAAATTATGCCAGGAAATAAGTCCAGGACCAGCCTATTGGCTCAGGGTGTCTGACCCTTCAAGGGAGGAGTTGTAAAGTTTGATGGCCACAGGCAGGAATGACTTCCTATGACGCTCTGTGCTGCATCTCGGTGGAATGAGTCTCTGGCTGAATGTACTCCTGTGCCCAACCAGTACATTATGTAATGGATGGGAGACATTGTCCAAGATGGCATGCAACTTGGACAGCATCCTCTTTTCAGACACCACCATCAGAGAGTTCAGTTCCATCCCTACAACATCACTGGCCTTACGAATGAGTTTGTTGATTCTGTTGGTGTCTGCTACCCTCACAGTCTCAAGACTTGGGGTAGCAGATTTAGGATGGAGATGAGTAGGAACTGCTTTTCAAACAAAATAGTGAATCTGTGGAATTCTTTGCCAAGGAGGCAGTAGAGGCTACCTCATTAAATATATTTTAGGCAGGGTTAGATAGATTTTTGCATAGTAGGGGAATTAAGGATTATGAGGAAAGGCAGATAGGTGGAGCTGAGTCCAGGGCAATGTTTGTATTGAAATGTAGAATGGGCTTGATAGGACAGATAGCCTGCTTCAATTTCTTATTTTCTTTGGCATTGGTCATTTTCCCTCTGCACTGTAAGTCCTAATCCAAGGACTCAATCTGAAACATTAACAACTCTTTTCCCCCAATTTATGCTATCTGTGCCATGTGGGGGGGGGGGCGTTGAAGGCGGCCCAAAATGCAAGACACAGACACTGAAGTACTAGAAACAGGACAGGACTAGAGACTAGAGTTAGGGACGTGACTGGATGCAGACTAGGAGCTGGGACAAGAACACAGACTTGGGCTAGGACACTGGCTAGGCAAGCAGGACCAGGATGAGGAACTGGGAACTAGGGGCATGGGCTTGGACTCCGAACCAGAGACTGGACAAGGACCCAGAACCTGGGTCTTGACTCGGGCTCGGACTCCAGAACTAGCCGAAGATATGACGTGGTCTTGGGAGACAGGACGAGGCAAGGCTACAGGACAGAATGAGAGACTCCTGGGCAAGATGAGGGAACTCCAGCACAGGACGAGGAACATGGACAGGACGAGAACACAAAGCCTTGGCTTGGTCGAGGGAGAGACAGGAACGCAGAGACATGGAACACAGAGCCAGGACCCCTCCTTGGGAACAGGACTTGGGGCTGGGGCTCTATACAGAGTCAGGACCCCTCCCAGGGAGCAGGACATAGGGCCAGTACTCATACACAGAACACAGAGAGACAGTTCCCAACACAAGGTAGTGGCAAACAGCCAGACCTACCTAACGAAGGCGTGGACACAGAGACAGTTCCCAACACAAGGTAGCGGCAAACGGCCAGACCTACCTAGCGAAGGCATGGACACAGAGAAGGATCCCAACACTAGGTAGCTTCAAACGGCCAGACCTACCTACCAACGGCATGGATAGAAACAGTTCAAAACAACAATAGACAGTTCCTATCTTGCTCCAGCAATTGAACTTGACAGCAGTGCAGGCAAAGGTTGCAGGCAAGGGTTTCAGGCCAGGCGAGGCAAGGTTTCAGACACTGGTTGCAGGGCAAGACTTCAGGAGGAAGGGGCAGAGAAGGGATTCAGACAGGAACAATCCAGCAACTGAAGCTGAACCCAGGAGCTATTTATGTAGCAGTCCAAAATAAGAATCATGTGCTTCAATTAAGGCACACAACAGGACAAGGGAAAACCAGAAAACCTGGAGTATGGATCGATGGACCGGACCGTGAACCGGAATGTGAACTTCACGGACCAGATCATGACAGTTTGACCTGCTGAATTCCTCCGGAAATCCATCTATTGCTCCAGATTCCAGCATCTGAAGTCCCTTATGCATCTGTTACTCTACTTCAAGTTCAAGTTAAAATTTATTGACATTCATGTCAATACATGAATTGTACATGTATACCACCAGAACGAAACAATGTTCCTTCAGACAAGGTGCACAACACAGTACATATAACTCACAACACTTGAAGTAATATTACCTCAAATAAATTTGCAAATGTTACTTCTTTAATAATACACCATCTTCCATGAAAGTTGCTCCAAGGAATCTACAATTTGTGTGTCCAGTTGCCAATTTTCATGGATGGATTAATACTACGAACTGCTGTTATCATTCCTTTTACCTCCCCTTACTGATTTCCATTCCATCTCCATATCATTATTCCTTGTGGAAATTAGCAAGGAATTTATTTTACAAAAATTAATCATTTTAATCCATTGATACATTAGCTCAATTAGTTTCAAATGAAGATGTATAGTGATTAACCCAAAAAAAATTAACATGCAGAAGAGCTGTGCAGTAATGATGAAATGACCTGAAATTGACACAGATCTATTTTGGAGAGGCAGACTTAGCTCGGGAGGGAGAAGGAATTAAAATTCAAGTGGGGTGAAAGAATGAGGGAGGAGCCTTGTATATAAAGTCAGTACAGATGGGTTTGACTGAATAGACTGCGACAGTAACCTGAAAGTGCTGAGGGAGAAGCAGTGGGTGTTTTGGAACTGCAACCCTTAGTCAGAACAGAGAAAGAGAGAAATACAGGTTAGTTTTTATTAGGAGACAATGTAGGGAGAGATATAGAACAAAGAGAATACCTGCGATAAGACTGTTATCTTTCCACAGATGCTGGCTGACCAGTTGAGCTCTTTTAGTATTTTCTGCTTCTTTTTTCAGATTTTGATTTTCTTTGGTAATATCAAGTAATGTTACAGCTATATGGTAATGTTACAGCTATATAGGCCCCTGGTCAGACCCCACTTGGAGTACTGTGTTCAGCTCTGGTCACCTCACTACAGGAAGGATGTGGAAACTACAGAAAGGGTGCAGAGGAGATTTACAAGGATGTTGCCTGGATTGGCGAGTGTGCTTTATGAGAATAGATTGAGTGAACTTGGCCTTTTCTCCTTGGAGTGACGAAGGATGAGAGGTGACTGGATAGAGGTGTATAAGATGATGAGAGGAATTGATTACGTGGATAGTCAGAGAGTTTTTCCCCAGAGCTGAAATGGCTAACACAAGAAGACACAGTTTTAAGGTGCTTGGAAGCAGGTACAGAGGAGATGACAGGGGTAAGTTTTTTTACGAAGAGAGTGGTGAGTGCGTGGAATAGGCTGCTAGCGATCGTGGTGGAGGCAGATACATTAGGATCCTTTAAGAGACTCCTGGATAGGTACATGGAGCTTAGAAAAATAGAGGGCTGAGGTAATTTCTAAAGTAAGTACATTTTCAGCACAGCATTGTGGGCCAAATGGCCTGCATTGTTTGTAGGTTTTCTATGTTTCTATGTTTCTATCAGGATTTACATGCCCATCCCTAATTGACTGTGAGAAGGCGGTGGTAAGCTACTTCCTTTCACCACTGTAACATGTAGTGATGAGACTCCCATGGTACTTCTGAGTGGGGAGCTCTGTGATTTAGACTTAGCTACAATGAAGGAAAAGTGTTATATTACGAAATTAGAAAGGTATGTAATTTATTGGGAAACATTCAAATTGTGGTGATGTAATAAATGAGTAAACAAAAGACGGTTCAGGGAGAGGTGAGGGGATGGAAATAGCAGAATGATGACCTAAAGATGTTGAACACAGTTCTGCTTTTAGAAAACTGTAGTGTGAATAATTGAAAGAGGAGGTGCTGTTCTTCAAGCTTACAATGGTGAAGAAGGTCACCTGTAGACATTGGGAATGGGGTCAAGAATTAGTGGCAGGTGATTAGAAATTCGAGTTTCATCCTAATGGCATTCCACCAGGTAGCTACCCAACCTGCATTTGGCCATTCCAAAGCAGAGGGGAAATTAGCATGGGCAATGAATGTGGTGAGTACTCCATGCTGAAAGAAGCATAACTGAAACACTGTCTTGTGTGGGGAATATGTCTGGAGTCCAGCACAGTGTGCAGGAGTGATAAAGATTTAGGCAAACACTTGATCAACATACACAAATGAGTAAACTTGGATGCACATACTTACGGACAGATGTTTTCAGTTTAGCAATACATAAGTTCAGATAATTAAACAATGGAGGAAATGTAGACAATATTTCCATTAAAAGTACATTTAGCATATTGAGATTGTACATCACAAACATAGGATAAGGGAACAATGGACACAGTGAGATTCTCATCAGTTACATATTTGCAATTGGCCAAACTAGTTAAACATACTCACAAAAAAACAGACACTTAACAAAGTTCTTTTGCCTAGTTTTATATTTATTGTTCTCGTAGTACCCTCAAAGTTTATTTTCTCTTTGATTTTGTTTAGTGCTATTTTGCTGGAGTTTGGATTCATATCTATTTCTGCTGTTAGCTTATTGATTTTGTTTTGGATGCTATGTGCATTTTAGGTATACTTGTAATGTTGCCTTTTTACCTCCTCCCCTTTGATTAAGCATATCTGTTTTTTCTATCTACTTCTCACTTTCTTCCCTTGTCTTCCTCTTTTGTTTCAATATTTGTTTTTCTCTCATGGACTCTAGCCAATCCTCCACCATATTTGGCACTAGCACCAGGAGGCAACCTTTCATCCTGGAATTCCTAAACACTTCTAGATACTCTAGCTTAGCTACAAATACGTATACCCAGATCCTTTTATTCTTCTGTGATTATACTGCACACGTGTATATACGAGGGGTGATTAATAAGTTTGTGGCCTAAGGTAGAAGGAGTCAATTTTAGAAAACCTAGCACATTTATTTTTCAACATAGTCCCCTCCTACATTTACATACTTATTCCAGTGGTCGTGGAGCATACAGATCCCTTCTTTGTAGAAGTCGGCGTCTTGGACCTCTAGTAAGTGGTCCACAGCACGGGTGATTGATGTTCGTGGCCTAAGGTAGAAGGAGATGAGTTATTAACTTCAAACTTAATTCATAATCAGTCAAAGAGTTGAACTGCATGTGCATGTAACGAGAACTGTATAACTCATCTCCTTCTACCTTAGGCCACAAATTTATCAATCACCCCTGCTGTGGAGCACTTTCTGGGGGTCCAAGATGCCGACTTCTACAAAGAAGGGATCTGTATGCGCCACAACCACTGGACTAAGTGTGTAAATGTAGGAGGAGATTATGTTGAAAAATAAATGTGCTAGGTTTTCTAAAATTGACTCCTACCTCAGGCCACGAACCTATCAATCACCCCTCGTAAGTCATTTATAAAACCAGCACATTTACATGCATTTGCAACAATACTTTGCAGCTTGCAACTTACATATGACAGACAGCCCCGATTTTAGGTCGTATTGTGATGTGGAGCATGCAGTACTGTTCTTAGAAGTTATCAATAATACTTCAGCACTTAGCAAAAGAGCATCAAAATACTGCTTTGAAATCTCTTAAAAGCTATGGCAAACAATACCTTAAAGGCTAACTGAAGAGCATTAAGTTATACAGAAAAATTCTAAAGGGTTTATACTGTATAAAGGTATTTTAACAGCCCTGAGAATTTCATCATTATCAATGGATCAATCTGATATATACTACAAGTAAAAATTATTTACATGTAAAAGCATCTCCTAATAACTGATATGGGCATGTATCAGGAAATTCCTATTACAGCTATATGTCTTATATGTGCTTGCTATATAGTTCTGAAACTAAACAGTGATTGCACATCATAAGAACAGGATATGTGAACAAGAGCCAGCCTTATAGCCCTCTGGGCCTGCTTTGCTATTCTGTAAGATCATGGCTGAAGTGATCTTGCCTCAATTCCACTTGTTTACCTGTTGCCGATGACCTCTGATTCCGTTAAAATGTCTGCCTCCGCCTTGATTATACTGAGTCAGCAAATTCAAGCTTTGGGAGCAAAATATTCCAAAGATTCAAAGCTTTCTGGGAGAAGAATTCCTCTTCATCTCATTCTTCATTGGGTGACTCCTTAGTCTGAGACCTTGGTGCTAGAATGCCTAACTAGGTGGGGAAATGACTTTATCGTCAACTATGTCAAAACCCCTCTGAATCTTATGCTTCTGAAGTATTTCAAAGATTGTCACACAGCTTGGGATATTCTATGGGTGCGAAGGGTGCTTGATTCGTATGTCCTTTCCTTCTGCAAATTGAGTGCACATTTATTTTTAATGTCAAGAATATTTGTGGGAAGCATTTATTCTTTTCACAGTGAATTCACTGTTCTTCAAAGATCATGCAGATGTTCTCTCTCTGCCAGTACTTACTTTCTTTAACTAAAAAATTCAACAAGAAATGCTTCCAGACCTCAGCTAGAGTTTACAAATGTACACAAAATTTACTACATTTTTTATAACACTAGATTAATCTTTCCCAATCAACAAGCGAAGAAAATGATTCATTAACTTCCATAATTTTAGAATCAGTGATTAAGTTCGTAGATGAAAATATATTGCAGAATGCATAAGATCGATGTGAAAACAATACACATAAAATTTCAGTGAAATAATCCTGTCCTGGAAATACTTTACAAATAAAATTTAACGATTCCCTTCAGGAAGAAGTCAGTTGCATTGTTTCGTGAGATGTGAGTTGAGAAGTTATTAAATAAGAGCAGGTACGATATAACAAGCAGAGATCTGCTTTTACAATTGCATTGTCACCTCAAATCCAGTAGGTGGTGATCATTAGTAGCAACCTTAACCCAGGTGCAATACATTGCCCAAATATGTCCAAATATAAAAGCCACCTTCCAGAGTTTTTAAATAAATATAAATGCATTTGACAAAATAAATGTCCGATCTATTGTATTGTTGTCAAGCTTATAAAAATGAGGTAGTATTCAACAGGCAGAACTGATTTAAGTTGACTGTATGACCTTGGTAAACAATTTATTTATAATGGTACTTTTCCTCTGAGTAAAATCACTAACCATGACTGCTTCTATAAAATTATATTTTTAACCTCTTACAGATTTATTACATTTTTCATCTATCTTTAGTTTTACACAGATTTTTACTTAGATTGAAATATTTTTAACTCTTGTATGTGATACAAGAAAATTTGGCGACACCAAATTATGGATGGACATTTACTGCCCATCCATAATTGTCCTTGAAAAGATTGTAGTGAGCTGCTCTCTTGAACTATTACATTCTCTATAGAAAAGGTACTGCTATTGTTCTGTTGGGAATGATTTAGACCCAGTGATCATGAAGGATGGTTTCTTAAGGTTGTTATAGCCAGGGGTGGTAATGGGGATAAGCTCCCACTACCTATTAAATGCTCCCAATGGCATGCAACTCAAATATCCTCTGACAACCAAGTCCAGCTCCTGGCCTTCACATGTAGCTTAGCTACTAAGCCCAACAGAACTGTTTCTGCTGACAGGAGAAGGGGCTAAGGTGCTTTACTGACGCCTTAAAGTCAGTCATTTCAGGATGATGGGGCTCGTCAGCCATGGTTGGCAGCTCATCTAAGATATGGAAAAAAGTTTGAAAAGGTTCCATTTATTGTCAAAGTGTGCATGTATGATACAACTCTGATGTTTGTCTTCTCCAGATAGCGAAGACCATATATCAACTCCCCCTTGCCCGAAAAAGAAAAAGAAACGAAATTTGCAAACCCCAAAATCCTCCACCTCCTCCCCCACAGAAAACAAACAGGATCAAATCCCCCACCCCTATCCCACAGGAAAAAAATTAGTGACAATAACAACCCCCAACCCCTTACTCGCAGATAAAAAACAGCAAGAGGAGCATCAAAATCTCCAACCCCTCCCCTAACAGATCACCCTCCCGCCAGTCGTCCGCAAAAAGAAAATGCCGAGAAACCATAGGAGACCAAAATAAAGTGCGATCCAATAACATAAATCTCAGAACATCAAACAGAACTCATGCCTGATCCAAACCTGAACCTCAGCTGCTTTGTGGCTGTACCCACTCATGGGGAAGACTTCGAGAGTAAATCCTGAGAGAAAAATTGAGAGCTGGCGTCCCTAAGGCAGTCCTACATTGAGTTCAATGCTGCTGGTGCCAAACTATATCAGTCTCTGCCATTCCTTTGGGTTCATCAGATGTGTGGAGAGGGCAACAATTTACTACAAGGGCAACGGCTTTCTCTCCATATCGTACCGGCCTGGCTTACGTATCTAGGCAGCTAGGACACAACATCCAAGGTTGACTCTGTCCAACGGAGGCCTCATGATCATGAAGCAACGGTGATATATGATCATTTCAACATACTGTTGTGACATGGAGAGGAACACATTAGGATGACGTTCTCATCTGCATTCTGCCCTCCTTCTCTTTGGTGGTAGAGGTAGCAGGTTTCAGCCATCACTCTTGAAGTAACTGGGCAAGCAACTGCAGTGCTTTTGTAGATGGTACACACGATAGACACTGTCCACTGGAGGTAGAAGGAATGATGCTTAGATTGGTGGATGGGGTACCAACCCTTGAGAGTTGTTGAAGCTGCACTCATCCATGCAAGTGGTAGTGAGGGACCCATTCAATATCCTAAATACTTTGTAGGTGATGGAAAGACTTTTTGGCGTCATTGGAGGGTGTATCATTGGCTTAAGAAATAGATAAGATGATAAGGTCATAGAGTATGGCCCATGATGTTTGACGGGAGTTCAGTGAAACCATCTCTCACTGCTCCCCATCTGTAATTTCTTTGGCTCTTCAACTTTTCAACCACATTTTGATTTCCTCGTGTTTGCATAATTAAACTCATGATGGCTATTTGCAATAATCACTTCTGCCTGCACGTGGTCCATTTCTCTCATTTCCTGCATATTCATGTGCACAATACCTCTTAAGCACCTCTATCATGTTTGCTTCCACACCAACCACAGCAGTGCATTTCTCTCTCTCTCCTTTTTCTCCCTCTGTCCCTCTGACTATACCCCTTGCCCATCCTCTGGGTTTTTCCCCCCTCCCCCTTTTCCTTCTCCCTGGGCCTCCTGTCCCATGATCCTCTCATATCCCTTTTGCCAATCAACTGTCCAGCTCTTGGCTCCATCCCTCCCCCTCCTGTCTTTTCCTATCATTTTGGATCTCCCCCTCCCCCTTTCAAATCTCTTACTAGCTCTTCCTTCAGTTAGTCCTGACAAAGGGTCTCAGCCCGAAACGTCGACTGTACCTCTTCCTAGAGATGCTGCCTGGCCTGCTGCTTTCACCAGCAACTTTGATGTGTGTTGCTTGAATTTCCAGCATCTGCAGAATTCCTCGTGTTTACACAGCAGTGCATTCTGGGTACCCACCTCTCTCTGGGAAAAAAAACTTGCCCCACACATCATCTTTGAACTTCCCCGTCCTCAATTTAAATGAACAGCGTTGATTCAACATAATCCAAGCAAGAGCACAAAAAAAAAATGAATCACTTAGAACTTAAGGGTCAAGTACAGCTTTGACCAGCAGCCGATCCAGACATTGGAAGTTTGGAGAAGAGAGGACTTCAATCAGATCCACTGCCCAAAGATGAAAGGCAGGAGCGGGGCGCGGCAGCGCAATGGAGCTCTGAGCAGCAGCCAGTCCTGACATCAGAAGTTTTGAGAGGAGGGGACTACAATAAGGTCCACTGCATGAGGATAAAAGGCAGGAGTGGGTGTGATCAAAGCAAATGCAATGTTAGTATTCATTTCAACTTGACTAGCATACAAAAGCATGAATATAATGTTGAAACTTTATAAAGCACTGGTGAGGCTTCACTTGGAATATTCTGAGCAGGTTTGGGCTCCTTAAAATTGGAGAGGGTTCAAAGGAGGTTCACGAAAATGATTCCAGGACTAAATGGCTTGTCATATGAAAAGCATTTGATGGCTCTGGGCCAGTATTCACTAGAATTCAGAAGAATGAGGGGTGACCTAATTGAAACCTATCGAATGGTGAAAGGCCTTGATAGAGTGGATGTGGTGAGGAGGTTTCCTGTGGTGGGAGAGTCTAAGACCAGGAGCACAGCCTCAGAATAGAGGGGCATCTTCTTAGAACGGAGATGAGGAGAAATTTCTTGAGCAAGAGAGTGGTGAATCTGTGGAATTCTTTCCCACAGGCAGCTGTGGATGTCAAGTCTTTTCATGTATTTAAGGCAGAGGTTGATGGATTCTTGATTAGTCAGAGCATGAAGGAACGGGGAGAAGGCCGGAGATTGGGGCTGAGAGGAAAAATAGTTCAGCCATGATGAAATGGTGGAGCAGATTCGATGGGCCAAATGGCCTAATTCTGCTCATATACCTGATGGCCTGATGGACTTATTTCTTTGACAAGATTAACATTAGAAGGATTGCATCAAAGCAAACAGTTCTTAATGCTGAGAAGATCAGTGTTAGGAAGCCTTGGGATTTTGGAAAGGGACATTGTTATTAATCTTTTTTTCACTTGAGGCAGAACATAATCTCAGCCCTTCTACATTTCCAGGGCAGAGATTAAGCAGTCAATGTATAATTAATCAACTTCTCAATGCAGGGGTCAATGGTTTGAAGATTAAAATTTCCCCAGTATAGTGGTCTTTACATTGTCCCGTCCAGGCACTGCTTTCAATAGTAGTACAGTATCAAGAATCATTATTTTCTTGAATAATTCTTCCCCTTCCTTTATCATTCTGTAACATAAACCATAATGAAAGTCATACAAATCGCTTCACAATGAACCGGTTACCAGATAAATGTCTCTATGCTGGCTTTTGTAATAACTTAACAGCTCACATAATGTTTAATTATATTCACACCATAGGAGAAAAGTTTGGAAGGTTTCCAATTAAGCAACAGAAATTTTAGATCTGCAGGTAATTAAGCTTCTAATGTTGGTTATGACATCAGCAGCATCAATGCTCGTTTCCTTACCAAAGACCCGGCAATATAGCGCAACATCATGCTGAAAGGCAATTTTCTGAACTAGATTGTCACAACATGAACTCCACCACCTCAGCAGTAGATTGTTGAACACGGTGGATTTACATGCATTTGTGTCAGATCATTGGGTTAATGATGGGGATGTTGCTAAGTTTGTTCACTGAAGGGAGACACGGTGGTGCAACTCGTAGACCCACTGCTTCATACTCCCAGCCACCCAGATTCAATGCCGACCTCCAGTACTGTTGAGATGGAACACACACATTTTCCCTATGACCGTGTAGGCTTTCTTCCACATTTCAAAGCCACGTAGGGTTTATTAATTGATCCTTGTGTGCAGGTGGTGAGAGAATTTATTTGGGGAGGGGAGGGAGTTAATGGGAATGCAGTGAGAATAAAATGGGCTACGTCACAAGATGGCAACAAGCATGGTGACAGCTGTCTCTCCGGGTCCAATCAAAGGTGAAATTTCTTGTCCTATTTGTCTTTTCCATGATTGAAAAACACTGCTGATCATAAATAACACTAAATTATGCAAATCTACCTTGCTAATAAGCTGAATAATGAGGGTTCTTCACAGTTACGGCCTAATGCTTGGAGAGGGCCCTCGAAACGTGCCATGGCCTACTATAGCTACTTGGGGGAATGGATGTCGGAAGCGGTGTAGGAGGATGCAGAAATGTAGCAAGCGACCCAGTATTCAAGCAAGCCTGTACTCCTGATGATCCTACTTGATCGCTAGAAAATAAGCTGGATTATCTGTGTCTGCATCTGAACCAGTATGAGATGAAGGACGGTTGTACATACTTCTCAATAGAAACATGGCTCCAGGACTCCACTCCAGTCAGCCATCTAGCTAGGTGGCCTAATCTCCTTTCTGGCAGACAGAAATGCAGCAGTCTCCGGCAAGACCTGCAGAGGATGTCTGTGAGTCTACTCCAGTAAGAAATAGTGCATGAATCCTCGTTAGTAATGGCCTACTGCTCATGGCAGATAAAGATTTAATGGTGAAGTGCAGGCACTAACACTTACCAAGGTTGCTGTTTGTTGCTGTTTACATCGCTCCCCCCCCCCCCACTGCAGGACAGCGTAGCAGGAGCTCTACGGTGCTATTTGTGATCTCCAAGCCACACATCCCGAAGTGCCTTCATTGTTGTTGGTGACTTCAATCGTGTCAACTTAAAAACAGTCTTGCCAAAGTTCGACCACCACGTAAACTTCACAAGCCAAGGAGAAAATATATTAGACCTGGTCAATACCAACATTTGTGGAGCCTACACGACTGACCACACCAACCCACCCCCCCACCCCCCACTTTGGATACTCAGACCTAGGCAAAAAGGGCCAACCCAGCACCACAGGACTGTTTCGAAAGCGCAGACTGGAGCATATTCAGGGAGGTGACAACCTAAAAATCATCACGTCCTCAGCATTGATGAATATGTGCAATCAGTGACTGGCTACATAGGAGAATGCACTGAGGACGTCAGAGTGTTTAAACATAACACAGTCAGGGCAAACCCGAAACCATGGTTGACTCAGGAGTTTGTGCACTGCTTACAGATCAGGATGCTGCCCTCAGATTGTGGGGTGAGTCAACTCTAAGGTCAGCAGGAGCCACGCTCTACCCAGCATCAGGCATCAGGAAGGCAAAGTGTGAGTGCTCACAGACAAGTCACAGACACCTTTGTGACACCAGGGACACTCTGCGTACATAGCAAGATATACAAACCATAACAGATTATAAGTTCACCCCGCACGTCAACAACAGCGAGGCTGAATACTTTCTGTGCACGATTTGATGCAATGAATGGATCCCCCTGAGGAATAGGCACTCTGCTAATTGCAGTCAAGGTGAGGAGGATGCTAGCCCACGCAAAGCTGCGGGACTGGACTACATACCTGGTCAGGTGCTGAGAGATTGTGCAACCCAGCTAACAGAGGACTTAAGGGACAACTTTAGTATATTTTTGCCACAGTTTACTGCCCCTGCAAGCTTTAAAGCAGCCACTACCATTCCGTGCCCAAGAGAGCAATGATAATTGGTCTAAATGATAACCGCCCAGTGGCACTGACCTCAATCATCATGAAATGCTTTAAGTGGCTGATAACAGATCATAAAAAATCTCACCTTGCAGCTACATTGGATACTTTCCAGCTTGTCGACCACTCAAACCAGTCCACTGATTATGCCATAACCTTGGCCTTTCACTCCATCCCGTCCCATCTAGCAAACAATGGCTCATATGCCAGAATGTTATTAATCGACTTCAGCTTGGCGTTTAACATGTTCATCCCTCAGAGGTTGGAAGTAAACTGCCCTCATTAGGACTCAGCACCCCTCTCTGTAACTGAATCGTGGACTTCTTGACAGAAAGACCCCAGGCAGTCTGAGTTGGCAGCAACATCTCAAGCTCGATCACGCTGAGCACTCATGCCCCCCAGGGCTGCGTGCTCAGTCTGCTGCTGACTCACGACTGCACTGTCAGATCCAGCTCAAACAGCATCATCAAGTTCGCTGATGATACTGCAGTGCTTGGCCTCGTCAGCAGCAATGATGACACAAGGCAGGGCAGCTTGTCAAGTGGTGAGGAAACAACAGCCTGAGTCTCAACATGGACGAGACAAAAGAGATGATTGTGGATTTCAGGAAGGCACAGTTCGACCACTCTCCATTGCACATCAATGACTCTGCCATGGAGAGAGTAAAGAGCATAAAGTTCCTTGGTGTGCACATAACAGATGATCTAAACTGGACCCACAACACCTCCTCTTTAGTGAAGAAGGCACAAAAGAATCTACACTTTCTGGGAAAATTAAGGACCTGCACCCATTCTGACAACTTCCCACAGGAGCACCATCAGCAGTGCCCTGTTAGGCTGCATTATTGTGTGGTATGGAAGCTGCAAGGTGTCAGACTACAAGATTCTACAGAGGATAGTAAAAACCACTGAGAAGATCACTGTTTATGACATTTACTGGAAGCATTGTATACCAAGGGCCGGAAGCATTGCTGAACATCCCTACCAATCCACAATCTCTTTGATTCACTACCATCAGGGAAGAGGTACAGGAGCATCAGGACTAGGACTGCCAGATTGAGTATCAGCTTCTTCCCCCAGGCTGTGAGGCTAATGTATACCCTGCCACCATTGAAGTCTTATAACTAGGACAGCAAGCTGTTTACTATTTACCTGTGCTGCACACTACAGGCTACAGGCACTTTGCATGTATTTCATGAATTTAGTTGTGGTAATGTTTTGTTTTATCTGCTCTGCGGTGTCTGTGTCTGTGTGTGTGAGAGAGAGAGAGAGAGAGAGAAATGTCTTATAGGTGCATTGTGGTCTGGAGGAAAGTTGTTTTGTTTGGTTGTATATATGTACAGTCAGATGACAATAAACAAACTTAAGGATTTTTTTGTGAAAATGGGTAACTTGGCAGCCAGGCAGTCAGTTGGTCTGGCATAGGGCCTGTTTCTGTACTGTATCTGTCTGTAGTTCTAAGTTGGCAAGTTCATGCCACTATACAACACACACACAATGCTGGAGGAACTCAGCAGGTCAGCCAGCATCTATGGAAAGGAGTAAACAGTCGACATTTCAGGCCAAGACCCTTCATTCATCCTTGTGAAGTGTCTCGGCCCAAAATGTCGACTGTTTACACTTTTCTATAGATGCTGCCTGACCTGCAGAGTTTCTCCAGCATTTTGTGTGTGGCTTTGGATTTCCAGCATCTGCATATTTTTTTGTGTTTGTCATGTCATGCCACCATGCGGAGGCTAACAGTACCCATGAAGGACCAAGCTATCAGAATGCATTGGGACATCCTGCAATTCAAAATTGGCTTGAAGGTAGGAATCAGAAGATGATGGTTGAAGGTTGCTTCTTGAAATAAAGGCCAGGAGCCAGTAACTAGTGGTGTGCCACAAGGGTTGGTGTTCAGACCCTAATTATTTGTTATTTCTGTAAATAACTTGGGTGCAAATATACAAGGCTTGCTCAGTAAGGTTGCGGATGAAACAAAATTAGGTGCTGTCGACAGTGAAGAAGCTACCGTACGTTACAAGGGGATCTTTATCTTTCTTTTCAAATCTTTTTATTATTGTTATATTATTCAAATATAACACGAGTATATTGAAGTAAGCAACACTTACAGTATCTCAAGGAAAAAAAGACATTTTAAAGATTGGAAAATATTGGGGATAATAAAAAAACACTACTAAGCAGAAGAAGTGGGGAAAAAACCCCATTAGGTGTACAACCCCGGAGCCATGTGTCATACAAAAAGCTTCTCAAGATAAACATCAAACCACAAGAAAAAAGATATACCAAAAATTTGCAATTAGATCGTGGAGGAAATCTATCAATTAATTCAAATAATAATAATGACCAAATGAACCCCATCTTTTCTCAAAATCAAATAAAGTTTCAAAGGTTCGACTTCTAATTTTCTCCAAACTAAGACATAACATCACTTGAGAGAACCATTGTGACAAAGTGGGAGCTGATGTATCCTTCCATTTCAACAAAATGGCCCTCCTAGCTATCAATGTAACAAATGCAATAACATGCAACACGTATCAAAGTTACTGGTGAACGCAGCAGGCCAGGCAGCATCTCTAGGAAGAAGTACAATCGACGTTTCAGGCCGAGACCCTTTGTCAGGACTAACTGAAGGAAGAGCTAGTAAGAGATTTGAAAGTAGGAGGGGGAGATCCGAAATGATAGGAGAAGACAGGAGGGGGAGGGATGGAGCCAAGAGCTGGACAGTTGATTGGCAAAAGGGATACGAGAGGATCATGGGACAGGAGGCCTAGGGAGCAAGAAAAGGGGGAGGGGGGAAAAATCCAGAGGATGGGCAAGGGGTATAGTGAGAGGGACAGAGGGAGAAAAAGGAGAGAGGGAGAGAGAGAGAGACAAAGAATGTGTGTATATAAATAAATAACGGATGGGGTATGAAGGGGAGGTGGGGCATTAGCGGAAGTTTGAGAAGTCAATGTTCATGCTATCAGGTTGGAGACTACCCAGATGGAATATAAGGTGTTGTACCTCCAACCTGAGTGTGGCTTCATCTTTACAGTAGAGGAGGCTGTGGATAGGTCTAGGAATAGGGTTCCCCTTGTCCTCACCTACCACTGAACCAGCCTCCGGGTCCAACATATTATTCTCCGTAACTTCTGTCACCTCCAACGGATCCCACCACTAAGCACATCTTTCCCTCCCCCCTCCGTTTTCCGCAGGGATCGCTCCCCATGTGTCTCCCTTGTCCATTCATCCCCCCCATCGATCTCCTCCTGGCACTTATCCGTGTAAGCGGAACAAGTGCTACACATGCCCTTACACTTCCTCCCTCACCACCATTCAGGACCCCAGACAGTCCTTCCAGGTGAGGCGACACTTCACCTGTGAGTCGGCTGGGGTGATATACTGCGTCCAGTGCTCCCGATGTGGTCTTCTATATATTGGTGAGACCCGACGCAGACTGGGAGATCGTTTCGCTGAACACCAGAGAAGGCAGGATCTCCCTGTGGCCACACATTTTAATTCCACGTCCCATTCACATTCTGATATGTCTATCCACGGCCTCCTCTACTGTAAAGATGAAGCCACACTCAGGTTGGAGGAACAACACCTTATATTCTGTCTGGGTAGCCTCCAACCTGATAGCATGAACATTGATTTTTCAGACTTCCGCTAATGTCCCACCTCCCCCTCGTACCCCATCCGTTATTTATTTATATACACACATTCTTTCTCTCTCTCTCCTTTTTCTCCCTCTGTCCCTCTCACTATACACCTTGCCCATCCTCTGAGTTTCTCCCCCTCCCCCTTTTCCTTCTCCCTGGGCCTCCTGTCCCATGATCCTCTCATATCGCTTTTGCCAATCAACTGTCCAGCTCTTGGCTCCATCCCTCCCCCTCCTGTCTTCTCCTATCATTTTGGATCTCCCCCTCCCCTCCCACTTTCAAATCTCTTACTAGCTCTTCCTTCAGTTAGTCCTGACAAAGGGTCTCGGCCCGAAACGTCGACTGTACCTCTTCCTGGAGATGCTGCCTGGCCTGCTGCGTTCACCAGCAACTTTGATGCGTGTTGATTGAATTTCCAGCATCTGCAGGATTCCTCGTAAATGCAATAACATGTTGGTCAGGCACAGAGATACCATGGATATTTTGAGGAATTATTCCAAAAAGCACAATTAATTTGTTAGGTTGTAAATTAATTTCAATTGCTTTAGAAATTGTCGAAAAAACTGACTTCCAGAAATGTTGCAGTATAGAACAAGACCAAAACATGTGTGTCAGTGTAGCTGTCTCAGTTTTACATCTATCACAATAACTATCAACATTAGGAAATATCTTACAGTCTCTCCTTTGTAGTGGACCAGAGGAACTTACAAGTACAAGTAAATAGTTCATTGAAAGCATTATCGCATGTAAGCAGGCCAGTGAAAACAATGTTTAGTCCACTGGTGTTCATCAGTCAGGCACTGAGTACAGGAGTTTAATGTCACCCTATGGATACAGATCCATAATTCCTTGATGGTGGTGTCGCGGGTAGATAGCCCATAAAGCAAGCATTTGGCGCATTGGCCTTCAAGTACAGGAGTTGGGGTGCGATGTTGAGGTTCTAGAAGATGTTGTTGAGGCCTAATTGATGTATTATGTGCAGTTCCAGTCACCTACCTAACTACAGGAAAGATATCAGTTACATTGAACTAATGTAGAGAAAATTTAAAGGCTGTTGCTGGCACTCGAGAACCTGAGTTATGAGGAGAGGCTGAATAGGTTCGGACTTTATTCCCTGAAGCCTAGAAGAATGAAAGGAGATTTGATAGAAATATACTTAATTATGAAGGGTATAGATAGGGCAAATGTAAGTAGGCTTTTTCCATTGAAGTTGGGTGAGACTAGAACTAGAGGTCATTTGTTAAGGGTGAAAGGTGAAATATTTAAAGGGAGCCTAAGGAGGAACTTCTTCAACTAGAGGGAGTGAGCATGTGGAATGAGGTGCCAGTGGTGAAAGTGGTTTCAATTTCAATATTTGAGAGAAAGTTGATTAAGTGCACAGATGGGAGGGGTACGGAGGGCTATGATCAAGGTACAGATCGATGGGACTAGGAAGAATTCTAGTTTGACATGGACTAGATGGGCTGAAGGGTCTGTTTCTGTGCTGTAACTTTATGAGATTGTGAAATATTGTTTAAAACTGTATAATGCATTGAATCAGAGATTTGATGTTTGTGTTTCACTGTAAAGGTTAAATAGTGTAGGAATATTTCCTCACTCGATTAATATCAGCATGTTGTATACATTTATCTCCTTTATCTTCCATGACATACACAATACTCCAAGAACCACCTTTTACTCCTAATTATCAAATGAAATGTGACTGCAATACTTGTACTATGGTCTTTTGTAATTAGAGCAACCCTTAACCTCTCATAGAACATAGAATAGTACAGCACAGTACAGGCCTTTCGGCCCACAATGTTGTGCCGACCCTTAAACCCTGCCTCCCATATAACCCCCCACCTTAAAACTCATTCAAAAACTCATTCTACATATCTCCTTACACCTGCACCCCTTTCACCTTCAATGAATATCCTCAAGAATTTGACATTTCTACAGTGAGAAAAAGATTCTGTCTACCCTGTCTATGCCTTTTTTTTAAAGATTAGATTATGAGGACACTCAGTCCTCGTTTATTGTCATTTAGAAATGCATGCATTAAAAAATAATACAATGTTCCTCCAGAATGATGTCACAAGGAAACAGGACAAACCAAGACTAAAACTGAAAAAACCACATAATTATAACATATAGTTACAACAGTGCAAAGCAATACCATAATTTGATAGAGAGCAGACCACGGGCACGGTTAAAAAAAAGTCTCAAAGTCCCGATAGACTCATCATCTCACGCAGATGGTAGAGGGGAGGAACTCTCCCTGCCATGAACCTCCAAGCGCCGCCAACTTGCCAATGCAGCACCATGGGAAGCACCCGACCGCAGTGGACTCTGAGTCCGTCTGAAAACTTTGAGCTTCCAACCAGCCCCTCCAACACAGCCTCTCCTCTGCTGAGCGCTTCGACCCCACCCCGGCCGCCGAGCAACAAGCAAAGCCGAAGACTCAGGGCCTTCTCCTCCAGAGATTCTGGACAACACAGCAGCAGCAACAGCGAAGCAGGCATTTCAGAAGTTTCACCAGATGTTCCTCCGTGCTCTTACGTCTGTCTCCATCAAATCAGGATTGTGCACGGCACCCTACTTAACAAATAACAGCCGGAGTGGCCGCTGTGAGCTGTGTCGCGCCGCCATCTTCTCCTCCTTGCCTGATCTTATAAACTTCTATCACATCTCCCCTCAGCCTCTGACTTACCTTGTTATTCATCATTTACAATATTTACATATTTTGTAACTTATAATAATTCTTACGTCTTGCATTGCATCACTGCCTCAAAATAACACATTTCCTAACATATATTAGTGATAACAACCCTAATTCTGACTGTGATGGTTCACAGAAAACAGTTCAAGTTTAGCAATCTCTCCTTACAGCTCATGCCCTCTCAACCAGACAGCATCCTGGTAAACCTCTTCTGCATCCTCTCCAAAGCCTCCGCATCCTTCCTGTAATGTGGAAACCAAAACTGCACACAGTGTCCATGTGAGGCCTCACCAAAGCTGTACAGCAAATGAGCTAATTAGTCGACACCTGTCAGACCAGGGATGATCAATGGCAAGGAACCTCCAGGCACTCGGATGGTGTATACTGTATAATTCCCATAGATCACAGGTTAATCCTGTATTTGTGTGTTGGGCTGATTTCAAGCCCTTGATCTCCATGAAGAACGTTAAGATCCTACTTGAACAGAATATGGCTGCAGAACTTGGCATGAGGGAATTGGTTTATTATCGCCACTGAGATACAGTGGAAGTCTTTTATTTGCACATCATTCAAACAGATTATTCCATACAGAGGTACCTCAAGGTAAAACAAAAGGAAAAACAATGAACAGAATGCAAAATATAGTGTTACAGTTGTAGAGCAAGGACAATGCAGGTAGACAGTTAATGAGCAAGGGCCAAGACAAGATAGATTCAGAGGTGAAGAGTTCATCTTTATTGTACAAGTTGCATTCAAGAGTCTGGTAACAGTGGGAAAGAAGATTTCCTTAAGACTTGGTACATATTCCCAAGTTTTTTTTTTTGGTCTTCTGCCCAAAGCAAGTGGGGAGAAAAGAGAATGATTGGGATCTGTGTGGCCCTTGATTACCCTGGCTGCTCTTCTTAAGTGTGGAAAATGTAGACAGAGTGAATGGAGGGGAGGCTGGTTTTCTTGTGCTCACACTCCCTGCCGCTTCTTGGGGTCTTGGAGTCTTGAGTAGAGCAGTTGCCATACCAAGCTGTGATACATCAAGATATGATGTTTTATATGATGCATCTGTAAAAATGTAATTTCCTTAGCTTTCTGAAAAAGTAAAGATGCTGGTGTGCTTTCTTGGTAATGGTGTATATATGGCTCGACTAAGGTAAATTATTGGTGAAATTTACATATAGGAAGCTCTTAATCATCTGCACCTCAGCACCATTGATAAGGGTAGGGGCATGTTCTCCTCCCCACTTCTTGAAGTCAATGACGGGTTATATTGAAAGACTGGAGAAGTTGGGGCTGGTTCTCTAGGATCAGAGATGTCTGAGAAGAAATTAGGATGCTGCAGAGAAATGGTTACCCCGATCCAAAAGGACAATGAGTTGTGGTATTAGGAAAAGAATCAGAGGGAATGGAAGAAACTACTGCTGCGAAGATAACTCACAAACATACAAGGCATAAAGTATAAGAGTATAGATCTTGAGGGGCTTGGCAAGGTAAATGTTGGGATGGTTTCACTAGTCAGACAGTCTTAAGCGAGGGAGTGTAACTACAGATTAAGTGTCCACTCATTTAAAACTGCAAAGCATAAAAAAATTGTTTACTCAGAGGGTGTAGAATCTCTGAAATTCTCTGCCTTGGTAGATGATGGAGGCCATATCATTAGAAGTATCAGGTGAAGTTGGAGGACTATTTGGAAGATCAAGGAATAGAGGGGTATTGTCATAACGGGGACGCTGGTGGCAGACCCAAATGCAAGACACAGGCACTGAAGTACTAGGAACAGGACTCGAAGTGTCAAGAAAGCAAGGGAAGTAGGGAAAAAAGGACGCTGGACATTGACACAGGGCCTAGACGAGACTAGGATGCAGGGCCTGGGCTAGGACATGGACAAGAAACATGGAAGCCGGACAAGGAACTAGGAACAAGGAGCCTGGACTAGTGACACGGAACTCCAGAACCAGAGCCTGGACAAGGACCCAGAACCTGGGTCTTGGTTGGGATTAGGAACCTGGGTCTTGGTTGGGACTCGGAACCCGGGTCTAGGCTAGCACTCCGGACTAGGATTTTGACAAGGACAGGACGTGGCTACAGAACAGGACGAGAACACAAAGCCGTGGCTAGGACTAGATGAGGTACTCCTGGGCTGGGCGAGGCATAAGGACAGGACAAGACCCCAAAGCCTTGACTTGGTCTTGGGAGACAGGAACACAGAACACAGAGCCTTGGTCAAGGGAGAACAGGAACATGGAACACAGAGCCGGGACCCCTCCTTACGAACAGGATGTAGGGCCAGGACTTATACACAGAATGCTGAACACAAGACAGTTCCTAACACTAGGTAGCGGCAAATGGCCAGACCTACCTAGCGAAGGCGTGGACACAGATACAGTTCCCAACACAAGGTAACGGCAAAAGGCCGGACCTACTTAGCGAAGGCGTGGACACAGAGACAGTTCCCAACTCAAGGTAGCGGCAAACAGCCAGACCTACCTAGCCAAGGCGTGGACACAGAGACAGTTCCCAACTCAAGGTAGCGGCAAACAGCCAGACCTACCTAGCCAAGGTGTGGACACAGAGACAGTTCCCAACTCAAGGTAGCGGCAAACAGCCAGACCTACCTAGCCAAGGTGTGGACACAAAGACAGTTCCAAACAACAAAAGACAAGTTCCTTATCTAGGCACAGCAAGGCTCCGGTCTTGCTCCAACAGTAGAACTTGAAAGCGACACAGGCAAGGTTGCAGGCAAGGCTTCAGGCAGAAGTTGCAGGCAAGGCTTCAGGCAGAAGTTGCAGGCAAGGCAAGGCAAGGCAAGGCAAGGCAAGGCAAGGCAAGGCAAGGCAAGGCAGAAGGTGAAGAGAAGGGAACAGTCCAGCAAATGAGTCTGAACCCAGGAGCTATTTATGTATCCAGCCCAAAATCAGAATCATGTGCCTCAATTAAGGTACACAACAGGACAAGGGAAAACTGGAAAACCTGGAATACGGATCGATGGACCGGACCGTGAACCGGAATGTGGACCACTGACCGGACCATGACAGGCAAGAGAAGTGGCACAGAAGAGTAGGTAAGGCCAGCAAAGATTAACCATGGTCATATTGAATGGTGGGACATCAGAACCTATAGTGTCCTGGTAGAGGGTTTTGACCTGAAACATCGACTACTCATTTCCTCCTACAGATGCCAGTGGATTGTTTGTTACTCCAGATTCCAGCATCTGTGTACTCTTGTGTCTCCAATTTGGGGACAGACCTGACAATGGTGAGTGTGGAAAGTATACATCTTTCATTGAAATCAGCTTTCGTATGTTAGCTAAACCTAGATCATTATAGCCCTTCCACAACCTTAAGGCAGATTTTGACACAACTCTTCTCATGCCTTCACTTCTCTGCCAAGGGTAATCCATCTAATTGCTCATTCACAACACAATTAAAGTCACCTCATTCTATATTTAGTAGGCCAGAGTTCACAGCCAAGAGGAGCTATAGATCAGAGGCACATCCAGGAAATGTATTTCATGCATAAAAAGCCAGCTGCCTAATGTCCTGCCCTAAAAACACAATGAGTCCCTACCAGCTGAGCTGAAATTCTCTACTCTGAAAATCTGCAGATGCCAGAATTCTGATAGAAAAACTGAAAAAGCCAGAATACTTGCCGAGTCAGGCAGCACTTGTGAAACAAGAAACAGGATTAATGTTCGAGACGGAATGTGCCCTGATGAAGATTCTCAGCCTGAAATGTCAACTGTTTAATACCCATAGAAGCTGCCTTTCCTGCTGAGTTCCTCCAGGATTTTGTGTGTAATTTTCTAGGTTGAAATGTTAACTTTTTTTTAACCCACTGGCATTGCTTGACTTGCCAAATGCTCTGGTCTTTTCTATGTATGCCTGCTCTCTCAAGATGTAAAGGATCCCATGGCCACTTTTACGAAGGCAAGGACATGTTGTCCATTATGTATCTCTCAACCATTATCACTAGAAATAGATAACCTGTTAACTTCCACAGTTCTGTTTCTCAGAACTTGTGGGGCACAAAATCCCTAAAATGTTTTCTATATTACAAAAGTATCTGCCTATATGTGTGCCTCTTTCGTTTTGTAGATTTTGTAGAAAGTTTTGATGAAATGCAAATCCAATTTTCTTATTTTTATTACTACTGTGCTGTTTACAATAACTCTGCACTGTGGGAGTCATTTTCACACTCACAACACTCACTGAATAAAAAATTTATTTTCAGTTATTTGTTGAATCTAATATTGATATCCCTACCATCTTAAACAATAGTTTTAGATCTCCTGACAGGTGAAATAGTAATAACACTTGTGTTTGTGGTGTCTCATAAAGCAAATATCATAATGTGCTTGTAAGCACATTTTGGCAAGCTAACTGGCAGGTGAATCTGTACCTGGGACAGGAAGAGGTATGGAGATAGAAAATTTGGATGTTTATAGGCTCTGGCCAGGAGCTTGTTCTATACCACAGTTCTGACTGACAACATTATAGCAGTGCTGTGAGTGAATGAGGAAATAACATAAAATTATCTGTTGTAAGGCAAATAAAGTTAATTTACTCTGCAAAAAGAGTCTAATTAAATGCAGACGGAATTACAGCATCTTCTCCCAACAAATGCTGCACTTGGAGTGTTGTGTACAGATCTGGTCATCCCACTACAGGAAGGATGTGGAAGGAGTGCAGAAGAGGTTTACCAGGATGCTACCTGGATTAACGGGTATTACTTATAAGGAAATTTAGGTCAAACTTGAGAAAGGGGAGAGATTTGATAGGTGGGATAGATTGGTAAGGTAGACAGTCAGAATCTTCTCCCCAGGATAAAACTGTCAGATACCAGAGGACCTGCTTTAAAGGTCAGAGCAACGAAGTTTAAAGCCAATGTAAGGGGCAAGTTCTTTTTGCAGAAAGTGATTGGCACCTGGAATGGATTTCTAGTGGAAGCAGACAGTTGGATGAAGTTTAATAGGCTTTTAGATACGCATATGAACCTGAAGGGAAATGGATGATATATAGGAAGATGTCATTTTTTTTCAGTTATATAAAGAATAAAAGTGAGGTGAGAGTTGATATTGGACCACTGGAAAATGATGCTGGTGAGGTAGTAATGGGGGTCAAAGAAATGGCAGATGAACTTAATGGGTACTTTGCATCTGTCTTCACTATGGAAGACACTAGCAGTGTGCCAGAGGTCCGTGAGTATCAGGGAGCAGGAGTGAGTGCCATTGCTATTTCAAAGGAAAAAGTGCTAGGCAAACTCGAGGGTCTTAAGGTGGATAAATCTCTTAGTCCAGATGGACTACATCTCAGAGTCCTGAGAGATGTTGCTGAAGTGATAACGGATGCACTGGTCATGATCTTTCAAGAATCACTTGGTTCTGGCATGGTCCCGGAGGACTGGAATATTGCAAATGTCACTCCACTCTTTAGGAAGGGAAAAAGGCAAAAGAAAGGAATTTATAGGCCAGTTAGCCTAACCTCAGTGGTTGGGAAAGCATTGAATTCTATTAATAAGGATGATGTTTTGAAGTACTTGGAGACTAATGATAAAATGAGTTAAAGCCAGCATGGTTTTTGTAAAGGGAAATCATGCCTGCCAAATCTGTTAGAGTTCTTCAAGAAAGTAACAAGCAGGGTGAAAGGGGAGGCAGTGGATGTCTTAGATTTTTAGAAGGCGTTTGATAAGGTACCACACGAAGATGCTTAACATGATAAAATCCTATGGTTTTACAGGAGAGATATTGGCATTGATAGCGAAATGGCTGACAGGCAGGAGGCAGCGAGTGGGAATAAAAGGGGCCATTTCTGCTGGTGACTAGTAGTGTTCCTCAGGGGTCAGTACTGGGACTGCTGCTTTTCACATTGTTTGCTAATGGAATTGATGGCTTTGTGGCAAAGTTTGCGGATGATACAGAGATAGGTGGAGGGGTAGGGAGTGTGGAGGAGGCAATATGATTGCTCCAGAACTTAAACAAATTTGAAGAATGGACAAAAAAGTGGCAGATGGAATACAGTGTTGGGAAATGTATGACAATGTTTTTTGTTTTAAGGAACAATAGTGCAGACTATTATCTAAATGTGGAGAAGGTTCAAACATCAGAGTTGCAAAGGGACTTAGGAGTCCTCGTGCAAGACTCCCAGAAAGTTAACTTACAGGTTGAGTCCGTGGTAAAGAAGGCAAATGCAATGTTGGCATTTATTTCAAGGGGAATAGAATATAAAAGCAAGGAGATAAAGCTGAGCCTGTATAAAACACTAGTCAATCCACACTTAGAGTATTGTCAACAGTTGTGGGCCCCATATCTCAGAAAGAATGTGTTGTCTTTCCAGAGGAGGTTCATGAGGATGATTCCGGGAATAAAGGGGTTAATATATGAGGACTATTTGGCAGCTTTGTACTCACTGGAATTTAGAAGAATGCAGGGGAAACTCATTGAAACCTACCAAATGTTGATAAGGACTAGATAGGGTGGATGTGGAGAAGATGTTTCCTATGGTGGTGGTATCCAGAACTAGAGAGCACAGCCTCAGAACTGAGGGACACCCTTTAGAGCAGAGGTAAGGAGGATTTTTTTTTCTGCCAGACAGTAGAAAATCTGTGGAATGCTCTGCCACAGACTGCAATGGAGGCAAAGTCTGTGCGTATAGAAGAAGTTGATCATTTCTTGATCGGTCAGGGCATCTAAGGGTTGAGTGGGATCCGGGATCAGCCATGATGGAATGGCAGAGCAGACTGGCCTACTTCTGCTCCTGTGCCTTATGGTCTTATTTAGTATAAATTGGCATCAAGATCCGCAGAACATTATGGGCTGAATGGCTTGACCATTGTTGTTGCTGTTCTATGTTCTAAAAGGAGATTTATTCTCAGGTATAATACAGCGAGTGGGGGATTATCATAAATAGTCAGACAAAACAAGTCTCTCATTTATACTTGTACAGTCACCATACTTAATTGGCAGGAAACTACGACTGGCTGGCTAGGAATAGTCAGTAGATGCAGCAGTGCAAAAAAAAATCAAGTGTAAAGGTAACGGAGGCATGGACCAGAGTTTCAGCAGAGGATGTTTCCATCTTTCAACTGAGATAAGAGTTTCAGCTAAGATAGAAATAAGTGGAGTAACATCCTGGAAGAACTCAGTGGGTTGAGCAGCATCTGTTGGAGGAAATGAGTTGTTGAAGTTTCAGGTGAAAGCCCTGTAAAAGGTTAGAAATTGTCAGGAAATGTACAGGAGTCTTGACTCAAAAGCAGAGCAGCAGAGATGATTAGCAGAAAACAATAATTTACTGATAAACTGCAAAGTAACAAGCCATGAGGGACCACAAAACAAGAGAGAACAGATACTCAACACAACAAGGTAACTGAAGACTAGGAACAACTGATTAAGTCTGGCTGGTTCAATGGGCAAACAAAGGACTGTAAATGAGAGCTGTGTTTAAGTAAGCTGCAGGTGATGAGTTAAAAATAAGTGGCAGGTGAATCCTGTTAGCCGGGAGGAGACTACGAGGTGACTGCCTGTGCACGCTAAACAGAAATCGGTAGCTTTAGGAATGTGGCCTGACACTCGGCTCAGGATTTAATACAATATCAAACTTGTAAACAGCCTCGTTCACCTACTTACATTTGTCAAAGAGGAAGAAGCAGAGGTGGTTTGGAACTGAATATGCCTTCTCTATATCTACTCTTTTAAATATTTTCGCCATTATCGATCTTCCACAGGGAGAATAAGACTGGCATCACAATGCTGAATAGCTGAATTTGTAGCTGAAATGTATCTTGGGAAGGAGAGAGAATAATGAGGTGAACTTCAGCACTAAAGTCTGATGGTTCCTTACACTGGGATAGAAAGACCAAAAAGTACGAACTGTGGGTGGTGGTCAGGCAAATAAACATCGAAATAGCATTACAGAGAAAGAGATAAATTCAATCCAAAAACATTCCCAGAAATTAAAAAAACAAAGCTACATTGCTTATGTAGAATATGATTCTTTTTAATAGGGTGATTTATTACGCTTGCATGCATTTATATATGGAACACATCATATAACATTGCAGAATGCTGTTTTAATATGTTAGTATCTGTCTTACTCAATCAAAGCTAGTTTACAACAGGGATCAAGTAACATTATACTTAATGTTAAATGTGTTCAGAAACTTCCAAATTAAAACTGTTGTGTTTGATTTTAATAAATCACCCTACATCACCAATATTTCATTTTTTCAGGATTTGGAACAGTAAGTGTGACCATCAATTATTGCCCAAATTTAATTGCGCTTGAGAAGATGGTGGTGAGCCAGCCTTTGGGACTGTGACAGTCCTTCTGGTGAAAGTGCTCTCACAGTAAGGTTGGGAGGGAATTCCAGTTCCCAAATTTAGATCCAGTGACAAAGGAGGACTTGTGAAAATACTTCCAAGTCAGGATAGTGGTGAACATCAAGGCGGTGGCAATCCTAAACAACTGCTACCTTTGCCTTCCTTGATGATAACAGCCTTGGTCTTGGGAGGTGCTGTCATAATGGCTTACATGACTATATGCAGTGAACTTTATACAACCTAAATGTCTATTTGAAAAGATAAATTTTTGCAGTGTTATGATGATAGAACAGGGGACTGGACTGCCTTTTTCAGAGGGCCACCATAAACACAATGATCCATGTGGCTCATAATTCAGAAATCAACCAATATAAGCAAACTTGATGTCTTTCTCATTGTAATGTGATAGGACGCTGTTCGTAGAACTTATTGTTTTCTCTCTCAGTTCTTCCATGGTTTCCTGTTTGGTAATGCCGCAGTTGGCCAGATCTCAAATTTGATGAGATGGAGTACAAGAAGGAGATGAGAGCCTAGTGGCAGAATGACAAAACAATAACCTCTCCTTCAAAGGCAGGAAAAAAACAAAGAAAACTGGTCATTGACTTCAAGAAATGGGCTAGAGGACATGCTTCTGTCTGTATCAATGTTGCTGAGGTTGAGATGGTTGAGAAATTCAATGATATAAAACTTACAATAATTATCATGGTCCAGCCACATAGATGCCATGACCGGGAAAGCACACGAGTGTCTCTACTTTCTCAGAATGTTAAAGAAATTCGACATGTCCCTGACAACTCACATCAACTCTAACAGATGCACCATATAAAGTATCCTATTCAGATGGGTGACTCTTTAGTACGGCAACTGCTCTGCCTGTGACCACAAGAAATTACAAAGAGCTGTAAACGCACTCAAGACCATCACATAGATGAGCCTTCCTTCCATTGACACCATCTACACTTCCTGCTGCCTCAGGAAAGCAGCCTACATAATCAAGAACTTCTCAACCCCGTCATTCTCTCTTCAAACCCTTCCATCAGGCAGTGAATACAAAATCTTGAGAGTATGTCTCATCAGGTTCAAGGGCGGCTTCTCTCCTGTTGTTGTCAAACTCTCGTATGGGCCTCTTATATGCTAAACAATGAACTCTGGATCTTCAAATCCACCTTGCCCTAGCCCTTGCAGAATCAGAAATGGAATCTGGTTTATTATCTCTGAAGTATGTCGTGAAATTTGTTGTCTTGCAGTAGCAGTACATTGCAATACATAAAAAGTACTATAAATCACAATAAGAAATATAAGTAAATAAATATATATCTGTACTGCCCTGGGTAAGATTTCAAAATGTTAAAATATTTGCTCAGATTTCATCTCCATATTGAGCCGGGAAAGTGTACAGTCCATCCACCACCATCACTTTTATTATGGTTCAAGTCCCATTCCAATTAAGATATCCACTACTGACTTTGTTAGATATAAAAGCCACTTCCCGTCAATTTGTAGCCTAAAGTGTCAGAATGATGTTCGAGAAATGGAACTGATCGCTCCCTATGTGACTCCCTTGTTCACTCGTCTCTCCCCACTGATCTCCCTCCAGGTACTTATCCTTGCAAGTGGAATAAGTGCTACACTCCCCCCTCAGTACGAAACAGTCCTCCCTGGTGAGGCAACACTTCACCTGTGAGACTGTGGGCGTTATTTACTGCATCTGGTGCTCCTGGTGTGGCCTCCTGTTTATCGATGAGACCCGACGCAGATTGGCAGACCGCTTCGACGAGCACCTATGCCTTGTCCACCAGAAAAAGCAGAATCTCCTGGTAGCCCCCCATTTCAATTCTACTTCTTCCCATTCCCATTCCGACATGTCAGTCCATGGCCTCCTCTACTGCCGCAATGAGGCCACACTCAGTTGGAGGAGCAACAGCTTATATTCCGTCTGAGAAGCCTCCAACCTGATGGTATGAGCATCAATCTCTCAAACTTCCAGTAATTATCCCCCCCCCCTCACCATTCCTTATTCCTGTTTCCCTCACTCACCTTTTCGCCTTATCTGCCTATCACCTCCCTCTGAAGATCCTCCCTATTCCTCCATGGTCTAGCCTCTCCTATCAGATTCATCCCCCCCAGCCCTTTATCTCTTTCACCAATCAATTTTCCAGTTCTTTACTTCACCCCTCTCCCCCCCCCCCAGTTTCACCCATCACCTGCCATCTTGCTTGTATTTCTTCCTGCCCCCTCCCACTCCCCCACCTTCTTTTCCTAACTTCTCTTTTTTTTCCAGTTCTTATAAAGTATCTTGGCCCAAAATGTTGACTGTTTACTCTTTTCCATAGAGGCTGCCCGGCCTGCTGAGTTCCTCCAGCATTTTGTTATGTGTTGCTTTGGATTTCCAACATCAGTAGATTTTCTCATGTTTGTAAGGCTACCTTTAGCCCTTTGTCCTTAAAAGACTGTAGGACATAGGGTTGATGTTGGGAATGCAGCAAAGCTTTTGCAGGGAAGGATAATTTATTAAACATTGCCCCAAATTACTTTTGAAGCTAGGATTACCGGTCTAGGCCTTTTTTCTTTGGAGCAAAAGAAGATGACTTAACAGAGGAATACAAGATGATAAGAGGCATAGATCAAGTTGATAGCCGGAGATATTTTCCCAGGGTGGTAATGACTAATACAAGGGGACAAATTTTAAGGTGATTGGAGGAAAGTATGGGGGATGTCAGAGTTAAGTTCTTTACACAAAGTGGTGTGTGTTTAGAAAACCCTGCCAGGGGTAACGGTTGAAACAGATAAATTTCAGGAGGAGAGGAGAAGATGGTGGCGCGATGCAGCGCGCGCGGCCATTCTGAATGAATATCGATCTAATCCTAGCTTCAAAAGTGTAACTAGGGGGCCGTGCACAATCCAGATTTGATGGAGACAGCCGTGAGAAGTGCAGAGGAACACCTGGAGTAACTTCTGAAATGCCTGCTTCGCTGCCGCTGCTACTGTGCGATCGAGAATCTCTGGAGACGAAGGCCCCAAATCCTCGGCTTTGCGTATCACCTGTTGCTGGGGCCGGGGTCGAAGTGCTTGGCAGGGATGGTGCTCGGTGCTCGGTGTCGAAGAGGTGGTCGGAGGCTTGGAGTTTTCTGACAGACTCGGAGTCAGACTATGGTCGGATGCTTCCAGGATGCTGCATCGGCAAGTTGGCGGCGCTGGAGGTTTACCATCTGCATGAGATGATGGGACTTTCCAAAGACTTTGAGATTTTTACTGTGCCATGGTCTGTTCTTATCAAATTACAGTATTGCTTTACACTGTTGTAACTGTATGCTATAATTATGTGGTTTTTGTTCGTTTTTAAGTCGGTTTGTCATGTGTTTTCGTGGTACCATTCTGGAAAAACATTGTATCATTTCTTAATGCATGCATTACTAAATGACAATAAAAGGGGACTGCGTGTCTTCATAATCATAATCATAATTAGTAGCACTTAAGAAACTCTTAAATACAGAATCGAAGGTGATGACATCCAGGAGGGACACTGAAAACCTGGCTGAATGGTGGCACAACAGGAACATTTCACTCAACGCCAACAAAGCCAAAGAGCTGATTTTTGAATACAGGTAGAAGAAACCGGGCTCTATGTGCGAGTCCTTCATCAGGCGATCAGAGTTGGAAAGGGTCAGTATCTTTAAATTACTTGGTGTTATCATTTCAGAGGATTTCTCCTGGGTCCAATATGTGAAGAAAGTGCCATTACAAAGAAGGCAGAGCAGTGCCTCTACTTTCTTAGAAGTTTGTGAAGGTTCGATCTGTCATCTAAAACTTTGACAAACTTCTATAGATGCATGGTGGAGAATATACTGACTGTTTGCATCATGGCTTGGTATGGAAATGCCAATACCTTTGAACAGAAAACCTACAAAAGCTGGTGTCCATCCAGGCAGTCCATCACCACTGAGCACATCTACAAGGAGCAATGTTGTAGGAAAGCAGCATCCATCATCAATGAGCCCCACCATCCAGGCCATCCTCTCATCTCACTACTGTAATCAGGAAAAAGGTAAAGAAGCCTTAGGTTCCACACCAACAAGTTCAGGAACAGTTATTACCCTTCAACTATCAGGATCCTGAACCAAAGATAACCTCACTCACAACAGCACAACCTATGGACTCACTTTCAAGGACTCTACAACTCATGTTCTCGATATTACTTATTTATCTATTTATATTATTTTTTTCTTGTTGTATTTGCGCAATTTGTTGTCTTTTGCACATTGGCAGTTTGTCAGTCTTTGTTTGGGTGTAGTTTTTATTGATTTTATTGTACTTCTTTCTTCTATTGTAAATGCCTACAAGAAAATGAATCTCAGAGTAGAATATAGTGACATATATGTACTTTGAGAATAAATTTACTTTGAACTTTGAACTCATTGATAGGCATGTGCATGATAGATAAATGGGGGTCTATGTAAGAGAGCAGGGTTAGATCCAGAATAGGTTAAAGGGATGCAGAACATCATGGGCCGAAGGGCCTGTGCTGTGCTCTAATATTCTATGTTCTATGTACTTCAGTCCAATATCAGAGAATTCTGAAAGATGCTTTTGATGTCACAACGGCAACTATGCTGGAGTTCTGAAGTGCATCAATATATTTGTTATCCTTTCATCCTCTTTGAGATGGATTATTTTGTCTTCTTTAGCTGTGGGGGGAAGCTTGTTCTTTCAGATGATACATTTCACTGGGGATGAGTTTTCCCTTGAGGTTCAGGAGGATTGTGGTACTAATCATGTCCTCAAAGGGAGAGCTAATAATGACAGGACTAGTGGGATGCAGTTTTGGGGCTTTGCACATTGCTTGAAGCACACAGGAAGCAAAAATATGAAATGCTTCTCCTATAAATGTGATTTTTGATATTGATGGATTAGCTCATATAGATTAAGGGGTGCTACTTAAAGAAAATCAGATGGCAACATCTGGAGACACACTTGGAGTCTGAATGGGTACCAGGATGATAGTAAATGTCAATTCACTGTAATTTGAGTACATGAGAAGCTGTGTAAGAATGTAAGGCAAAGCCCAATACATCACAGGAACATCCCTCCCCACTACTAGTAGTATTTACATGAAATGCTGCCTCATCAAAGACCCACACTATCTGGGCTATGCCATCTTCTCACAGCTCCCATCAGACAGGAGGTACAGAACCCTAAAGTCCCACACAAACAGCTACTTCCATTCAACCAGTTGCTTCTTGTGCCAACCTACTGTGCATAACCCTGATTACTGCCTTATTAGAGCAACACTATGAGCACTTTGCACTATAATGGCCTTTGTTTTGTTCTAAATGTGTTCTTTCTTCAGTCACTTTCAATTATTTATGTTTTGTTTATGTTTTTCTTGTGGATGTTGTGTCTCTGATGCTATGTGCCTGTGATGCTGCTGCAGATCAGACTTTCATTGCATCAGTGCAGAGAAGTAGCTTTGCGCATGATGATCAACTCGACTTTGCTTCTGGTAGACTGGGCTATTATTGTCACGTATATGGAAGTGCAGTGAAAAGCTTGACTTGCATACTGTCCATAGAGATCAATTCATCACAACAGTGCTTTGAGGCAGTACAGGGTAAAACAATGACAGAGTGCAGAATGGAAGTGTAACAGTTACAGAAAATGTGTGTTGCAGACAGAGGACAAGTGTACGGCCATAATGAGGTAGACTGAGATCAAGCATCCATCTTTACATACAAATGAACTGTTCAGTGGCCTTATACCAGTAGTACAGAAGCTGTTCTTGAGCTTGGTGGTATGTGCATTCAGGCTTTTCTAACTTCTGCCAGGTGACAGTGGGTGAAGAGAGAATGTCTAGAGTGAATGGGGGTCTTTGATTATGCTGGTGAGAAGTGAGACGGAGTCCATGGAGGGGAGGCTGGTTTCCATTATGTGCTGAGTGTGTCACAATGCTCTGCAGTTCCTTGGGCAGAGCTGCTTCCATACTAAGCTGTGAAGCATCTAGGTAGGATGCTATCTACCTAGATAGGTGCATCGATAAAATTTAGTCAAAAGTCAAAGGGGAGATACCAAAATTGTTTAGACTCCTAAGGAACTAGAGGTGCTGGTGAGTTTTTATGGCCATGGTGTTAGCATGGTTAGATCTGGCTGTTGGTGATGTTCACACCTAGGAACTTGAGGCTTTCCTCTCTTGACTTCAGCACCATTGATGTAAACAAGACTGTGTGCACAGACTGCCCTCCCTAAAGTAAATGGCCAGTTCTTTTGTTTTGCTGATATTGAAGGGGTGAAAATGTACTTTAACTGCAGTAACAAAATGGCATTTTTGTCTGTAACAAAATGGAACCTGTGTTGCACCAGAGTACTTTGCTAATAGTATTTGTGCAACATTATGCCGATGAAACCTGAGAAATTGACAAACTGCAGACCCACAGATGCATTACTGGGAGAATGCCAAATACACTGATTAAGCAGACAAACATCCTGTCCTTGAACTTGTGTATAAAGGAGTGAATATGCTGTCTGTTTTTTCGAAAGTTTCACCGGCTCTTGTGTGGTGCTAGTCTTGCTTTGCTGCAAGTAAAATGAATGCACTAATGATTGATCCACTCTGAGTTAATTGTTGTTTGTTATAAGACATAATGGAAAGGTGCTTGACAAGGGAAAGATATTTGTCATGACACCATGTCACTAGACTCTTTTCCTCTCTTACCTGTTAGAGATATAGCCCACAACGGTGATATCATCTGCAAAGCTGTAGATAGAGTTGAAGTAGAGTATGGCCACACACAGTCATAAGAGTATAGGGAGTAGTTTTGCTGAGGATGCGGCCTCATGGGGCGCCAGAGTGAGAATAATTGCAGTGAAGGTTTTGCTGCCTGTCCTTACCAATTTCAATTTGTTGGTCAGGAAGTCAAGGATCTATTTGCAAAGGGAAATATTGAGTCACAGATCTAGGAGTTTCAAGTTAAGCTTGCTTGGAACTATGGCATTAAGAGTAGAGCTGTAGTTAATAAACAATAGTCTAATGTAAGTATCAATACTCTCCAGTACTTCAGAGATGCATGTGTGGCTAGGGAGATGGTGTAAACTCTTCTGTAAACTCCTAAGGAAAAAGAGGCATTGCCGTGCTTTCTTTGTAATTGCACTTGCTTGCTGGGCCCAGGACATGTCCTCTGAAATAATAACACTATGGAATTTAAAGTTGCTGACTCTCTCCATCTCTGATCCACTGATGAGAACTAGCTCATGGACTTCTGGCTTCCTTCTCCTGAAGTCAATAATTAGTGCCTTGGTTTTGTTGACGTTGAGTAAGAGGTTGATGTTATGGCACCACTCAGCCAGATTTTTAATCCCCCCCCTATTTGCTGATACATCACCGCCTTTCTTTCAGTGTATGACAGCGGTGTCATCAGCCAACTTGAATGTGACATTGGAGCTGTGCTTAGCCACACAGTGACAAGGATAAAGCCAACAGAGCAGGGGACTAACCACACAGCCGTGTGGTTCACATGTGCTGATGGGAGATGTTGTTACCAATCCAAAATGACTGGGGTCTGCAAGTGAGGAAATCAAGAATCCAGTTGCACAAGGAGGCTTGAAGGCCCAGGTCTTGGAGCTTATTGATTAATTTTGAGGGGATGATGGTGTTGAATGCTGAGCTGTAGTTGATAAAGGGCATCTGATGTATGTATATTTGTTGTCCAAGTTCCAGAGGTGAGTGAAGAACCAATGAAGTGGTACCTGCTGTGGACCTGTTGCTTCTGTAGGCAAATTGGAGCAGATCAAAGTTGCTTCTCAGGCAAGAGTTGATACGTTTCATCAGCCCTCAAAACACTTCATCATTGTGGATGCATGCTACTGGGCGATAGTCATTGAGGCAGATTACCGTGTTTGTCTCAGGCACTGGTATAATTGAAGGCTGCTTGAAGCATGTGGGTACCTCAAACTGCCAAAGCGAGAGGTTAAGGATCTCAGTGAACACTCCAGCCAGTTGATCAGCACAGGTCTTCAGTACTTGGCCATGTACCCCATCTGGGCTCGATGCTTTTTGTGTGTTCACCCTCCTGAAGGCTGCTCACACGTTGGCCTCACAGACTGAAATCATAGGATCATCAGCATTTGCAGACTTTCATGGTGGTGCCTACATTTTTTGACATTAAGGCATATAACCTTGTTTTCCTTTGAATCTGTATTAAGGAGAAATGGCTGCTAACCTCTGGAAATTAGAAACATAAGCTATGTTTCAGCTATGTGGAGTACTTCGCCATGTATTCAACATGAGCCTAAGGCTCCAGAGGGTTCCTGTACTGTGGAAGACATCCTGCCTCGTCCCTGTGCCGAAGACGCCGTGCCCCAGCGGCCTCAATGACTACAGACCGGTGGCATTGACCTCCCACATCATGAAGACCCTGGAGAGACTTGTTCTGGAGCTGCTCCAGCCTATGGTCAGGCCACACTTAGATCCCCTCCAGTTCGCCTACCAGCCCCGACTAGGAGTTGAGGATGCCATCGTCTACCTGCTGAACCGTGTCTACGCCCACCTGGACGAACCAGTGAGCACTGTGAGGGTTATGTTTTTTGACTTCTCCAGTGCCTTCAACACCATCCACCCTGCTCTGCTGGGGGAGAACCTGACAGCAATGCAAGTGGATGCTTTCCTGGTGTCATGGATTCTTGATTACCTGACTGGCAGACCACAGTACGTGTGCTTGCAACACTGTGTGTCCGACAGAGCGATCAGCAGCACTGGGGCTCCACAGGGGACTGTCTTGTCTTCCTTTCTCTTCACCATTTACACCTCGGACTTCAACTACTGCACAGAGTCTTGTCATCTTCAGAAGTTTTCTGATGACTCTACCATAGTTGGATACATCAGCAAGGGAGATGAGGCTGAGTACAGGGCTACGGTAGGAAACTTTGTCACATGGTGTGAACAGAATTATCTGCAGCTTAATGTGAAAAAGTCTAAGGAGCTGGTGGTAGACCTGAGGAGAGCTAAGGTACCGGTGACCCCTGTTTCCATCCAGGGGGTCAGTGTGGATATGGTGGAGGATTACAAACACCTGGGGATACGAATTGACAATAAACTGGACTGGTCTAAGAACACTGAGGCTGTCTACAAGAAGGGTCAGAGCCATCTCTATTTCCTGAGGAGACTGAGGTCCTTTAACATCTGCCGGATGATGCTGAGGATGTTCTACGAGTCTGTGGTGGCCAGTGCTATCATGTTTGCTGTTGTGTGCTGGGGCAGCAGGCTGAGGGTAGCAGACACCAACAGAATCAACAAACTCATTCGTAAGGCCAGTGATGTTGTGGGGATGGAACTGGACTCTCTGACGGTGGTGTCTGAAAAGAGGATGCTGTCTAAGTTGCATGCCATCTTGGTCATTGTTTCCCATCCACTACATAATGTACTGGTTGGGCACAGGAGTACATTCAGCCAGAGACTCATTCCACCGAGATGCAGCACAGAGCGTCATAGGAAGTCATCCCTGCCTGTGGCCATCAAACTTTACAACTCCTCCCTTGGAGGTTCAGACACCCTGAGCCGATAGGCTGGTCCTGGACTTATTTCATAATTTACTGGCATAATTTACATATTACTATTTAACTATTTATGGTTCTATTATTATTTATTATTTATGGTGCAACCGTAACGAAAACCAATTTCCCCCGGGATCAATAAAGTATGATTATGACTATGACTACGACTATAAGGTAGAATCTCTTTGAAATGTAAGACAAAGAGAGGGATTGATGGAGTGGATGCTGAGAAGATCTTTGGGACTGGAACTAGATATTGGGATGCAGTCTCAGAATAAGTGGTCCTCATCATCTTCTCTGTTCTCCTCCCACCCAATGGGCAGAAGATACAAAAACCTGAGAGCACATATCACCATAGGAGGACTATGGGTGAGACTAGAACTAGAGGTCATAGGTTAAAGGTGAAAGATGAAATATTTAAGGGGAACCTGTAGGGGAATTTTTTTACTCTGAGGGTGGTGAAAGTGCGCAATAAACTGCCAGTGGAAGTGATGGCTTGGGCATTTAAAAGAAGTTTTAATCAGTGCATGGTGAGAGGGATATTGAAGCCAAAGGGCCTGTTTCTGGGTTGTAGTAAATCGTAAACACAAAATAATCGCCAGATGCTGTTGTCAAAGGAACACTCACAATGCGCTGGAGGAACTCAGGCCTGCTGAGTTCCTCCAGCGCATTGTGAGTGTTCCTCTGGGTTGTAGTGCTCTATGACCCTGTGACTCTATGACCATGACCATACACAGCTTTTTACTCACTATTATCCGATTTTTGAATGGATCACTTGTATGATAAAGATGAACTCTGGATCTCCCAGTCTACCTTGTGGTGATTCTTGCACTTTATTTCCCACCTGCACCAAACTTTCTCTGTAACTCTAATATTATATTCTGCATTATGGTTTCCTTTGTACTACCTTGATGTATCAAACAATTTGTATGGATTGCATGCAAATGAAAGCTTTTCATTATATATCAGTACCTGTGGCAATAATAAACCTATGCCAATTCCTTTAGGAATGAAGAGAGGTACAATATTTTTTACATAGACTATTGCAAACTGGAAATTTTTAGCCCAGGATCACTTAATATACTCAGACCGGGCAGGGAATCACAGGACCGTGCAGGGAAAGACTTGAATATGCAGGGAATAGACCAATGCAGGCAGATAAGATTAGTTTGATTGGAATCATGGTTGGTGTAGACATGTGGCAAAAAAGTCCTGTTCCTGTGCTATATTGTTCAATGCTTTATTGAGATCATATGTGTTTTTAGACAAACAGAGGTTTGGGGATCTGTAAAATATAGTGCATGATTAGCCATGATAGAATTGAATCAGGAAATAGACTTACGACATTCTCTTGCTTCTGTTGTAAATTCCGTCTATTGGCTTACCAGCAATCTATAGGAGCTTGAAGCATTTCCTTTGTGAGATGGACATGCTGTGTGTTCAGTAGAATAATGGACTTACATAGAGTGCTAAATCACAGAAAAAGGCCTTACAGGCCATCAGGTTCACACCAGCTATTAACCACCCATTTACACTAATCTTACATTATTCCCAGTTTTTACTCCCCGCATTCTCATCAGCTCACCCCGGTTTCCACCATTCACCACTATACTTAGGGCCAATTAATCTACCGACCTGCATATCTTTGGGATGGGGAAAGAAACCAGAAGAAACCCAAACACAGAGCACCTGAGGTCAGGACTGAACGTACATTTTTGGAGCTATGAGCAGCAGACCCACTAGGTGATGGATTAAATGAGGTACTGAGCTGCGCTGTTGGAAATTGCGTAGGTGTTAGGAGGCGATAGGCGAAGAGTTTCACAGCCTTGACTTCAGCTGCTCAGGTTTTGATCTCCAGAATTATCACCATAAATCCGTCGTCTTTCAAGATTCTTTACCGATCCTACTTCTTTGACCAAACTAATAATTTCCTGTCCTAATATCTTGTCAAGTGGTTTGATGTTACATTCCTGGATGGAGCTGATGTCGGGATTTATTTTGCTTCATTAAAAGCACACCGATTTGAAATTTACAACCAAGAGCACAACCCCATTTTACACTCATCACACCCAGTGCGTCTCACTGTAGGAATCTTCTGTTTAATCTAAAAATGAAGTAGCAATTCTCCAGCTATCCTTAGTGCAATATTATATTTTACAAAAGTATTAGCATATTCAATAGCTTTTCAAAACCTCAATTAAGGAAAAATTGGTGACCATCATTTCAGTGAGGTAAGGGCCTCTGGTTCTTAATATGTGCAATCCCATATTGATTGTAATAAGAATTTTGTTCTTCAGCAAGTTGAAATGCTCGCTTTTGTCTTATTAGCTAAGTACCTGTATTGCAAAGGTTAAATTAAAGGGACCTACTGTAATTGGTGAGAGATCTCTCAATCATCAAGACCATTTGACAACCTTTACCCACTGGATACCACGTGGTCCACATACATGTCAGGTTTGTTTTTTCCTGAGGCAATGATTCATCTTCTTCTTAAATTGTTGAGACTGTTACTTTTTTTTTATATAAGGTATTTTATTAAACCTCCCAATTCCTGAATGAAACCATTGACTTCCAAGTCAATTGGGCAATAATTTAATTTGTTTTCCAGAGATTAGACCAGGTAACAGGGGATAATCCTGTCTGAGCATGAAATGGAAACTTTCTTTCTGACGTATTGTACTTGTACAGCAAGAAGGCTAAGAAATTCAGTGTAAGCTATTCGCTGGTAAATCAGTTGTGGTTCAGTTGCCTCTCTGACTGTTTCATACTCTTTGCCTCTTGTTCATGCCATTTCACTAATCAAAAAGCATGTTGGTTTGACTCCGTCTTTCAACCAGGAAGGTCAAAAAAACTTTGAAACAAATGTTATTTATTTTCCCCCTTCTGTAGTGTCTGAATCAACATGGCTAGCTAAATTAGGATTAAGCAAAGACACTGAATCATGAATCTTACAGCTCAGGAGAGGGGTGTTTTGTCCATTCTGTCCGTGCTAGCTCTTTGAAAGAGCTCTCCAATTAGTGCTGCTTGTCCAGTTAGAGCTTTCTTATTAGTGCCACTCCTCCAGTTCTGTCTGAAAGGAAGGTTGAAGCAACTTCAATGGGAACTTTCATAATGAATTGAAAGGTATAAGACTGTAGGATATGTTTACCCTTTGAAATTTCCCATTGAATCTGCTTCCCCATCTTTCCAAAGAAGAGGATCCAGAGCACAATCCATAGAGAGATCCAGCATGGGAATTGGCCTTTCAGTCCACCGAGTCTGCACTGGCCATCAACCATCTATGTTATGGAGCTAAGGCAGTTACTACATGTAAAATTCCTACTTTTGCACTAACACAGCTCTTTTGACAATTATCTTAAATCTCTGTAAGAGATTGGGGTGTAAGTGAGTGTTAACTTGGAGAATGTGGAACGTAAGTAAAAACACTGCGTAACAAAATAATCTTTTGAAAGCACAAGGACTTCTGATTAACCTCACTGTGGTAGCAAGTGTTCTTTGGACCTCCTCTGCCAAGGCATTCCATTAAAGTACTATATCACATGTCACTGAATGTCATCAGGTAATGCGGCTCAGAAGTGGGTCCTTGGCCCAAACTGTCCATGCTGACCAAGATGCACATCTGAGCTAGTTCCACTTGTCTGCGTTTGGTCCATACACCTCGAGGCCAGGGGTTCCCAACCTGAGGCCTATAGATCCTTCAGATAATGGTAAGGGTCCATGGCAGAAAATTTCTTGGGAACCCCTGCTCTAAACCTTTTCTATCCACATATCTGTCCAAGTGCCTTTTAAACATTGTTATTTTACATGCCTCAACCACTTTCTCTGGCAGCTTGTTCCATGTGCATACCTTCTTCTGGGTGAAAAGATTCCCCTCAGATTCCTTTTAAATCTTTTCCCTGTTATCATAAACTCATGTCCTCTAGTGTATGATTCCCTTCCTTGGGATAAAGACTGCATATTCACCCCATCTATGTGGCTCATCATTTTATATGTTGCTATAAAGTCACTACCCAGTCTCCTATATGGCAGGAAATGAAGCCTAGACTGCCCAATCTCTCCCTATAACTCAAGTCCTCAAGTGCTGGCAGCATCCTCATGAATCTTCCTCGTGCTCTTTCTACTTACTTAATGAGTCAATGTCTTCCCCTTTAACTGAAGCATAGAACAGATGCATAGGCATGGGTGGTGGTAGTTTCCACTCCTCAGGAACCAGGTGGCAGAGCGATGCAGCTTGTAGATTCAATCTGACCTCTGCTGATGTCCATGTGGAGATTGTACATTCTGCCTGTGACCTTGAGTGCTCCAATTTCCTCCAACCTCCCCCTGGTACCATCCTCCTTCCCCTTCTCCCATGGTCCACTGTCCTCCCTTATCAGATTCTTTCTTCTTCAGCCCTTTACCTTTACCACCTATCATGATCCAGCTTCTTACTTCATCCCCCTCCCCCACCCATCTGCCTTCGCCTTCCCCTTCACCTGGTTTCACCTATCACCTGCCAGCTTGTACTCCTTCCCCTCCTCCCCACATTCTTATTCTGGCTTCCTCCCACTTCCCTTCCAGCCCTGATGAAGGGGTTTGGCCCAAAACGTAGGTTGTCTGTTCCTTTCCATGGATACTGCTGGACATGCTGATTTCCTTCAACATTCTGCATGTGCTGCTCTGGATTTAGACCATAAACGGGGCGTCTGAAGTGTCCAGGGAGGGGTAGCACCTCTGGTGAAGGGCTTGTTGTGTCCATTCCAGGGCAGTTTGTCCCCACTGGACACTCAGCCATCATCTGTGGCTCCAAGTAGCTTTCTGCATGCACCAGCTGCCACATTCCAGTACACCACTATGGCAGGTGGGCTAAATCAGGTGAGGGTAGCCAGCAGCCTCAAACCCCAGTGAGACAGGGACATGCCTGTCCTAGCTTGCGAAGTCAGTTCTGGCGGACTGGGCGGATGAGATTTGCAGTGATCCAAGTGCCAAGAAGGTGGGTCTGCAACACTCCATGGAAAGTGAAGGGCATGACAAAGCACAGAAGAGGCCGTGATCATTCACTACAACCAGGGAAGACCCCAATATGCTGCTTGTTCATACCATTGGACCCAGAATTCCGCGATCCAGAGAGTGGAACATCCTCGGTGCAATGGCTTTTCCACTTTAAAAACTCTCCCACACAGGTTTCCTATCATTGTCAGACATGACAGATAATCACCAGATCATAAGACCATAAGATATAGGAGAAAAATTAGGCCATTCAACCCATCAAGTCTGCTTTGCTATTCCATCATGGCTGAATTATTATCCCTCTCAGCCCCATTCTACTGCCTTTTCCCCATAAACTTTGACGCCCTGACTAATCAAGAATATATCTGATTCTGCTTTATATACACTCAATGACTTGACCTCCACAACCATCTGTGACAATGAATTCCACAGATTCACCACTTTCTGACTGAAGGAAATCCTCCTCATTTCTGCTATGAAGGGATGTCCCTGAATTCTGGGCAATGCCTCTGGTCCTAGTCTCCCCCACTATAGGAAACATGCTCTCCACATCCACTCTATATAGGCCTTTCAATACTTGATATGTTTCAATGAGATCCCTCCTCATTCTTCTAAATTCCAGTGAGTACAGGCCCAGAGCCATCAAACACGCCTCATACGTTAATCCTTTCATACATGCTGAGCTCACAGAAATCCTGCCCTCTGATGCTACAGTGTTCACATCTGCTGCCAAATTCTGCCCCGTGCGCAAGTGCCATGGGTGCTCATTAGAAAGAAAGAAGTTTCCAACTAACTTACCGGCAGGCTAAGATCACTGATTTCTGTGACCTTGCCGTAAAGATCTGCGCAAAGGTTGGATATAATGAAGTAAACCTGCAAACATGAAAAAAAACACTTATAGTTGGTTACCCAGCCCTTGCTTGTTTTAAAATTTGCACTGTAATTTTCAATTTGATAGCAAGGTAATTGAAGAGCTCTAAATTACAGTACCCAGGAAGCTGTGAGAAGGGAATCCTTCAAAAGCATTTACAAAAGGAATAGATAGTATTGGATGATTTATGATCCTCCCCATGTGTCCTCTACACTGTTCTGATCTGTAGATCACAGGCTACAAATAGAGGCCTTAGGAAAGGTGTAAAACAAGTTTGCTGTCATGGAAACCTCCCTTGGAAATAAAGACTGAGAGGTGAGTCAGTGGAGATCTTCTTTGTTATAATAGGAATTGCAAACGTGAATGTGGATTTGTGTTCACTGATCGTAGAGTCATACAGCACGGAAACAGGCCATTCAGCCCAAATAATCCATGCTGCCCAAGATTCCCATATACTCTAGCCCTACTGGCTCATGGTTGGCCCATAGCCCTCTCAGCCTTTTCGACCCATGTACCTTGTCAAGTACTTTTTAAATGATGGTAATGTACCTGCCTCAGTCACTTCCTCTGGCAGCTTATTCCGTATACTCACTGCATGAAAGAGTTGCCCCTTAGGTTCCTATTAAATCTCTCCTTCTTATGTTAAACCTACGCCCTCCAGTTCTTAATTCCCCAACAGTTAGGATAAAGACTGTACATTCACTTCATCATAATATTTACACCTCTATAATGTCACCCCTCATTCTCCTACACTCCAATGAAGATAAGTACTAATCTGTTCAACCTCTCTCCATAACTCAGTCTCTTGAGTTCTATCAACATCCTCCTAAATCTCCTCTCCATTCTCTCCAGCTTAATGGCACCTTTCCTTTAGCAGCATCATCAAAACAGAACACAATATTCCAAATGTGGCCTCATGAATGTTTTGTACAACTGCAATATAATGTTCCAACTACTGCACTCAAGTGTGAGTGTGGTATTTTTTTTGTCACGCTGGACTGATGAAGTCTAGCACGACAAAGTCTGTCTATCTGCGACACCACCTTCAGCAAAGTATGTATTTATACTGCTAGGTCCCTCTGTTCTACAAAGTACAAAAGTTCAAGGCGAAATTCCCTGCAACATTCCCTAGGCTACTGTCGTTCATTGTGCAAGTCCTACCCTCATTTGTCTTCCCAAAATGCAGCATCCTGCACTTTTTTTCAAGTTAAACTCCATGTGCCATTTCTTTGCCTATTCACTCAGCTGATCAAGAACTCTCTAGAGTGAGAATTAAAAGCTGGGGAATCCTAGATAGCCTTAGAGTCAAGCTGCACAGAAACAGGCCCTTCAGCTCATCATGTCCATGCGAACAATCAAGGAGTACCTATACTAATCCCATTTGCCATTGTTTGATCCATAGCCTTGTATGGATTGGCAATTCAAGTGCTTGTTTCAACACTGTACTTCCTTAAAGCTGTGAGAGTTCATTTTCATCATCTGCTCAGGCAGTGTGTTCCAGATTCATATGAGGTGAGTACTGGGTAAGACACACTCCATCAAGAGGTGCAAGGTATTCCAATACTTGAACTTCAACTACAAGCTCTCATGGGGGAGATAGTAGCAGTAAGCAAATTAAAACTATAGTGTATCTCAGAGAAAACTGAAAGATAATCTGGAAATATTCGTAATTCAGGTCCAATTTGAATAAATTGAATTAATTTATTATTGTCACATGTACCAAGAAACTGTGAAAAGAGTTTGCCTGCGTGCCACCTATACAGATCATTAAATACATAAGTGTGTTCAGGTAGTAAAAAGAGATTTAAAAAAAACAGAATGCAGAAAATAATGTTACAGTTAGAGATAAAGTGGAGTGCTGTAAGCAAGTAAAGTGCATAAGTCACAATGAGGTAAATTGGGAGACAAGCATTCATCTTTTAGTAAAGGAGAGATCCTTTCAAGAGTCTGATAACTGTGGGATAGAAGCTGATCTTGAGCCAGGTGGTACATGTTCTGAAGCATTTGTATCTTCTGCCTAATGGGAAACGACAGAACAGAGAGTGACCAGAGAGGGAGGGGTCTTGATGGTATTAACTGCTTTCCTAAAGGGTAGTATGGTATGAAATGTAGACAGCAGCAGTCAAAGGGAGATTCTTTTCTGTAATGGACTGGGCTTTATTCATAACTCTCTGCAAGTTCTTATGTTCTTGGGCAGAGCAGTTTCCATGCTAAGTTGTGATGAATCCAAATAAGACTGCAACTATCATATCGGTGTGCTCTCCTTGGGTCTACAGTTACATTGACGTGAGAAAGTAACGGAAAAAAATCAGCTATTTATATCACGGAAGATCATTTTGAAATACTTGCTCTGTGGAAACAAGTATTCTTTCAGAGGAGATGTAAAATAAGGCCCCTCTTGATCTCTAGGGGATATAATGCCCCATAGCTTCCTTGGAGCACTACAGAGGAGTTGCACCAGTATCATTTCCCTCAAACACATTGTATAAAGATAGACTAAAACAATAAAATAATTTTTGTGTTGTGATGGTGCAGAGGCACTTTTTACACAATGAAATATTTTGACAGCATTGATGATTTTGGAAGTACAAGTGCCAATCTGCATTCAGCAAACTTCCAGAAATAGAGCTTGCTCGAGACCAGATCATCTACTATACAGCAATATTGGATGAGGAATAAATGATATCCCGGGACATTATTAAAGTCATAGGATCATAGAGAAGTACAGCACAGAAACAGGCTCTTTGGCCCATCTAGTCCAAGCTGAAAGCACTTTAATTGCCTACTCCCATCGACCTGCATTGAGACCATAGCCCTCCATGTGACTACTATCCATGTGCGTATCCAAACTTCTCTTAAATGTTGAAATCAAGCTCACATGTAGTGGCAGCTCATTCCACACTCTCATGACCCTCTGAGTGAAGATGTTTCCCCTCCTCATGTTGTCCTTAAACCTCACCTTTCACCCTTAACCCATGGCCAGTCTCAATGGAAACTGCTTCCTTGTCAACCTTGTTTGCATCTTTCCTGTAGAAAAGTGACCAAATCTGCACACAATACTCCAAATTAGGCTTCACCAGTGTCTTATACAACTTCAACATAACATGCCATCTCCTGTACTCAAATTATCGATTTAGGAAGGCTAATGTGCCAAAAGCTTTCTTTATGACCTTATCAACCTTATCACCACTTCCAATGAATAATGGACCTGTATTCCCAGATCTTTTTGTTCTACCACACTCCCTACTGTTCACTGTGTCAGACCTACCCTGGTTGGTCCTACCAAAGTGCAAAACCTCATACTTGTCTGCATCAAAATCCTTTCACCTTTTTCAGCCCATTTTTCCAGTGGATGCAGATCCCTCTGCAAGCAACGATAGCCTTCCTCACTGTCCACTACACCCCAAATCTTGGTGTCATCCATAAATATGCTGATCCAGTTAACCACATTCTCATCCAGGTCATTGATATAGATGACAAAGAACACACCACTAGTTACAGGCCTCCAGTCAGAGAGGCAACCATCTACTACCTTTCTCTGGTTTCTCCCACAAAGCCAATGTCTAATCCAATTCACTACTTCATCCTGAATGCCGAGCAACTGAACCTTCATGACCAGCCTCCCAAGCGGGACTTTATCAAGTGCCTCACTAAAGTCCATGTAGACAACATTCACTGTCTTGCCTTCATCCACTTTCCTGGTAACTTCCTTGAGAAACTCTATAAGAGTGGTTAGACATGACCTGCCATGCACAAAGCCATGCTGACTATCCTTAATCAGTCCGTGTCTATCCAAATACTTACAGATCTGGTCCCTAAGAATACCTTCCAATAACATTCCCACTACTGATGTCAGACTCATCGGCCTATAATTTCCTGGATTATGTTTAGCAGAACTATATTGGCAATCCTCCAATCCTCTGGTACCTCTCCTGTCGCTAAGGATATTTTAAATATCTCTGCCAGAGCCCCTGCAATTTCTGCACTTCCTTCCATAGGATCTGAGGGAACACCTTGTCAGGCCTGGGGATTTATCCACCGTAATTTTCCTCAGGGTAGCAAACACTTTCCCCTTTGTAATCTGTACTGAGCCCATGAAGCTGATGCTACTTTTCCTTATGTCTATAGACTTTATATCCATCTCCTGATTAAATACAGATGCAAAGAATTCATTTAAGATCTCCCCCATCTGATTTGGCTCCACACATGGATTATCATTCTGGTCTTCCAGAGGACCAATTTTGTCCCTTGCAATGCTTTTGCCCTTAAACATTTCTGTAGAGTCCCTTGAGATTCTCCTTCTCCTTGTCTGCTAGAGCAACTTCATGCATTATTTTAGCCTTCCTGATTGTTTTCTTAAGTGTTCTCTTGCACTTTTTGTACTCCATAAGCACTTCATTTGCTCCTACTTGCCTATACCTGCTATACACGTCCTTTTCTTCTCTTAACCAGGGCTTGAATATTTCTTGAAAACCAATGTTCCCTATACTTGGTATCTTTAGCTTTCAGTCTGACAGGCACAGCCTGTCCCAATCTACACTTGCCAGATCATTTCTGACACCATCAAAATTGGAATCTCAACCTGCAGATCAGACCAATCTTTTTGCATATTTACTTTGAAACTAATGGCATTGTGGTCACTGGATGCAAAGTGTTCCCCTACACAACTTCTGGCACCTACCCTGTCTCATTCCCTAATAGCAGAAGCAGTATCACATGCTCTCTCGTTTGGGACTTCTACGTTCTGATGAAGAAAACTTTTAGATTTAGATTTAGATGATGAGAACACTCAGTCCTCTTTTATTGTCATTTAGGAATGCATACATGCATTAAGAAATGATACAATGTTTCTCCGGAGTGATATCACAGAAAAACAGGACAAACCAAAGACTAACACTGACAGAACCACATAATTATAACATATAGTTACAGCAGTGCAAAGCAATACCATAATTTGATGAAGAACAAACCATGGGCACGGTAAATAAAGTCTCAAAAGTCCCCGAGTCGATCGACTCCCGAGGCCCCGATAGCAGGCGGCAAAAGGGAGAAACTCCCTGACATAAACCTCCAGGCACCGTCAACTTGCCAATAGCTTGAAAGCAGCTGACCACAGCTGACACCGAGTCCATCCGTCCGAAAACTTCGAGCTTCCGACTAGCCTCTCCAATACACCCTCCCGAGCACCATCCACTACCGAGTGCCTTCGACCTCGCCCTGGCCGCTGAAACACACAAAGCCAAGGATTTCGGGGCCTTCTGCTCCGGAGATTCAGGTTACCACACAGTAGCAGCGGCAGCAGAGCGGGCATTTCAGAAGTTTTCCAGATGTTCCTCCGTACTCTCACGTCTGTCTCCATCAAATCAGAATTGTGCACAGTCCCCTATTTGACAGATAACAGACATCACCACCAAAGTGGATGCGCGCGCTGAACACATTTGAAGATCTCTATCCTATCTAATCCTTTTACAGTATGGAATTCCCAGTCAATATGTGGCAAGTTAAAATCACCTACTATAACCTACTCTTGTTTCTTGCAACAGTCTACAACCTCTTTACAAATTTGTTCCTCTAAATTCCCAGGACTGTTGGGTGGTCTGTAATATAGCACTATTAATGTAGTCATAACTTTCTCATTTCTCAGTTCCACTCATAACATCTCACTAGTCGAGTTCTGCAGTCGGTCCTGACTGAGCACTGCGGTGACATTTTCCCTGACTAGTAATGCCACCCCTCTTCCTTTAATCCCTCCTACTCTGTCACGTCTAAAACAATAGCACCCCGGAATACTGAGCTGCCTGTCCTGCCCCTCCTGCAACCGAGTCTCACTAATGGCTATAATGTCATACTTCCGGCTGTTCATCCATGACCTGAGTTCATCCGCCTTTCCTACGATACTTCTTGCATTGAAGCATACACAGCTTAGGACACTAACCACACTATACTCAACCTTTTAATTCCTGACTTTGTCTGAGGTCTTACCAACATCTGCCTCTCCACCAACTGTTCCGGCACTCTGATTCCCACCCCCTGCAACTCTAGTTTAAACCCCACTGTGCAGCATTAATAAACCTTCCCACTAGGATGTTAGTCCCCTTCTAGTTCAGGTGCAAACTGTCCCAACTTCCCTGGAAGAGAACCCAATGATCCAAAAATCTTATGCCCTCCCTCCTACACAAACTCCTTAGCCACGTGTTAAACTGTATATCTTCCTAGTTCTGGCCTCACTAGCACATGGCAATAGTAGTAATCCTGAGTTCACAACCATGGAGGTCTTGCCCTTGAACTTAGCACCGTCCTACCCATGTTGTTGGTACCTACACGGACCATAACTTCTGGCTGTTCACCCTCCCACTTAAAAATGCTAAGGCCTCGATCTGAGATATCCCAGACCCTGCACCTGGGAGTTAACATGCCATCCAGGAATCTTGATCTTGCCCACGAACTTCTTGTCCATTCCCCTAACCCATGAATCCCCTATCACCATGGTGTGCCTTTTCTTTCCCCTTCCCTTCTGAGCCATGGAGCCAGACTCAGTGCCAGAGACCAACCACTGTGATTTCACTCTGTTCAGTCATCCCCCTGATAGTACCCTTAACCCCTTTCCCCTTCCTGACTGTCACCCAGTCTCCCGTGACCTGCACCTTGGATGTAACTACATCTCTACATGTTCTATCTAGCACCCCTTCAGCCTCCCAAATGAACTGGAGTTCATACAGTTCCAGCTGCAACTCCTTAGCGCAGATTATTAGAAGCTGCAGCTGGATTCACTTCTCACAGATGCAGTTGTCAGAGACACCGGAGGTCTCCCTGACTTCCCACATCCCACAAGAGGAGCATTCAACTATCCTGCCTGACATCTCTACTGTCCTAACTAAGCAAACATAAAGAAGGGAAGGAAAAGAAAACTTTACCTTGTCTTTCTTTTGCTTTCTCTGACTGAAGCCTCTCTTCTCTGAAGCCTTGAAGAGCTAAGGCCTCAAGATCACCACTCTGGCTCTGTCCACTCAGATGATGGCCACTGCACTTGCCCCTGCCTTCCTTTAATACGCTCCTGCTAATCAATCCCAAATACCGATTGGTTGTAGGTCAAAGCTCAATTACATTGCCGTGACCCACCGCTGCCTTTTTCTACTCGGTCAGTTCACCTGATTGAAATTCCCTCCTCCCAAACTTCTGATATCCGGATTGGTTGCTGGTCAAAGCTCAAATATTATGTTGTTGTTATGAAAACGTACTGTGCATAAATTGGCTGCAGTGTTTCACAACAGTAAGTGCATATTGAAAGTACTTTAAGACACATAGTTTGGTTGTAAAGTGCATTAGAAAGCACTGAGGTTACAAAAACAAGTTCTCTTTTTCCATAACTTAGACAAGAAATTTCCAAAGGCTCTGAAGAGCAGAGTAGAACATCTTCTGCTGTTAACTCTCTGACCCCAAAGCGTGCTTTCAATCCCATTGGCTTTGTTGCCATGGCTTTCCTGAATGTTGAAGATCGAGCCTGGCATGGAAACCTCATATTATGAGTTGTATTTTGATAGCCAGGAACAAAGGACTTAAATTGATGCCCCATAAGGCAATGCTAAGGCATTATGTTATCTTATCTGATAACTATAAATAGCCACCTTCAATTTCCACTCTAATACCTGCCGCAGAATAGAGAGAAAATTACTGGATGGAGAAATAAATGTCTTTTCAGCATTTGGCAAGTCAAAAGTCACATGTTTTGGAATTTCATATGCAGGAAAATATAATTTTATATTTGGAAAAATAATCTGCTTTTATAAGTGTGGTGATTTTTTTTTTCTTTATTGCCTTCAATCAAAATAAACCCAATGGTATCACTGTCCTGTTAAAACAAACCTGAGTGAGCTGCAGAAGATTTTGATGCCAGGTCATCACTCAGCTGGATAGGAAGGGAAACAGCCTGAAATGGTTCGAGAAAGATGGCCTCAATCAAAACTTCAGTGTTGCTTTTGAGTGGTCAGAGCACATAATCCATGGCTCCATTTACCCGTTTTACAAAATAATCCAGTGAAAATGCGTGATGCATCCAGTTTAAAAAGAATTCTTTAGTATTTCAGTCATATCAAGTGTTAATTCCTGAGCAGTTTTCAATAATCAGCTTATGTCGTAGGTTGAGCAATGATACACAGATGCATTCTGTGGGGTATGTTATAACACAGCAGATAAATTACTGGACTAGCAGTCAGAATTCCGGACCACTGGTTCAGATACACAATCAATTATCCCATCGTAAAAGTGGAAATTTAGAAGAAAATATGAAATGCACAAAAAAGGCCTGGTCTCAGTGGCAGTGACTGTGTAAGCATCTGAGCTACAGATGCACAATGGAAAGTGTCTTATCAGGACACATTGCAGCTGGGCACGGCAACTGCTCTGCCCAAGGCCACAAGAAACTGTACACAGTCGTGAACACATCCCAGTCGATCACGAAAATCCAGTCTCCCCTCCACTGACTCTATTTAGAGTCACAGAGTCATAGAAAAGTACAGCACAGAAATAGGCCCTTCGACTCAATTTTGTCCGTGCAAGCCATTTACTCATTTTGCTGCTTCAGGAAAGCAACAAACATAATCAAAGAACCACCCACCCCCCACCCACCCTTGGTCATTCTTTCTCCTCTCACCCCCAAGCAGCTGAGAGAACATACCACCAGACTCTGGGACAGCTTCTATCTTACTGTTACTGGACTCTTGAACAGACCTTTACTGTGACAAAGGTGAAGTCTTGACCTCCCAATTTCCCACATTGTGGCCCTTGCACTTTGTCTGTCTACCTGTATGACACTTTCTTTATAACCGTAACACTTCGTACTACCTCAGTGAGCTTATTTTTAAAATGGTCTGTCTGGATAGCACACAATCAAAAGCTTTACACTGTATTTTGGTACACATGACAATAATAAACCAATTATCAACCATGAAAAACATGTCCTTGAGTGAGTTTACCATCCTCTTATCTGCATGTGGCTCCAGATCCACTGACGTGGTTAGTTAACTGCCTCCCCTCAATTCAGAGGCAATTAGAGATAGACAATCAATTCTGCTGCTAGCAGCATGACCACAGTCTGTGAACGAGCAACAAAATAAAACGAAAGACAGAAACAGAAAATCTTAGCAGGTCAGGCAACATCTATGAAAAGAGAAACAGTCAATGTCTCAGATCTGGGATAATGCGTCAGAATGGGGAAAGTGGATTTCATTTTTAATCAAAGACTGTTCGATTTGTTTAATACTCCCATGTTATGTCATTGACATGCAAGAGCACAAAGGGATGAATTTGGGAGTCTGTTATGGGATTCTTTTCTAGTTTATCCATGAAGGTATTGTCAGAGCTCCTGAGTTATGGGGAGAGGGTGGTCAGGACAGATCTTTATTCCTTGGAAATTAGGAGAGGGAGAGGAGACCTGAAAGAAGTGTTTAAAATTGTGAGAGGCATAGATAAGATAAGATAGTCTTTTCCCCAGGATAGGCAAGTCCAAAACTAGGTTTATGATGAGGAGGGAAGGATGGAAAAAAGATCTGAGGGGTTACTTTATCATGCAGAGGATTCTGAGTGTATGGAATGAGCTGCCAGCGACAGGTACAATAGTATCACTTAAGAAACACTTGGTTAGGGTTAGGCGCATAGAAGGTGTGGCCCGAATGCAAGAGATTAGCAGAAGCCAGGTGGACAATGTGCTTGACATGGACTTATTGGGCTAAAAGTCTTGTATTGGAGGGTGGAGTGAAATCAAGATGGCGCTAAACAGCAACTCCTTTGCTTGTATCTTCAGAAACAGCTCTATTTCCATCTATCTCTTTTTTTCCTTTTCAAGGTACTTTTGAAAACCCTGACCTGGAGTTACACGCTGACTTTGGTTCTTTGTGGGAATGGGTCCCGCTCTTAGGGCCACTGTCAGGACGCTGGAGCAGGGATCCAATTGCAGACAAAGTACTCTGCACACAGTGATATTAATTGAGTAACAAATCATGAGGTGCAAACAAAGTCAGCGTCAAAGTTCAGGCAGAGATCAAAACATCCAGAGAACTCCAAAAACCAGAATCAGGAAACAGACAGACAGACAGACAGACGTCAGATACAAATGCTGGAAAGGCTCAGGAAAATTCACTGGCACTATCTGACAACAAACAGGTGAAAACACAGGACTAAAATACACTGAGCAATAAACAGAGAGGCAGATGATAGGTGGAGCACAATGAGACACAGGTGGCAGCAATACAGGTGATAATGAGAAACGGGAGGGGCGGAGTACTCGGTAATACAGGGGCCAGAGTAGAGCAGGAGCGGGGACAGGAGCACATAGCAACAGGGGGAAAACACACAAAAAGACCAAGTTCAACTGGAGGTACTGACAACCTCACAACTAGCTGCTTATTGATATCCCAAGGACATGGCCTGGAAGGTGAGTGTGCCTTCAGGGTTCTGGATTTTCATTCCTCTAGAGATGTGCTGATTCTAGGCCCGTGCCCCTGACTGAAGCATCACGGGAGAACACGGAACATCGGGAGCAGCGGATTAGCTGTCGGGGTTGTGTGTCCAGGGATCTGCACCTTTTTGGTGCTGACTCTCTGGGCTCAGAGCTCGGAAAAAGTGACACAACAGACTTTTAATATAGTAAATCAGCGAGTTGTTTGTTATGTCTCCCCTCTCGCCTTGAAACAGGGATACCTCTTTTTTCCCCTATTAGAGAGAGAGAGAGAGAGAGCCTGTTGTATGTCAAATTACCGGGTAAATGAGTAGACTTTCGGGTACTGCAAGTCTGTGTCTTTATTGATGCTTGCTGCATGCTTGAGTGCTCAGTGGAGGGTATTGATGGTTTTTTGCTGGTGGGGGGGTTGTTGCTTTGCTGCTGCTTATGTGTGGGAGGGGAGAGCTGGGGGAGCGGCTTTGGGTTTCTAACATTTAACTATCATTCATTATTTGGGGCACTTCTCTGTTTTCATGGATGTTTGCAAAGAAAAAGAATTTCAGGATGTATATTGCATACATTTCTCTGACATTAAATGTACCTATTGACCAAATCTTACCCTGTAGTTGCTTATCTCACTGTTGAAAGCCCATGATGACTCACTGCATTAGAATATATCCCTTATGCCAGTTATCCGTGTCTGCTGGGTTACTGACTCTCATACAGGAACCATTGGTTTCTTACTTTTTGCCCAATGTAACATGCTAACGTTGCAACAGTATTTCTTCTGGGGCCTTTCAGGACTGATATTAAAGTGGTTTCCTGAGACCGTAGGCTTATACCTCCACAAACAGTAGGTCATATTCCTGGAAGTGTGATCACATGACCTCCTGGCTTCTTCTGCCATTGGTCCATCAACCCACCTATACTTGCAATCCATCTGATGGGAAGGTAAAAGTGAAGAAGCATACAAATTAGCCAGAAAAAGTGGCTCACCTGAGGACTGGGAGAAATTCAGAGCTCAGCAGAGGAGGACAAAGGGCTTAATTAGGAAGGGGAAAAAAGATTATGAGAGAAAACTGGCAGGGAACATAAAAACTGACTGTAAAAGCTTTTATAGATATGTGAAAAGAAAAAGATTGGTTAAGACAAATGTAGGTCCCCTACAGACAGAAACAGGTGAATTGATTATGGGGAACAAGGCCATGGCAGACCAATTGAATAATTACTTTGGATCTGTCTTCACTAAGGAGGACATAAATAATTTTCCGGAAATAGTAGGGGACAGAGGGTCTAGTGAGATGGAGGAACTAGGGAAATACATGTTACTAGGGAAGTGGTGTTAGGTAAATTGAAGGGATTAAAGGCAGATAAATCCCTAGGGCCAGATGGTCTGCATCCCAGAGTGCTTAAGGGAATAGCCCAAGAAATAGTGGATGCATTAGTGGTAATTTTTCAAAACTCTTTAGGTTCTGGACTAGTTCCTGAGGATTGGAGGGTGGCTAATGTAACCCCACTTTTTAAAAAAGGAGGGAGAGAGAAACCAGGGAATTATAGACCGGTTAGCCTAACATCGGTGGTGGGGAAACTGCTAGAGTCAGTTATCAAAGATGTGATAACAGCATATTTGGAAAGCGGTGATATCATCGGACAAAGTCAGCATGGATTTGTGAAAGGAAAATCATGTCTGACGAATCTCATAGAATTTTTTGAGGATGTAACTAGTAGAGTGGATAGGGGAGAACCAGTGGATGTGGTATATTTGGATTTTCAAAAGGCTTTTGACAAGGTCCCACACAGGAGATTAGTGTGCAAACTTAAAGCACACGATATTGAGGGTAAGGTATTGATATGGATAGAGAGTTGGTTGGCAGACAGGAAGCAAAGAGTGGGAATAAACGAGACATTTTCAGAATGGCAGGCAGTGACTAGTGGGGTACCGCAAGGCTCAGTGCTGGGACCCCAGTTGTTTACAATATATATTAATGACATGGATGAGGGAATTAAATGCAGCATCTCCAAGTTTGCGGATGACACGAAACTGGGTGGCAGTGTTAGCTGTGAGGAGGATGCTAAGAGGATGCAGGGTGACATGGATAGGTTAGGTCAGTGGGCAAATTCATGGCAGATGCAATTTAATGTGGATAAATGTGAAGTTATCCACTTTGGTGGCAAAAACAGGAAAACAGATTATTATCTGAATGGTGGCCGATTAGGAAAAGGGGAGGTGCAACGAGACCTGGGTGTCATTATACACAAGTCATTGAAAGTGGGCATGCAGGTACAGCAGGCGGTGAAAAGGCGAATGGTATGCTAGCATTTATAGCAAGAGGATTCGAGTACGGGAGCAGGGAGGTACTACTGCAGTTGTACAAGGCCTTGGTGAGACCACACCTGGAGTATTGTGTGCAGTTTTGGTCCCCTAATCTGAGGAAAGACATCCTTGCCATAGAGGGAGTACAAAGAAGGTTCACCAGATTGATTCCTGGGACGGCAGGACTTTCATATGATGAAGGACTGGGTGAACTAGTCTTATACTCATGGAATTTAGAAGATTGAGGGGGGATCTGATTGAAATGTATAAAATCCTAAAGGGATTGGACAGGCTAGATGCAGGGAGATTGTTCCCGATGTTGGGGAAGTCCAGAACGAGAGGTCACAGTTTGAGGATAACGGGGAAGCCTTTTAGAACCGAGATTAGGAAAAATTTCTTCACACAGAGAGTGGTGAATCTGTGGAATTCTCTGCCACAGGAAACAGTTGAGGCCAGTTCATTGGCTATATTTAAGAGGGAGTTAGATATGGCCCTTGTGTCTAAAGGGATCAGGGGGTATGGAGGGAAGGCTGGTGCAGGGTTCTGAGTTGGATGATCAGCCATGATCATACTGAATGGTGGTGCAGGCTCAAAGGGCCGAATGGCCTACTCCTGCACCTATTTTCTATGTTTCTATGTTTCTACTTTAGCTGATTGGAAGATTCTTGACAGATGGTCGAACAGCCTTTTTCTATATGTGGCAATATCTTTTAAAAAAACTGTCTTTTTTCAGAGAATAAATCGATTGTTAAGCCCCCAGGATTTTTTATGGATGGAGTTTATTCTAAACAGTGCTCAGCTAATTGATTTTCTGCTCCTTGGAATTGCAGAATGGTAGGTACACTCCTCATGGTTCTACTAACCAAATACAGGGCATTACTGTATTATTTAGTGTGGGAAGTTGACATCTAATGTATTGAGAAACTGGATTGAGTTATAGAGTTACACAGCACAGAAGCAGGCCCTGCAAGTCCTACATCTGACCTGTATCCTGTTAAATCATTTCTGTCAATGCTACTGTCCAAATGTAACAGTACCCATTTCTACATCTTCCTCATTCCATATGCTCACCAGCATCTAAATGAAAAATCTTTCCCTCAAGTCCTCTCTAACTCTTTTTCCTCTCATCTTAAACCTAGACCTCTCAATTTAGACTCCGCCACTATGGGAAAGGCTGGGACCACCACCCCCCGCCCCCACTTTATCTACCCCATCATCATTTTGTAAGCCTCTGTAAGGTCAACCCTCAACCTCCTACATTTCTGGATAAAGAATCTCAGCCTACCCAGTCTCTCCCCATAACTCAACTCCGCCAGTCTGGTTACGTCCTTGTGAATCTTTTCTTCATCCTTTCCATCTTAATGACATCCTTGTTCAGTAATAACATCTTAAATTTGCAGCTTTCTTATTGATTCATGGGATTTTAAATTGGTAATGGATATTTGGTTTATCACTGTCACAAGTACAAATGAAAGACTTTGTTTTGCGTCTCATCTGAACAAATCATTTCATTACAACAGCGCACTGAGGTAGTAAAACCTCACGTCCATAGGACACTCAAAACTGCTACGTAGGTTGACAGTGTTGTTAAGAAGGTGTATGGTGTGATGGCCTTCATCAACCGTGGGACTGAGTTCAAGAGCCGTGAGGTAATGTTGCAGCTATATAAGACCTGAATTAGACCCGACTTAGAGTACTGTGTTCAGTTCTGGTCACCTCACTACAGGAAGGATATGGATACTATAGAGAGAGTGCAAAGGAGATTTACAAAGATGTTGACTGGGTTGGAGAGCATGCCTTATGAGAATAGGTTGAGTGAACTTGGCCTTTTCTCTTTCTTTCTTTTTCAATCTTTTTATTAATTTCAAAATATAGAAACAAAACATAGCAATAATACAGATAATATGAGATGTATTGTTACATTTAAAAAAAAGAGTAATTGCAAAACCAAATAGTGGAAATTACCAAAACTCCCATACATGTAGAACTGATCACGGATAATATAAAGCAAAAAAAAGGAAAAAGACAAAAAAAGGAAAAAAAAAACCCATCCCAAAAGAAAAAAAAACTAAACTAAAAGACTTGGGCAAAACTAACAACTTAAAAATGGAAAAGAAGAAAACCTCAGCGTCGACGCCTCCATTCCCCTCCAACAACAGTACAGAGAAATAAAACCAGTTTGGAAATGATCAAATTACATCAAATGAAAATGCTGAATAAATGGCCTCCAAATTTTTTCAAACTTAATAGAAGGGTCATAAACTGCACTTCTAATTTTCTCCAAATTCAGACACACCATAGTTTGTGAAAACCAATGAAATACTGTAGGAGGGTTGATCTCTTTCCAATTCAACAAGATGGACCTTCTAGCTATTAAAGTAAGAAATGCAATCATTCTTCGTGATGAAGAGGTTAAATTATTTGAGTCTATCATTGGTAATCCAAAGATAGCAGTAATTGGATGAGGTTGTAAGTCTAGATTTAGGACCGTTGAAATAATATCAAAAATATCTTTCCAATATTTCTCCAACAAGGGACATGACCAAAACATGTGAGTTAAAGAAGCAATCTCAGACTGGCATCTGTCACATATTGGATTAATATAAGAGTAATAATGAGATAGTTTATCTTTGGACATATGAGCCCTGTGAACTACTTTAAACTGTATCAACCTATGCTTAGCACATACAGAGGATGAATTCACCAACTGAAGAATTTTTTCCCATTTTTCAGTCGGTATATTAATCTCAAGTTCTCTTTCCCAGTCAGCTTTAATTTTATTTGAGGCATCAGGACATAAATTCATAATTATATTATATACAATTGCTATTACACCTTTCTGAGAAAGATTTAAGTCTAAGATTTTTTCCAAAGTGTCCATTGGATATGGGTGTGGAAAGTTAGGAGAGACAGTAACTAAAAAGTTTCTAATCTGTAAATATCTAAAAAAGTGAGATCTGGGTAAGTTATATTTATTAGAAAGTTGATCAAAAGACATAAAACAGTTATCCAAAAATAAATCGCGAAAAGATATTATACCTTTGGTTTTCCAATCAGAGTAAGCTTGATCCATCATGGAAGGTTGAAAAAGAAAATTTGATATAATGGGACTTGCTAGAATGAATTGATTAAACCCAAAAAATCTTCGGAATTGAAACCATATACGTAAAGTATGTTTAACTATTGGGTTATTCATTTGTTTATATGATTTAAAAGAAGTAAAAGGAAGTAAAGTTCCTAAAACCGAACCCAAGGAAAACCCTTGTAATGAATTAGATTCAAGATTTACCCAATGAGGGTTTAAAGATGCGTCCAAATCTTGTAGCCAAAATTTTAAATATCGAATATTAATTGCCCAATAATAGAATCTAAAATTTGGGAGGGCAAGTCCCCCCTCCTTCTTGGATTTCTGTAAATATCTTTTACCCAACCTAGGATTTTTATTCTGCCAAATATATGAGGAAATTTTTGAATCCACGTTATCAAAAAAAGATTTTGGGATAAGAATTGGAACCGATTGAAATATATACAAAAATTTAGGCAAAATGATCATCTTAATAGCGTTAATCCGACCAATCAAAGACAAAGAGATTGGGGACCATTTGGTAAATAAAAGTTTAATCTGATCAATTAAAGATAAAAAATTAGCTTTAAATAAATCTTTATATTTTTTGGTAATTGTTATCCCTAAGTATATAAATGAATCAGTAACCAATTTAAATGGTAAACGTCCATAAATAGGTACATGCTTATTTAAAGGGAATAATTCACTCTTACTAAGATTCAATTTGTAACCAGAAAAGTTACTAAATTGAGCTAACAGATCTAAGATAGCAGGAATTGACTTCTCTGGGTTAGAGATATATAACAACAAATCATCTGCATATAATGATAGTTTATGTATTTCATTTCCACGGGTAATACCAACAATATTTGGCGAGCCTTTTCTCCTTGGGGTGACGGAGGATGAGAGGTCACCTGATAGAGGTGTGTAAGATGATGAAAGGCATTGGTCATGTGGAAAGTCAGGGGCTTTTTCCCAGGGCTGAAATGGCCAACATGAAGGGGCATAGTTTTAAGGTGCTTGGAGGTAGGTACAAGAGGATTGTCAGAAGTAAGTTTTTCACACAGAGAGTGGTGGGTGCGTGGAATGCACTGCCAGTGATGGTGGTAGAGATAGACACAATAGGGTCTTTTAAAAGCTTAGAAAAAGAGCGGGCTATGCAGTAGGAGAATTCTAGGCAGATTCTAGCATAGGTTACATGGTCAGCATGACATTGTGGGCCGAAGGGCCTGTAGTGTGCTGCAGATTTCTATGTTCTAGAATGGAAATCAATAACAGAATGTGGAATAAAGTGTTACACTTACACAGAAAGCGCTGTGCAGGTAAACAATAAGGTGCAAGACCAGAACGAAGTAGATAGTGAGGTCAAGGGGGTTATAACTTGCTGGCACTTATCCATCTGCTGGAACTAAGTGGTCCGGTCTGCCCCTTCAGAAGACTGATTAGGAGCCGACCATTGGTGTGTACCTAGACCTACAGCATCTGGGTAAAGATGATAGATTGAAAATCAATGGCAGATGTTGAAAATCTGAAATAAAAGTAGCAGATGCTAGAAACACTCAGCAGGTCAGGAAGCATCTGTGGAAAGAGGAAAGACACAACTTTCAGTTCAGAGACCTTTTGGCAGAAATGGGAAAAGTAGAAAAAAACTTAATTCTAAGTGGGAAATGGAGAGAATGGATTGGACAAAGGAAGCATCCGTGATAGGGTGAGACCTTGTGCAAAGCATTAATGGGTAAATTTAGAGGGAGATTATGCTTTGAGTATGATGTGTGTGGCTATTAACAGGGGTGTGGATGTATTCTAGGCAGGTCGGGCTGCACTAATGGAGAAAGAAAAACAGAGTCAAAATCAGAGATTGATGTTTGGCAGAAATAGCCTGCTCTTATACAAACTGAAAGAGCAACTCACACTGATGTTGGACATGTCAATATCAAGTCCAGAAGGCTGAATATTCTCAGACAGAAAATGAAGTACTGTTCCCTGAACATGCACTAGATGCACTGGGCTTCAATATAACAGGGTAGGAAGACACAGACAGTCAATGTTGAGTTTATTGTCAAATGCACAAGTACAATGAAAAACTTACTAGCAACGCCATCTCAGGCAATAACATCAGGTACACAACAGTCACAAGAAAAACATAAATTAAGCATCAATTCTGCCCTATTTTTCAAGAAAGCACATGATTAGAACAAGAAAATCCATTGTAATGTAAAGTTGTCAAAATATTCGTAATGTTACTGTATCCGGTTGTGCCTGTTAGTTGAAGACCCAAATGGTGGAAGGGAAGTAGTTGGTCTTGAACCAGGTGGTGTGGTACTTTGCTCTTCTGAACCTCCTGCCCAGTAGAGACTGCGAGAAGATGGCATGGCCTGATTGTCAGGGATCTTTGATGATGGATGTTGCCATTTTGAGGTAGCGCCTCGTGCAGATCCAATGTAATACAAGGGGAGGATGAGTGAGATATGTGATAGTGGGTGGTGAGGATGCGCAGGATGCTGCGTATGATGTATAGGAATGAGATCAAAACCCTCTAAAGCTTCTTGCAATTCTGTGCTTTCAAATTTCTGTTCCAAACCACAATGCAACCAGTCACAATGCTTTCAGCAGTGCCCCTGTAAAAGTTTGTTAGAGTACTTGGTGACAAGCTGAAGTTCCTTAACCTTTAAGAAAGCAAAGATAGTGGCCCATCTTCTTTGTGATTGCCTCTATCTGCTGGGCATAGGATAGGTCATCCTGAGAAGAATAGAGTGGGGATGAAACGTTAGATTCTTTTCACTAAAGGTCAGGACTGAACCAAAAACACCAGAAGTCGGTCAGGGTCTATCCAAACCAGAAAACCTGGATCAACACTTCCATGCGAGCAGCATTACGGTGCGACACAGAGCTTAGGTTGCTGGTCATCAGCAGGAACACCAGCTACAATCTGCGCAAAAGACCATCAGACACAGAAGCAGAATTAGACCATCTGACCAATCGAGTCTGCTCTGCCATTCAGTTATCGCTGATCCTTTTTCCTTCATCCTCCTCAACCCCAGTTCCCAGCCTTCTCCCCATAACCTTTGATGCTATGTCATAGAAACATATAACATCTACAGCACAAAACCTACAGCCCTTCAGCCCACAATGCTGTGCCGAACATGTACTTACTTTAGAAATCACCTAGGGTTACCCATAGCCCTCTATTTGTCTAAGCTCCATGTACCTATCCAGTAGTCTCTTAGAAGACCCTATTGTATCTGCCTCCATCGCCGTCACTGGCAACCCATTCCATGCAATCATCACTCTCTGCGTTTTTTTAAAAAAAAAACTTACACCTGACATCTCCTCTGTACCTACTTCCAAGCACCTTAAAACTGTGCCCTCTCGTGTTAGCCATTTTAGCCCTGGGAAAAAGCCTCTGACTATCCACACAATCAATGCCTCTCCTCATCTTTTACACCTCTATCAGGTCACCTCTCATCCTCTGCCACTCCAAGGAGAAAAGTTCACTCAACCTATTCTCATAAAGCATGCTCCCCAATCCAGTCAACATCCTTGTAAATCTCCTCTGCACCCTTTCTATAGTTTCCACATCCTTCCTGTAGTGAGGCGAACAGAGCTGAGCACAGTACTCCAAGTGGGGTCTGACCAGGGTCCTATATAGCTGCAACATTACCTCTCTGCTCTTAAACTCAATCCCATGGTTGATGAAGGCCAATGCACCATATGCCTTCTTAACGACAGAGTCAATCTGCGCAGCAGCTTTGAGTGTCCTATGAACTCGGACCCCAAGATCCCTCTGATCCTCCACACTGCCAAGAGTCTTACCCGAAATACTATATTCTGCCATCATATTTGACCTACCAAAATGACCCACCTCACACTTATCTGGGTTGGACTCCATCTGCCACTCCTCAGCCCAGTTTTGCATCCTATTGCATCCTATTTTGCATCCTATTACCAAATTTCCCTTGGGATTAATAAAGTATATCTGTCTATCTATCTATCTATTGACATCCTGCTGTAACCTTTGACAGCCCTCCACACTATCCACAACACCCCCAACCTTTGTGTCATCAGCAAATTTACTAACCTTCCTCATCCAGGTCATTTATAAAAATCACGAAGAGAAAGGGTCCCAGAACAGATCCCTGAGGCACACCACTGGTCACTGACCTCCATGCAGAATATGACCCGTCTACAACCACTCTTTGCCTTCTGTGGGCAAGCCAGTTCTGGATCCACAAAGCAAGGTCCCCCTGGATCCCATGCATCCTTACTTTCTCAATAAGCCTTGCATGGGTTACCTTATCAAATGCCTTGCTAAAATCCATATACACTACATCTACTGCTCTACCTTCATCAACGTGTTTAGTCACATCCTCATAAAATTCAATCAGGAAGAATTCAATGTCCAATCAAGAACCTATCAATCTTTGCCTTAAATATATCCAACAACCTGGCCTCCACACCTGCATGTGGCAACAAATTCCACAAATTCACCACCCTTTGGCTAAAGAAATTTCTCCACATGTCTGTTTTGAAAGGGTGCTCTTCCATCCTGAGGCTGTGCCCTCTTGTTCTAGACTCTCCTACTATGGGAAACATCCTTTCCACATCTACTCTGTCTAGGCCTTTCAACATTTGAAAGATTTCAATGAGATCCCCCTCATCCTTCTGAATTCCAGCGAGTACAGACCCAGAGCTATCAATCATTCCTCATATGATAACCCCTTCATCCCTGGAATCATCCTTGTGAACCTCCTCTGAACCCTCTCCAATTCCAGCACATCTTTTCTAAGATGAGGGGCCCAAAACTATTCACAATACTCAAGGTGAGGCCACACCAGTGCCTTATAAAGCCTTAGCATCACATCCTTGCTCTTGTATTCTAGACCTCTTGAAATGAATGTTAACATGGCAATTGCCATCCATTCAACCGACTCAGCCTGCAAATTAACCTTCAGGGTGTTGTGCATAAGGACTCCCAAATCCCTCTGCACCTCAGATTCCTGTATTTTCTCCCCATTTAGAAAATAGTCTGCACATTTATTTCTACTACCAAAGTGCATGAGGATGCATTTTCCAACATTGTATTTCATTTGCCACTTTCTTGCCCATTTTCCTAATCTAAGTCCTTCTGCACCCTACCTGTTTCCTCAACAGTGCCTCCTCCTCCACTAATCTTCGTGTCATCAGCAAATCTGGCAACAACGCCATCTATTCCATCATCTAAATCATTAATATACAGCATAAAAAGAAGCGATCCCAACACTGACCCCTGTGGAACACCACTAGTCACTGGCAGCCAACCAGAAAAGAATCCTTCCAGTCCCACTCACTGCCTCCTACCAATCGGTCAATGCTCTAACCATGTTAGTAACTTTCCTGTAATACCATGGGCTCTTAACTTGGTAAGCAGCCTCATGTGTGGCACCTTGTCAAAGGCCTTCTGAAAGTCCAAACATACAATATTCACTGCATCCCCTTCATCTATCCTACTTGTAATCTCCTGAAAGAATTCCAATAGGTTCGTCAGGCAAGATTTTCCCTGATGGAAACCATGCTGACTTTGTACTATCTTTTCCTGTGTCACCAAGTGCTCCATCACCTCATCCTTAACAATTGACTCTAACATCTTCCCAACCACTGAGGTCAGACTAACTGGTCTATAACTTCCTTTCTGCTGCCTTCTTCCTTTCTTAAAGAGTGGAGTAATATTTGTGATTTTTCAGTCCTCTGGCACCATGCCAGAGTCCAATTATTTTTGAAAGATTATTTCTAATGCCACCACAATCTCTAACACTACCTTTTTCAGAACCCTAGGGTGCAGCTCCTCTGGTCCAGGTGATTTATGTACCTTTAGGTCTTTCAGCTTTTTGAGCACCTTCTCTCTTGTAACAGTAACTGCATCCACTTCTCTTCCTTCACACACTACAACATCAGACATACTGCTAGTGTCTTCCACAGTGAAGACTGATGCAAAATACTCATTTAGTTCATCAGCCAGCTCCTTATCCCCTGTTATTATTTCTCCTGCCTCATTTTCTAATGGTCCTATATCCATTCTCATTTCTCTTTTATTTTTAACATACTTTTACTATCCACTTTGAAATTTATTTGCTAGCTTGCTTTCATATTTTATCTTTTCCCTTCTAATGATTTTTTTTTAGTTGGTCTCTGTAGGTGTTTAAAAACTTCCCAATCATCTATCTTCCCACTAATTTTTGCTTTGTTGTATGCCCGTTTTTTTGCTTTTACAATTAGCTTTGACTTCTCTTGTCAGCCACGGTTGTACAATTTTACCATTTGAGTATTTCTTCATTTTTGTCCTTTACCTTCCTCATGTCCTGCACCTTTCTCACTTTTCCCAGAAACGCACACTATTGCTGCTCTGCTAACATCCCTGCCAGCAGCTCCTTCCAATTTACTTTGGCCAACTCCTCTCTCATACCACTGTAATTTCCCTTATTCCACTGAAATACTGCTACATCAGACTTTACTTTCTCCCTATCAAATTTCAAGTTGAACACAATCATATTGTGATCACTGGTTCCTAAGGGTTTTTTCACCTTAAGCTCCCTAATCACCTCCGGTTCGTTGCCTAATACCCAGTCCAGTATAACTGATTCCCTTGTAGGCTCAATGACAAACAGCTCTAAAAAGCCATATCTTAGGCATTCAACAAACTCACTCTCTTGGGATCCATTACCAACCTGATTTTCCCAATCGACGTACATTTTAAAAATTCCCAAGACTATCATAACATTGCTTTTTTGACTCACCTTTTCTATTTCCTGTTGTAACCTGTGGTCCACCTCCCAACCACTGTTGGAAGGCCTGTATATAACTGCCATCAGCGTCCTTTTAGAGTCATCAAGGCAGGGAAACAACAATACAAGGACAAGATTTAGACTCAACTCTCCACCCAAAACACATGGAGCCTATGGGAAGGTCTGCATACCATCGCAGACTTTAAAGCTAAACGCAGTAGAGTTTTTAACATCGCTGCCTCACTCCCAGATTAGCTAAATCTTTTTTACACTCGATTCAATGTTGCCAACACTGAGCTCCTGAGGAGTCCTACAGCTGATGCAACCTGCAAGTTGGTCATCCCTGAGGCTGAAGTATGCAGGGGTTTCCAACGGGTGGACGATTGCAAGGCTGCGGGACCGGACAGCATCCCAGAGTGGGTATTCATGATGTGCACAGCACAACTGACAGGTGTGTTTACAGACATTTTCAACTTCCTTCTCTCCCAGTTTAGAGTGCCCTCCTGCTTCAAAACATCCACCATTGTACTCAGTCTAAAAAGACCAAGGTAGCGTGTCTGAAGAACTGGTGTCCTGTTGCACTCACCTCAATAATAAGCAAATGCTTTGAGAGGCTGGTCAAGGACTACATCTGCACCATGTTACCATCCAAACTGGACCCCTACAATTCGCCTACTGACACAACCAATTGACAGATGACGCAATAGCCACAGCTCTACACACCATCCTTACACATCTGGAGAAGAAGGATGTCGGCAGGTGGTAAGAGTAGGCTCCCTCACCTCTGCCTGTCTGGCCCTCAACACAGCTGCCCCCAAAGGCTGCATCTTAAGCCCCTTCCTTTACTCTCTGTATACCCATGACTGTTGCCACCCACAGCTCCGATCTACTAATTAAATTTGCCGGTAATACCACACTGATCTCAAATAATAATGAGGAGACCTACAGAGAAGAAGTCATCACCCTGACACAGTGGTGTCAAGAAAACAACCTCTCCCTCAATGTTGCAAAAATAAAGGAGCTGGTTGTGGACTACAGGAGGAATGGAAATAGGCTAACCCCTATTGACATCAATGGATCTGGGGTTGAGAGGGTGAACAGCTTTATGTTCCTCGGCATAAACATCACTGAGGATCTCATGTGATCTGTACATACCGGCTGTGTGGTGAAAAAGGCACGGCAGCACCTTTTTTACCTCAGATAGTTGAGGAAGTTTGGTATGTGCCCCATATCCTAAGAACTTTCTATAGGAGCACAACTGTGAGCATCCTGACTGGCTGCATCACTGCCTGGTACGGGAAATGTACTTCCCTCAATCGCAGGACTCTGCAGAGAGTGGTGCGGACAGCCCAGCACATCTGTAAATGTGAACTTCCCACTATTTAGGGCATTCACAAAGCCAAGTGTGTAAAAAGGGCCCAAAGGATCATTGAGGATCCGAGTCACCCCAACCACAAACTGTTCTAGCTGCTACCATCCAGGAAATGGTACCGCAGCATTTAAAACAAGACCAACAGGCTCCAGGACAGCTTCTTCCACCAGGCCACCAGACTGATTAATTCATGCTGATACAATTGTATTTCTATCTTATATTGACTGTCCTGTTGTACATAATATTTATTACAAATTACTATAAATAGCACATTTAGATGGAGGCATAACATAAAGATTTTTACTCCTCGTGTAATGAGGGATGTAAGTAATAAAGTCAATTCAATTCAATTGAAATGGGTTTTTAAGACAATCCAGTTGTCTCACCATTAATTAAATGCAAAAGAGCTCACTTTTTCCTTCCAGATATCTGATTGAATTTAAATTCCCCAGTTGTGATGATATTTGTATTCACTTCTCAGGACATCAGTCCAGGTTTCTGCAGTTGTGCACTCGAGTTTGAGTTTTCTCACAAAACTCTGAGTCAAAATTTTGACTGTCACTGGAGGATACCATTTGGAGGTTTTTCTGCTGACGTGTTTGGTTGTGAGGTAACTTATTATGCTGTGCTGAATATAATCCAGTACTTATTCCTATATTTCACCAACAGGGTGTGACTCTTTAGTGTGCAGGTTTCTATGTCTGTATACCTATTCTTGCATAGTAAGACCCAAACAGGCTAGTCAATTTCAGCTGGAAGTAATGGAAGCTCTCGACATTCCCAGGAGTTCATGAGTTAATTACATTTGGATTGAGAAACAGAGATTAACAGCTTCAAATTACATACACCAGTGATTTGAGCAAGAACCTTTTTTTTAATAATCACTCACCACCATCAGTCAATGTGACTGTTTTAAAATTGTGTAACAAAAGGTTTGAATAATGAAACAAAAGCACTGAGTCCTGTCTATATCTGGCACATACATGGATAAAGAGATTCAAATTAGCTGGTTTCTCAGGATGACACTGTTTTCAGGAACGAAGGAGTAAGTAAGCTAAAATAGAAAACACTTCTAACACTCAGAAGATCAAACAATATCTGTGGAAAAACACTTCAGGTTTGTCAGGAGTTCCATGTTTTCCCATTTTGTTTCCCCTAAATAAATTCTGTACACATCATCTTTATGCTCACACATTTAACCTGCTCCTATTCCTTTTAGTGTCCTTGCAATTTACTTTTCCACCTGTCTTTCTAACATCAAAAAACCTTGAATACATTACACATGATCTCATCAACTAAATGACAAATAGCTATTGTCCTAGCATTGCCCTGTGGCATCCTACTAGTTAGAGATTCCATCTTGAAAATGTTAACCAATCTGGTTATTATGGTCATAAAGTAATGTGATATATATGGTGGTATATCATTCCCATATCATAACCTTTATGCGGCATCTTTACAAATATCCATTGGTGCGACATGAAACATTAAACAACCATTTTTATTCAACCTATTTTATTTTACCCACATTCCAATCAACTGTTTCTCAGATTCCATCACTCACCCACACACGAGGAACAGTTTAGAGTGGCCAGTTATGGTGAACAGCCACCACTGTGTACTCCAACAGTGATTGTGATTGGGGGTCAGTTCCCACCACTGTCTGTGAGGACTTTGTACGTTCTCCCCATGACCGCATGGGCTTTCTCCGAGTGCTTCACTTCCCTCCCACTTTCCAAAAGACAAATGGGTGAGGGTTGGTTAGTGGTGGGCGTGCTATGTTGGCACTGGAAACATTGCAACAACTGCGGGCTGCCCCCAGCACGTCCTCCTGTGTTGGTTGTTGATGCAAACAACATATTTCACCATATTTTTGATGTTTTGACGTGTATGTGAGAAATAAAGCTAATCTTTCTTTATTTCTGTGTATATTGTGTGGACCATCCTTGTGTATAAAATGACCCTCTTGCTTACAGGACGAGAAGGAAACCAAAGCAGTCAGAAGAAACCTATATATTCATAGGGAGAATCAGGTTTACTATCACTGGCATATGTTGCAATATTTTTTGTTATGTGGCAGCAGTACATTGCAATGCATAATAAAAACTGAATTACAGTAAGATATACAGGTATGTGTGTGTGTGTATATATCACAAAAATGTTTTGAGGTAGTGTTCATGTGTTCAATGTCCATTCAGAAATCTGATGGCAGAAGGGAAGAAGCTGTTACTGAATCTTTGAGTGTGTGCCTTCAGGCCCCTGTACTTCCTTCCTGATGGTAGTAATGAGAAGAGGACATATGTTTGGTGATGAGTTTCCTCAATGATGGGTGCTGCCTTTTTGAAGCTCCCTGAAGAAGTCTTGGATGCTGGGGAGGCTGGTGCCCATAATGGTGCTGACTGAGTTTGCAACTTTCTGCAGCTTGTATCGATCATGTGCAGTGCCCCCCACCCCGTACCAGACAGTGATGCAGTCAGTTAGAATGCTCTCCATGGTACATCTATAGAAATTTGTGAGTATCTTTGGTGACATAGCAAATCTTCTCAAACTCCTAATGAAATATAGCCCCTATCGAGCCTTGTTTGTAATTCCATTGATATGTTGGGCCTAGGATAGATCCTCAGAGATGTTGACACCCAGGAACTTGAAATTGCTCACTTTTTCCACTTCTGATCCTTGCATGAGGATTGCTATGTGTTCCCTTGTCTTACCTTTTCTGAAGTCCACAATCAATTTGTTGGTCCTGCAAACTCCACACAAACAGGTCCAGAGCTCAGGATTGAACATGGGTCACTGGAGCTGAAGGGCAGTGGGTCCACAAGCTGCACCACTGTAACATCCAAATCTTCAAGAAACTTAAGAATGTGTTTTTTTTCTTTTACAAACATTTCATTTTTTCATTTATGTTCTACTAAGTGCACTAATATCACTTCCAAAATAATAGATTATATCATTTTCCTGACAATTGATGTTAGGTTGACTGGTCTAAGGTTCCCTATTTCCTCTTCTCCATTATTGAATAGCAATGTTACCTTCCAGTTTATTGGAACATGTCCTAAATTTTGTATATTTTGCAATATGCAATTTAAATGCCGGCTCAGATAGTCTGGGGATCCTCTCTCCACGATGCTCCCGGCTACTGTGCTTCATGTCTGTGAACTATGCGGCGACCTGCCCCATCAATATGATGAACTAAATACCAAGGCTTTGGGCCTTATCCGAGCAACTCCAGGGATTTGGACCTAAGTATTCAATTTGGTTCGGAATGCTGTTGTTGTTGCTCACTTCTATTGTTTGCATGATTCAGTTTTTTTTTCTTTCTCTGTGGGCACTAGGAGATTGGTCTTTTTTTTATTGGGTTCTTTTGGGTTTCTTGCTTTGCGACTGCCTATTAAGCAAACAAATCTCAAGGTTGTAGAATTTATATATTCTTGGATAATAAATGCACTTTGAATCTTCAAATCTTTGAATGTGTCTCGTTTTGAATCCCAGGATGCTATCACAAAATAATTTGTCAATGTTTAGCAGCACTAGTTTCCCAGATGCTTTTCCCCTTGTGATATCATTTCAGTTTTTCATTCTTGTTTGCCTCTTCATTGCCTACTATTTTTGATGTGCTTTCAGCCGAACTCGATCTAGAAAAATATTCTATATTCCACCTCGTTATCAATATTAGACTTTCCAATTTCAGGTAACTCAACCTTCCTGTCTCCCTTTCCAACTCCTACTGTTCACCTAGGTTTTCTTTTCCTTGGTTCACCATTTCCTCGACAACCTCCATTCCTATACCTAGATTTATTATCTTCTTACATCTATTTCTATCCGACCACCATACCTCTCTTATCTGGCTCCACCTATCTCATTCCAGTCTCTAACATCCTCCTCTACTCCCCACACCTGGCTTCACTGGCCCTTTTTTTAAAATCTTTCTTATCTGTTTCCACTGATCATGCACCAGCCTCTATCCTTAATTTCCACCCAGGTCTTTCTCCTAGGTTTTCTCTCAGTCTGTCTGTCAACTTCAGCTAGTTCCAATTATCCCTTACCTATCCTTACCTGTTGACTGTCCCTTTCCCTTCTTCCCTGCATCAACGCTGCTTGACCTGCTGAGTTCCTCCAGCTATTTGTATTTGCTCCAGATCACACCATCTGCAGTTTCTTGTGTCTCCACAAATACACCATGGTTGCTCAATATCTCTCCCATTTCCTTATTCTGCATTATTTCAGAAGGACCAACAATTAATTATGTTCCTCTCCTTCTCTTCATATATTCCTACAGCCCTTAAAGCCCTGTTAATTTATACTATATTCTATATTTTCAATGTTTACTATGGTTTTAATAATTTCAGCTGATTTCTAAAATTCTGCTCATTCTCAAATACACTACCATCCTTTGCAATTTTGTATGCTATTCCTTTCAGTTTTACACTGTTCCTAACTTCTGATGGATTACTGTTCTCAAAGAAGCTGATTTCTCAATGAAATTGAAAATTGGGAAGGATGCCTCTAAGTGTTATCTGTCAGCATCAGCTGAGGGAGGATTGAATAGTTTTCTTTACAAGTATTATGAGACTTGAAGGAGTGGAATCAAAGTTGTGGGTACCCAGGTACATTCCCAGTAAGTCTAACATGCAGATCAGCCTCCCCTCTATTGACTGTCTACACGTCCTGCTGCTTTGGGAAAGCTGCCAACACATAGTAATCAATGACTAAACCCAGCTATGGTCATCTCCACACTTGGGCAAGATGTGTAAAGGCATGAGAGCACATATTGCTAAACTTAAGGACAGCTTCTATCCCACTGTTATTAGTGTCTCAACTGGAACTCTCATACTCTGAAAGCTGAACTTTTGAACTCTTGATCTCCTAATATACCTTATGCTGGAGGAACTCAGCAGGTCAGGCAACAAATATGGAAATGTCTATGTCTCAGGCTGAGACCCTTCTTTAGGACTGGAAAGGTCGGGTTCACTTCCTTTCCAGACCGGAAAGGAAAGTAAGAACAAGGAAATAAGAGGGTCCACTTACCTACCAGCCCATGAGCCTTTCCATCCAGCACAACAATCTCCGCAACTTCCACCGTCTCCAAAAGGATCCTACCACCAAACATATCTTTACCTCACCCAACCCCACCACTCTGCTTTCTGCAGGGATCGCTCTCTCCGTGATTCCCTTGCCCATTTGTCCCTCCCCACTAATCTCCTTCCCAGTACTTACCCCAGCAAGTGGCCAAAGTGCTGCACCTGCCCATTCACCTTCTCACTCACCTCCATTCAGGGCCCTAATCAGTCCTTCAAGGTGAGGCAACACTGCACCTGCGAATCTGCTGCAGTTGTCTGTTGTGTCCGGTGTTTCGGATGCAGCTTCCTCTACATTGGTGAGACCCGTCATTAACTGGGGGACCACTTTGTTAAGCACCTCTGCTCCACTTGCCAAAAAAATGGAAATTTCTGGTGGCCAAACATTTTAATTCTGATTCCCATTCCCATACCGCTCAGAATTATGAGGAGTATAGATAGGGTTAATGCAGCAGGCTTTTGCCACTGAGGTTGGGCAGGACAACAACTAGAGCTCATGGGTAAGGGTGAAAGGTGAAAAGTTCAAGGAGAAAGTGAGGGGAAACTTCTTCACTCAGAGGGACATGAGAGTTTATTTTTGACATCTTCTCCCTTACTTTCCAGTCCTGAAGAAGGGTGTGAAACATCAAATGTTTATCCATTTTCACAGATGCTGCCTAACTTGCTAAGTTGCTCGAGCATTTTGTGTATGTTGCTTTGGATTTCAAGCATCTGCAGAATTTCTCGTGTTCCCAATATACCTTATTGCCTACCTGCTCTGTACTTTGTCTCTAAGTGTAACACTACATTCTGCATTCCATTTTCTTCTTACTACTTCAATGTAATTTTGTTTGCATGGCATACAAACAAAAGCTTTTCACTACATCTTGGAGCATGTAATACAGGAGGATTGGAGGATAGCTAATGTTGTTCTGCTGTTTAAGAAAGGCTCTAAAAATAAACCAGGAAAGTATAGGCCAATGAGCCTAACGTCAGTAGTGGTAAAGTTATTGGAAGGTACTCAAAGGGACTGGGTATATGGGTTCCCGTCACCCCACTAGGAATAGGGTTCCCCTGGTCCTCACCTACCACCCCACCAGCCTCCGGGTCCAACATATTATTCTCCGTAACTTCCGCCACCTCCAACGGGATCCCACAACTAAGCACATCTTTCCTTCCCCCGCCCCCCCGCTTTCCACAGGGATCACTCCCTACGCGACTCCCTTCTCCATTCGTCCCCCCCATCCCTCCCCACTGATCTCCCTCCTGGCACTTATCCTTGTAAGCGGAACAAGTGCTACACATGCCCTTACACTTCCTCCCTTACCACCATTCAGGGCCCCAAACAGTCCTTCCAGGTGAGGTGACACTTCACCTGTGAGTCGGCTGGGGTGATATACTGCATCCGGTGCTCCCGATGTGGCCTTTTATATATTGGCGAGACCCGATGCAGACTGGGAAACAGCTTTGCTGAACACCTACGCTCTGTCCGCCAGAGAAAGCAGGATCTCCCAGTGGCCACACATTTTAATTCCACAGCCCATTCCCATTCTGACATGTCTATCCACGGCCTCCTCTACTGTAAAGATGAAGCCACACTCAGGTTGGAGGAACAACACCTTATATTCCGTCTGGGTAGCCTCCAACCTGATGGCATAAACATCGACTTCTCTAACTTCCGCTAATGCCCCACCTCCCCCTCGTACCCCATCTGTTACCTATTTTTATACACACATTCTTTCTCTCACTCTCCTTTTTCTCCCTCTGTCCCTCTGAATATACCCCTTGCCCATCCTCTGGGTTCCCCCCCCCTTGTCTTTCTTCCCAGACTTCCTGTCCCATGATCCTCTCGTATCCTTTTTGCCAGTCACCTGTCCAGCTCTTGGCTCCATCCCTCCCCCTCCTGTCTTCTCCTATGATTTTGGATCTCCCCCTCCCCCTCCAACTTTCAAATCTCTTACTCACTCTTCCTTCAGTTAGTCCTGACGAAGGGTCTCGGCCTGAAACGTCGACTGTACCTCTTCCTAGAAATGCTGTCTGGCCTGCTGCGTTCACCAGCAACTTTGATGTGTGTTGGTTGGGTATATGGGTATTTGGATACACATGGACTGGTTAGGGATAGTCAGCATGGCTTTGTGCATGTCTAACCAATCTTACACAGTTTCTGAAGGAAGTTACCAGCAAAGTGGATGAAGGCAAGGCAATGGATGTTGTCTACATGGACTTTAGTAAGGCACTTGATAAAGTCCCACATGGGATACTGGTCATGAAGGTTCAGTCACTCGGCGTTCAGGACAAGATAGTAAATTGGATTAGACATTGGCTTTGTGGGAGGAGCCAGAGAGTGATAGTAGATAGCTGCCTCTCTGACTGGAGGCCTATATCTGGTGGTGTGCCTCAGGGATCAATGCTGGGTACATTGTTGTTTGTCATCTATATCAATGGTCTGGATGATAATGTGATAAACTGGATCAGCAAATTTGCAGACGATTCCAAGACTGGGGGTGTAGTGGACAGTGAGGAGTATCGGTGCTTCCAGCAGGATCTGGACCGGATGGAAAAATGGGTTGAAAAAGGGCAAATGAAATTTAATGCAGACAGATACAAGGTGCTGCACTTCAGCAGGACCAACGAGGGTATGTCTTACACAGTGAACAGTAGGGCACTGAGGAGTGTGGTAGAACAAAGGGACCCAGGAATACAGGTCCATGATTCATTGAAAGTGATAGTATGAATAGATAGGGTCATAAATAATGCTTTTGGTATATTGGTCTCCATAAATCAAAGTATTAAGTACAAGAAACACACATAAAAGTTGCTGGTGAACGCAGCCGGCCAGGCAGCATTTCTAGGAAGAGGTGCAGTCGATGTTTCAGGCCGAGACCCTTCTGAAAAGGCTGCTATTAAGTACAGGAGATGGGATGTAATGTTGAGGTTGTACAAGATGCTGGTGGGGCCTAATATGAAGTATTGTGTGCAGTTTTGGTCACTGAACTACAGGGAAGATGTAAATAAAATTGAAAGGATTTGCATGGATGCTGCTGGGAATGGGGAACCTGAGCTTTAAGGAAAGATTGGACGGGTGAGGACTTTATACCTTGGAACATAGAAGACTGAGGGGATGTTTGACAGAGGTATACAAAATTATAAGGGGTATAATGCAAGCAGGCTTTTTCCATCGACTACAACTAGAGATCATGGGTAAGGGTGGAAGGTGAAAACTTTAAGGGGAATATGAGGGGAAACCTCTTCACTCAGAGGGACATGAGAATGTGAAACAAGCTGCCAGCATAAGTGGTGCATGTGAGCTCAATTTCAATGTTGAAGGGAAGTTTGGGTAGGTACAGTGGCATGCAAATGTTTGGGCACCCCAGTCAAAATTTTTGTTACTGTGAATAGCTAAGTGAGTAAAAGATGACCGGATTTCCAAAAGGCTTAAAGTTAAAGATGGCACATTTCTTTAATATTTTAAGCAGGAAAACTTTTTTATTTCCATCTTTTACAATTTCAAAATAACAAAAAAGGAAAAGGGCCCAAAGCAAAGGTTTGGGCACCCTGCATGGTCAGTACTTAGTAACACCCCCTTTGGCAAGTATCACAGCTTGTAAAGACTTTCTGTAGCCAGCTTAGAGTCTTTCAATTCTTCTTTGGGGGATTTTTGCCCAATCTTCCTTGCAAAAGGCTTCCAGTTCTGTGAGATTCTTGGGCCGTCTTGCATGCACTGCTCTTTTGAGGTCTATCCACAGATTTTCGATGATGTTTAGGTTGGGGGGACTCTGAGGGCCATGGCAAAACCTTCAGCTTGCACCTCTTGAGGTAGTGCATTGTGGATTTTGAGGTGTGTTTAGGATCATAATCCTGTTGTAGAAGCCATCCTCTTTTCATCTTCAGCTTTTTTACAGACGGTGTGATGTTTGCTTCCAGAATTTGCTGGTATTTAATTGAATTCATTCTTCCCTCTACCAGTGAAATGTTCCCCGTGCCACTGGCTGCAACACAAGCCCAAAGCATGATCGATCCACCCCCGTGCTTAACAGTTGGAGAGGAGTTCTTTTCATGAAATTCTGCACCCTTTTTGCTCCAAAAAATACCTTTGCTCATTGCGGCCAATAAGTTCTATTTTAACTTCATCAGTCCACAGGACTTATTTCCAAAATGCATCAGCCTTGTTTAGATGTTCCTTTGCAAACTTCTGACACTGAATTTTGTGGTGAGGATGCAGGAAAGGTTTTCTTCTGATGACTGTTCCATGAAGATTATACTTATGCAGGTGTCGCTGCACAGTGGAACAGTGCACCACCACTCCAGAGTCTGCTAAATCTTCCTGAAGGTCTTTTGCAGTCAAATGGGGATTGGTTTGCCTTTCTAGCAATCCTACAAGCAATTCTCTCAGAAAGTTTTCTTGGTCTTCCAGACCTCAGCTTGACTGCCACCATTTCTGTTAACTGCCATTTCTTAATTACATTATGAACTGAGGAAATGGCTACCTGAAAATGTTTTGCTATCTTCTTGTATCCTTCTCCTGCTTTGTGGGCATCAATTATTTTAATTTTTAGATTGCTAGGCAGCTACTTAGAGGAGCCCATGGCTGCTGATTGTTGGGACAAGGTTTGAGGAGTCAGGGTATTTATAAAGCTTTGAAATTTGCATCACCTGGCCTTTCCTAACAATGGCTGTGAACAAGCCATGGCCCTAACAAGCTAATTAAGGTCTGAGACCTTGGTAAAAGTTACCTGAGAGCTCAAATCTCTTCGAGTGCCCAAACGTTTGCATGGTGCTCCTTTCCTTTTTATCACTCTAAAATTGTACAAAAAAAATACACTGATCTTGCTTAAAATGTTAAAAAGAATGTTTTATGTTTAGCTTTATGACTTTTGGGGATCAGTTCATCTTCTACTCACTTAACTATTCACAGTAACAGAAATTTTGACCAGGGGTGCCCAAACTTTTGCATGCCATGGTACATGGATGGCAGGGGTATGGAGGGTTATGGTCTGGGTGCGGGTCGATGAGCATAGGCAGTTTAAATAGCTTGGCAGAAACTAGATGGGCCAAACAGCCTGTTTCTGTGCTGTACTTTTCTATGATTCTAAATCTACCTGAACAGGACACTTTTGGTACCTTTCTAAGCATACTTCACCCTTGAGCAGGGTATCCTAGCCATCACTCTTCAGTTCCTGTGAGCCATTGGGCACAGAGGGTGGATTAAACATTCTAAAGAATCTACACTGTACTTGAAGTACTCTGTAGAGTGCTGATCTTCCTGTTAAGGGAAAGATGTGGTTAAACTGGAAAGAGTGCAGAAAAGATTTGAGGATCCTGACAGAATTAGAGGGCCCGAACTACAGGGAGAGATTGGTCTTTATTCCTTGGGACGTAGGAGAATGAGGGCCAATTTTTTTAGAAGCGTTAAAAAGTTATGAGAGGCATAGATAATGTGGATGGTAACAGTCTCTTCCCTAAGGAAATGGAGTCTAAAACTATGGAGCACAGATTCATGGTGAGAGGGGAAAGATTTAAAAGAGAACAGAGTGGTAACTTTTTCCACCTAGAGGGTGGTGATTATATGGAATGAGCCGCCAGAGGAAGTGGTACATTGTATCATTTAAGAAATACTTGGATAGATATATCCATTTAGGAAAACAATTGCACATCAACCATTCAACTGTGGGTCTGAAACTTGATTGTTGTTTCTTTTCACGCCTTGCGGTGCATTGGACAGCATTTTTGCCGTTTCCATAGTATTTGACTGTTTTTACGAGGTTGAGTTGCTAGCTTGATGCTCAACTCAGCATGGATGGAAAGCATTCAGGGAGATGGCCGGATTCAGATTCAGGACCATTCACGTCGAAGTCTGATGCTGATGCCATTGCACCACCAGCCAGTGAGATCTGAAACTTATTGGTCAGAAAATCTCTTCTCCCAAGAGAATTGGTGAATCAGATGAATTTTAAATTGATCTAAATATTTTTACATTCACCATTATTGATACTATATTTTTTACTTCAGATTTTTTCAGTTGGTGAGCAGTCATTGTCATCGATGCATCAAGTCGTAAGTTGGAAATGGACCCTATGACTGTCACCAGTTAATCCATAACTCCAAATGAAAATTAATTAATTGATTTTGAGTAAACTGCCCATTTCAAGGACAGAAGAAACAGAAGCTAAAACAACTTCTCGCAGTAATAGCAGGGTCACTTGTCAGTGAGTGAAGCAAATAAAACTCTGTGAGGAAATCAGCAGGTCAGGTTGGTAGCAGCTATGAAGGGAAATGAGCAGCTGACATTTCATTCAGGGACATTCATCAGGATGGCTTAGAAAAAGAAGAAAAGGGCAGAAGTCAGAATAAAAAGGTGGGGTGGAGGAAATAGCACAAACTGGCGGATTCTATGAGAGGGGGAAGGCTGGTGTGTGGTAGGTTAGTGAAAGGAAATGACGTAAGAAGCTAGGTGGAGATCGACGGAAGAGGCAAATAGCTGAAGAAGAATGAATCGAATAGAAGAGGTCAGCAGACCATGAAGTAAAGGGGGAGGTCGGGTCCTGATGAAGGGTCTCAGTCCAAAATGTCATCCTATTGCCTGATTTGCTGAGTTCCTCCAGCATTTTGTAAATATTGCTTAAGATTTCCAGCATCTGCAAAATCTCTAGTGTTTCAATGAGTGAAAGGTATGTGAATGTGGATATGGAAATAAAACCCCACATGCAATCGTCATGTACTGCAGTGCAGTCACCTAGTGTCATTAAAAAGCAGAAAAGACTTGAGAATATCAGTAGGTCATATCTTACCTTTCTGATGAAAGGCCATTGGCCTGAAATGTTAACTTTTCTTATCTGCAGATGCTGACTGACCGATTCAATATCTCTGACATTTTCTATTGTTATTTCAGATTTCTTGAATCTGCTTTTTTTTAAGCTTTATGGACATTTTGGTACATGGAGCTTAGAAAAATAAAGGGCTATGGGAAACCCTAGGTAATTTCTAAAGTAAGTGCATGTTCAGCATTGTCGGCCAAAGGGCCTGTATTGTGCTGTAGGTTTTCTATGTTTCTATTTTAATTGACAGAGGGAATTCATTATTTTTGGATTTTGGTACCATTGATAACTTGCATGCTCATTGCCTATCCCTAATTGCCCCTGAGAAGGTAATGGTGAACTTCTCTCTTAAGCTGCCACTGTTTTGCTGAATGTGTTCCTGGTGCTGGGGAAGAAGTTCCAGGATTTAGGCCTGATGACGATGAAAGACAGATGGTGCATCTCCATTTGGTTTTGTGTGTGACTTAGAGAGGAACCTGGAAATGCTTTTGAACTTCCTGACACTAAAGATCATAATTTTGGGTAGTATTGATGGACTAGCCTATAGGAGTAAATGCGATGTATTTTGCAAATGCTACACATCACAACCACTGTGTTCTAATAAAGGGAAAAAAAGCTTTATTTGTTACATAAACATCGAAATATACAGCGAGTGGCTTTATTTGCATCAACAATGTAAGTCCAAGGATGTGCTGGGAACAGCAGTGGACGGAATTGAATGCTTAGATTCAAAGTTCAAAATAAATTTGTTATCAAAGTACATATATTTCACCATATACAATCCTGGGATTCATTTTCTTGTGGGCATTCACAGTAAGCACAAAGAAACACAACAGAATCAATGAAAGACTGCACAAAACAAGATGGACGAACAACCAACCAATGTGCAACAGACAACAAACTGTGCAAGTCCAAAAGAGAAAAATAATTTAAAAATTAAGCAATAACTATCAAGAAAATTAGATGAAGAGTCCTTGAAAGTGAGTCCATAGGTTGTGGGAACAGTTCAGTATTGGGGTGAGTGTAGCTGAATGAAGTTATCCTCTCTGGTTGAAGAGCCTGATGACTGAGGGATAATAACTGTTCCTGAGCCTGGTGGTACATTCAGAATATCTGTGCCTTCACTGCCCAGACGTACCACCTTCCTGATGGCAGCAGCAAGAAGAGAGCATGGCCTGGATGGTGGGAGTCTCAGATGGTGGACGCTGCTTTCCTGTGACAGCGCTCCATGTGGATGAGCTCAGTGGTGGGGAGGGCTTTACCCGTGATGGACTGGGTCGTATCCACTACTTTTTGTAGACTTTTCTGCTCACGTGCATTAGGGTTTCCATACCAGGCTGTGGTGCAACCAGACAATATACTCTACGCTGCGCATTTATAAAAATCTGTCAACATTTTAGACAGCATGTCAAATCTTTGCAAACTTCGAAGTAGAAGTAAGGAGCGCTGCATGCTCTCTGTGCAATGGCACTTGTGTGCTGGACCCAGGACAGATCCTCTGAAATGATAATACCAAGGAATTTACAGTTGCTGACTGTCTCCTCCTCTGATTCCCCGATGAGGACTGGCTCATGGAGCTTTGGTTTCCTCCTCCTGTAGTGAATAACCAGATCTTTGGTCTTGTCGACCTTGAATGGGAGGTTGTTGTTAAAGCACCACTCAGCTAGATTTTCCTCACTATGCTGACTTGTCACCATATGTGATTCAGCCAATGACAGTGGTGCTGTCAGCAAACTTAAATATGGCATCAGAGCTGAACCTAGCCTTACAGTCATCAGTATAATGCAAGTCGAGTAGGGGGCTAAGCACACAGCCTTGTAATTGTGGAGGAGATGTTGTTGCCAATCTGAACTGACTGGGGTCTGCAAGTGAGGAAATGAGGATCCAGTTGGCTAAGAAAAATTGAGGGCTAGGTCTTAGAGCTTATTGATTAATTTTAATGGTATGTTAGAAATGAATGGTGAGCTGTAGTCAATGAGGACCATTCTGATGTATGCACCTTTGTGCCCAGATGGTCTAGTGTTGAGTAAATACTTTATACTTCATTGTCACCAAACAATTGATACTAGAACGTACAATCATCACAGCCATATTTGATTCTGCGCTTCACGCTCCCTGGAGTACAAATCGATAGTAAATATTAAACATTTAAATTATAAATCATAAATAGAAAATAGAAAAATGGAAAGTAAGGTAGTGCAAAAAAAAAACTGAGAGGCAGGTCTGGATATTTGGAGGGTACGGCCCAGATCCGGGTCAGGATCCGTTCAGCTGTCTTATCACAGTTGGAAAGAAGCTGTTCCCAAATCTGGTCGTATGAGTCTTCAAGCTCCTGAGCCTTCTCCCGGAGAGAAGAGGGATGAAAAGTGTGTTGGCTGGGTGGGTCATGTCCTTGATTATCCTGGCAGCACTGCTCTGACAGCATGCGGTGTAAAGTGAGTCCACGGACGGAGGATTGGTTTGTGTGATGTGCTGCGCCGTGTTCACGATCTTCTGCAGTTTCTTATGGTCTACCAATAACCAATGAAATAGCCTCTTGTTGACCAATTGTGACGATAGGTAAATTGGAGTGGATCGAAGTTGCTTCTCAGGCAGGAGTTGATATGTTTCATCACCAACCTCCTAAAACACTTCATCACAGAGGATGTTAATGCTGCTGAATGATAGTCATTGAGGCAGGTTATTATGTTCTTCCTAGGCACCAGTATAATTACAACCCACTTGAAGCAGGTGGTCACCTCAGATTGCTGAAGCGAGACATCAGTGAATACTCCAGCCAATTGATCAGCACAGTTCTTTAGCACTCAGCAAGGTATCCCTCTGGGCTGGATGCTTTACAAAGTTCATCCTCCTGAGAGATGCTTTCACGTCAGGCTCAAAGACTGAAATTACAGGGTCATTGAGGGCTGTGGGAGTCACCAAAGCGCCTTCATGTTTTGCTGGCCAACACAAGCATAAAGGCTTTGAACTCATCTGAGAGTGAAACCTTGTTGTTACCTAAGTCACTTGGTTTCACTTGTAAGAGGTGATAGCATTCAAGCCTGACACACCTACTGAGTATCCTTCAGCGATTCAAGTTTGGTCTGGAATTACCATTTTGCATGTAAGATGGCTTTCGTGAGATCATACCTGGATTTCTTGTCACCAGTTCTGAACACCCTTAGCAGATTATGGATTTGTTGGTTCATCCCTAAGCTTTTAGTTAGGAAAAACTCTGAATGATTTTGTAAGGTCACACTCATCTAGGACTGTTTTTTATAAAGTCTGTGACAACCGTGGCAATCAGCTCCTCCAATGAGCCCTTGAACACAGCCCAGCCCACCGACTTGAGACAATTCCATAGCCGCTCCTTTAACTCCAGCGAACAGCTTCTTGTTCTTCTTATCTCCAGAGTCTTACTTCTGCCTGTACGCTGGTAGGAGGATAGCCAGATGATCTGATTTGCTGAAATACAGTCTCAGGATGGAATGGTAGACATTTCTAATCATAATAAAACAGTGGACGAGTTGGGACTCCTTGCGGTGCAGGTGGTATGCTAACCAGGCAGGGATTTTCTCAAATGAGTCTGATTGAAGCCTCTGGCAATGAGTTGAAAGGCATTGTGGTAGGTTGTTTCTTTTTTGCTGATTGCAGCACTCAATACCTTGGAGATGTGAAAACTGCAGTCAGGATCACAAAGGAGAACGTTGTTGGTAAGTAGAACAGTCGGCACTGAATTATTAGATCTTCCAGGTCAGGGGAACAAGGCCACTATGTTTGAGTACCACAAAGGGATTATCATGAAATACAGCCCTCCCCGCCTTTGCCCTCTTCGAATCAGATTGGTGTATGCAGTACCAATCAAGTTGGCTTCTTTAACCTGCATGGTATTGGTGAAGATGTGCTCATTCAGGCAAGTGGACAGTATTCCGTCACTCTCCTGACTTTAAGATGGTGAGAATGTTTGGCGTGTTAGGAAGTGAATCACTCTGTGATTGGTCCAATTGGATTTCTGGTCAACTGTGATACCCAGGTATTGATGGTGGAAATCGGCAATGGCAATATGTTTGAAAATCAAGAGTAGGTGGTTAGACTCTTGTTGGAAGTTGTCATTGTCCGGCACTTCTGTATGACATTTGCTGCTTGCCATTATACAGCCCTAGTGTCTAAGCATAATAAAAGGCAAGAACTAATGTCTAGCTCTTGCTGTAGGTGAGCTGTTGCATTTGCTGAGGTGTGGGAATGGAACTGAACATTGCAATATCATCAGAGAACTTCTCAATTCTGACCTTATGATGGAAGGAAGATCATTACTTCCCTGTGAAATTCCTACAGTGATGTCCTGTGGCTGGGATGGTGGATCTCCAACAATCCCAACCATTTTCCTTTATGCAAAGGAATCTCCAAGGATTGAAAATTTTCCCTTTGACACCCATTGACTTCACTCTTACTAGGGTATTACAGCACCACCATGTCATATGATTTCAAGGACAGTTACTCTTGATGGAATTTAGCTTTTTCGTACATGTTTGGACCAGGACCATGATAAATTCTGGAGATAATTTGTCCTGGCAAATTCTGAACTGGGGAGAGATGAAAGACTGCAGGTACTGGAATCTGAACAACACAGAAGATGCTGGGGGAATTCAGTGAATCAGGCAGCATCAAAGAAGGAAAATAGGCCGCCGATGTTTCAGAATGAGAAGCTTCATCTTGAATGCATTCTAACCTGGGCAATGGTGAGCCTATCATTGGAGAGTAAATGATAATTGATGGTGAGTGACACTGTCCAGCCCTCTGTTGCTGTTCCAGAGTAGACTGATTGGGGTGGGGGGGGGGGGGGGAGGCAGGGTAATTAATGAGATCAGATTCATCCTGCTTATTTAGAACAGGGAAAACCCAGGTAATTTCCAATATTATCAGGCAGATTCCAGTGTTTAAAAACAGACTGGAACAGCTTGCCCAGAGGCAAAGCTTGTTCTGGATCTCAGTCTGCAATACTATAGCTTTGAAGTTAGCTGGTCCCACCAAGTTCTCAGCATTCAATCCTCCTGGCTTTCATCTCCACCATGCAGGTTACAGAAACCACTAACAGCCCATTAGAACATCGAATACTAGAATATTAGAAAGCAGTATAGGGACTTCAGCCCATAATGTTGTGCGTCCATGATGTGATGCAAAGCACAGAGGAGCCTAGATTAGTTCCAGAGCAACTGAATAACATAGGGAGGAAATGATAGATGGGCAAGAGGCAGAGGGATTAGACCAGGCCACTGCTGAAATGAGCCAAAGGTTTTATTGGAGCAATGCTCCAAGTTAGATTGGTTAGAGTTGAAAGCATATTCTGTCCTTGTCTAGTTGATGGATTCGCAGTGAGCTAGCTTGGATTGTTTTCTCTGGAGCATCGGAAGCTGATTGGAGACCCAAGAGAAGTTTATAAAAGCAACACACATCAAAGTTGCTGGTGAACACAGCAGGCCAGGCAGCATCACTATGAAGAGGTGCAGTCGACGTTTCAGACCCATCATCAGGATCTCGGCCTGAAACGTCGACTGCGCCTCTTCCTAGAGATGCTGCCTGGCCTGCTGCGTTCACCAGCAACTTTGATGTGTGTTGCTTGAATTTCCAGCATCTGCAGAATTCCTGTTGTTTGTTGTAGAAGTTTATAAAATTGAGAGAGATATAGAAAAGATAGAAAATCAGAAACATTTCCACAGGGTCGAAACGTATGATACTTCAGGTCACGTTTAATGGAGATAGGTGCGGCAAGTTTCTTACACAGTTGCCTGGAATGGGCTGGTCATAGGAGAACACGGGATGGTGGCATTTAAGGTAGGTACATGCATATGGAGAACATGGAGGTGTGTGGACCATCTGCAGCAGAAGGGACCGTGTTCGATACAGACATTGTGAGCTGAAAGGCAAACACGAGGAAATCCGCAGATGCTGGAAATTCAAGCAACACACACAAAAAATGCTGGTGAACGCAGCAGGCCAGGCAGCACCTATAGGAAGAGGTACAGTCGATGTTTCGGGCTGAGACCCTTCCTCAGAAATAACTGAAAGAAGAGCTAGTAAGAGATTTGAAAGGGGGAGGGAGAGATCAAAAATGATAGGAGAAGACAGGAGGGGGAGGGATGAAGCCAAGAGCTGGAAAGTTGATAGGCAAAAGAGATACGAGGCTGGAGAAGGGAGAGGATCATGGGATGGAAGGCCTAGGGAGAGAGAATGGGGAGGAGGAAAGCCCAGAGGATGGGCAAGGAGTTATAGTGAGAGGGACAGAGGGAGAAAAAAGAGAGGGGAAAAAAGGGGGAAGAGAAAAAAAACTAATAATAAACAAACAAATAAGGGATGGAGTATGATGGGGAGGTGGGGCATTAGAGAAGTCAGTGTTCATGCCATCAGGTTGGAGGCTACCCAGACGGAATATAAGGTGTTGTCCCTCCACCCTGAGTGTGGCTTCATCTTTACAGTAGAGGCCGTGGATAGACATATCAGAATGGGAATGGGATGTGGAATTAAAATGTGTGGCCACTGGGAGATCCTGCTTTCTCTGGCGGACAGAGCGTAGGTGTTCAGAAAGCGGCCTCCTAGTCTGCGTCGGGTCTCGCCAATATATAGAAGGCCACATCGGGAGCACCGAACGCAGTATATCACCCCAGCCGACTCACAGGTGAAGTGGCGCCTCATCTGGAAGGACTGTCTGGGGCCCTGAATGGTGGTGAGGGAGGAAGTGTAAGGGCATGTGTAGCACTTGTTCCGCTTACACGGATAAGTGCCAGGAGGGAGATCGGTGGGAAGGGATTTGGGGGGGGGGAACGAATGGACAAGGGAGTGGCGTAGAGAGCAATCCCTGCGGAAAGCAGGAAGTGGGGGGGGAGGGAAAGATGTACTTAGTGGTGGGATCCCGTTGGAGGTGGCAGAAGTTACAGAGAATTACATATTGGACCGGAGACTGGTGGGGTGGTAGGTCAGAACAAAGGGAACCCTATTCCTAGTGGGGCGGCGGGAGGATGGGGTGAGAGCAGATGTGCGTGAAATAGGAGAGATGCGTTTGAGAGCAGAGTTGATGGTGGAAGAAGGGAAGCCCTTTTCTTTAAAAAAGGAGGACATCTCTCTCCTCCTGGAATGAAAAGCCTCATCCTGAGAGCAGATGCAGCAGAGACGGAGGAATTGCAAGGAGGAGATAGCACTTGCAAGAGACTGGGTGGGAAGAGGAATAGTCCAGGTAGCTGTGAGAGTCCATAGGCTTATAGTAGACAACAGTAGATAAGCTGTCTCCAGAGATAGAGACAGAAAGATCAAGAAAGGGGAGGGAGGTGTCAGAAAAGGACCACGTATACTTGAGAGCAGGGTGAAAGTTGGAAGCAAAGTTAATGAAGTCAACGAGCTCAGCATGCATGCAGGAAGCAGCACCAATGCAGTCGTCGATGTAGTGAAGGAAAAGTGGGGGGACAGATACCAGTATAGGCTTGGAACATGGGTTGTTCCACAAAGCCAACAAAAAGGCAGGCATAGCTGGGACCCACAGGGGTGCCCATGGCTACACCTTTAGTTTGGAGGAAGTGGGAGGAGCCAAAGGAGAAATTATTAAGAGTAAGGACTAATTCCGCTAGACAGGAGAGTGGTGGTAGAGGGAACTGGTTATGTCTGGAATCCAAAAAGAAGTGTAGAGCTTTGAGACCTTCCTGGTCGAGGATGGAAGTATATAGGGACTGGACATCCATGGTGAAAATAAAGTGGTGGGGGCCAGGGAACTTAAAATCATTGAAAAAATTCAGAATGTGAGCAGTATCATGAACATAGGTGGGAAGGGATTGAACAAGGAGGCATAAAACAGTGTCGAGGTATGCAGAAATGAGTTTGGTGGGGCAGGAGCAAGCTGAGACAATGGGTCTACCGGGACAGGCAGGTTTGTGGATCTTATCCCCATCCCTTTTTTTTTTCTTTACACCTTTTTTCTCTCTTTTTTTTCTCCCTCTGTCCCTCTCACTATAACTCCTTGCCCATCCTCTGGGCTTTCCTCCTCCCCATTCTCTCTCCCTAGGCCTCCCGTCCCATGATCCTCTCCCTTCTCCAGCCTTGTATCCTTTTTGCCAATCACCTGTCCAGCTCTTGGCTCCATCCCTCCCCCTCCTGTCTTCTCCTATCATTTTGGCCCTCCCCCTCCCACTTTCAAATCTCTTACTATCCCTTCTTTCAGTTAGTCCTGACAAAGGGTCTTGGCCCAAAACGTCGACTGTACCTCTTCCTATAGATGCTGCCTGGCCTGCTGCGTTCACCAGTATTTTTTGTCTGTTGTGTGAGCAGACAGGCCTGTGCTGTACTGCTCTATGTTCCATGGTGGCATGGAAATAGGGGTCTGAACTCCCTGTTTCAATGCTGTATGACTCTCTCACCTTCTGGCCACACAGACTAGATATAGGGAGAATGATTCCCTTGGCTGGGGAGTCCCGGGGGTGGTCACTGTCTGAGGACACTGTTTTGCAATTTGGAACTGTGATCAGGAGAATTTCTCCACCCAGAGAGTGATGAACATTGCCAATGAAGGCCCCTGTTACATACATTTAATAGTGTTTTAATTGCAAAGGGAAACAAGTATATAGGGAGGAGGTAGGTACAGAGGACTAAATGGATGATCAGCCATCATCCCACTAAATAATGGAGCAGATCTGATAGGCCAAATGGCTTTTTCCTTCCACAAACAAGACAAAATCTGCAGATGAAGGAAATCCGAGCAACACACACAAAATGCTGGAAGAACTCAGCAGGCCAGGCAGCATCTATAGAAAAAAGTACAGTCGGCCTTTCAGGCCGAAATCCTGAAAGGAAACCCTGTCCTGCCAAAGAGTTTTGGCCCAAAACGTCGACTGTACTTTTTTCATAGATGCTGCCTGGCCTGCTGAGTTCCTCCAGCATCTTGTGTGTGTTGCTGGGCTTTCTCTTTCTCCTGTTTTCCGTGTTTCTAAATTAATGAATATTACTAACCTGTAAAGTTATTGTCATTTGCTCTTACCCAATAGATTGTTCTCCTCTACTGAAATGAATGAGTTTGTTGTTGTATCTAGCTGGAGTAGATTCCTCATGTCGATTCTGGAGAACTGCCCACAACTTCATGTGCTACCATTGTACTCAGGCAGTGTGTAGTTGAGGCAACGCATGTAAAAAGCTGACAGCAATCACTCATTCTGTCTAAATGTCCTGAACTTGCTAACACTCACATGGCAAAATGCCAGCCCTTCTTATATTATCACATTTCACTTGGCAATAAATTTTGTTTGATGGCACAGAATATTTTGCCACAATGTAATATGAGTTTATGATCTGGAATGCATTACCTGGATTCAATAAGAAGCTTCAAAAATAAGCTGGATAAACACATCAACAGAACTATGTGGAGCTGTATGTAAAGACCACGAGTGGGAATACTTGTACCAATTTTTTTTCCAAGAAACAGCACAAGCTCAGTAGGCTGAATAGCTTCTTTCTGTGCTGCAATATTCTAGAAGGCAGCTGCTTCTAGTTAGGAAAGCTATCAGTAAGAATCATAAGTCAATGCACTGTGTGATCACTCAATTAGGTACATCTGCTCACTAATGCAAAAATGTAATCAGCCAATCATGTGACAGCAACTCAAGGCATAAAAAGCATGCAGACATGGTCAAGAGGTTCAGTTGTCAATCAGACCCAACATCAGAATGTGGAAAAAATGTGATGTAAGTGATTGATGGTGCCGGATGGGGTGATTTGAGAATCTCAGAAGTTGGTGATTTCCTGAGATTTTCAGACAACAGTGTCTAGAGTTTACACAGAATGGTGCAAAAACAGCCAGCGAATGGCAGCGCTGTAACAAGAGAGCTCAGAGAAGAGCCAGGACGTTTCAAGCAGACAAGAAGGTGACAGTAACACAAATAACCATGCATTATAACAGCAGTTTGCAGAAGAGCATCTCTGAACACACAACACACCAAACCTTGAAGTGGATAGGCTACAGCAGCAGAACAGCATACCAGATTCCATTCCTGTACCTAATAAAGTGGCCACTGAGTGCATTCCTTTGAAAAATCATATAATTAGTCTTGCAACCTTTCTACAAAGTGAGTGGTACAATCAATTGGATTTTATTTCTGTCACAAAGTTCGCCTGGTTCTCAACCAATTCAGACTCTCAGTTCCCATTCAAATCAAATGTGTTGGTAAAAGACACAATATGCTGCCTCATTCTATTCAGATGAAACTGAGGGAGATTGAAGGTGAATGGACTGATATTTGGTATTAGAGATGAATCTGCTACCCGTTCCAGAGACCAGTGCAAACTCTGCTTACATCATTAAAAATAAAAGTGACAGGAGTCATTTGAGCATGTTTGTGGCATTGAAGACAGCCTACAACCACACCATTTAGGAGCTGGACTTGACATTTTGAGAAACTGCATGGGATATTCTGACATTTATCCACTCACTTGCTTCAAGGCATGAAGAACAATTCACAGTGACTTAAATATCATTACAGTGTTTATTAAGCCTGTTATTGCAAAAAAGATCCATAATGGTAGTAACATCTTTATGAAACATAAAAAGAGACATTGTTTTTTTTTCATTTTCTCAGTGTTGTGCTTGGAAAATCTAAATATATATTTTTATCATACAAATGATTTGTTTTCTCTTGTTAATTTTAATAAATAAGTGCACGGGTTATTAAGACGCATCCACATATTCCGTCACCATCAGAGGAATCCAGCTGGCTTCAAAAAAGTCTCAGATTTTATTTTATTTTAAAAAAGAGTTGGTCTCACTAATGTGGCGGAAGTTTAAAGTTGTGAGTTCGGGGGAAATATACAAAGCAGTCAGTAAGATAGCAAGGAAGTACTGTGCACTTGCAAAGGGACGAGAGTGATGTGTGTACCAACAATGGGTAAAATTTAAACACAGTAGAATCTACAATCAGTGTTTTAAGTTATCACATTTAAATATTTTACATATGTACATGTCTTCCCAGAAAGGGGCAGTGCAGCATTACATTTCTTCAACTTTTTTTATATAAACTAAAAAGATCAAGTAAGGAAACATGTCTTGTACCTGAACATATATACAGCAGATACCATTGCATCGTGGTAGTGAGGGTAAATATACAACATGCCCTGGTAGGGAGAGGGTAACAAGGATCTCTGTTACCCTTAAGATCTAAAATGGGAAGAGGGTCAGCCGGGAGGTGAAAGAGAATCGAATACTACTAGCAGACACTCTTAGTCGCGTGGTAAGTGGGTGAATATAAAATACAGACTGGTTAATTATTCTTATCATTGAGAGGGGAAATAGGCCAGGAATGTGTTAGAAATAGCAGGGTGGCAGTCTTATTTAACTCAGATACCACGTGAAGCTCCCTCCATCCCGGTTCTGACATAGTTTGGCATCCAGGACATATTGGCGAGTCAGGATACAAGCACTTTGCTGAAGTTCACTTTGCAGGTCAGTATCGTGTTTTTATCACTTGTGTAATCCAGGGAAATCCCATTGACTGGAGCTAAAGGGTAGGTAAACCTGTTTCCGTCTTTGAAACATGCCATTAAAGACAGGTGATCAGGTGATTAAATAAGTTTATACAAGTTAAACTCCAATAGTCTAGCACACTCAGGATTTTGATGGTATCTTACAGGCAGATTTTCTGGACTATAGAACATTACTCCTAATAATACCCCAAAGCACTTTTTTAACATGTATTACTAGTGTAATACATCTTCAGGCAAGCCCAATAAGCTTAAAGGGGAAAAAAAATATATATATACAGGCACTCTGGACTCTATCTCCTGCAACTATCCTGCTCAAATTCCTAACCTCTGGTGTTTTGAACATCCAAATAATGGATCTGGGCCACAGCCCCTATCCTTATCCCATTACTCACTGTAATCCCAGCTCCAGCCGCTGACCCCAACTAGACACTGGGTCCTCCCATTCATATCCTGGACTCATAAGTGAGCCTGATGCCAAACAATCGGGACGCTAGGTTATCAGAGTTTTACTGTACTGGGGCTAAAAAAAAAGATTCAAAAGATGAACTTGTCAGTCTTACAGTTTTGATTCAGTTTCAATGAAGTACAGAGATGATTTTAATTGTTACCTTCCCTTTTATCCTTTCCCATTCCTGCAGTTGCTCCTATTATTGCTACTTGTCTATCCTGATGGAAAACTTGATGGACAGACGTGTGCAGACACACAAAAGAACCTATTTGGACTGGTGTGTCAGCTCATCTTTATCAAGTTTTGTACGGGTATATTTTGCAGGCACGCTTCATTACCCCAGAATGGTACGCCTGAAATGTTTGACGGTTCTGCCGTCTCTTCTTTCCACTTCAAGCCTGCACACATTGTTAGGAAGCCTTCCAGGGTGAGTTATGGAGAAGCTTCGGCCAACTTCCGCAAGAGAATGAATCGATGCCTTGGAGGGAAACTATAGATATTATTGTCCCAGTTCAGCTAGGGGCAAGACAGCCCAGGAAAGGAGGAAACACCTACTATTTACTGCTGACACAAAGCAGTCACTCCTCAGAGATGAGACCTCCTATTCACCTGAAGCCTGTGTACAACATGGCCTGAGCACACACACATCCTCCACTTATTTATGGAAGCCCGGTGTGCTGACCCTGACTTATTGAGTGCCACTTACTTTGAAATGCTCGGTTGCATGCCAAAGTGGGAGAGGCATTCGACAATTGCACAGGATGTTGGTGAGGCTGCACTTGGCAGTACTGTGCTCAGTTTCCGTCACCCTGCTGCAGGAAAGATGTCATTAAGATGAAAAGAGCACAAAAGATTTGCGAGGATTTTACCAGGACTCTAAGGAATACTTTACAGGGAGAGGTTGGGCAGAACAAGACTTTATTTATTGTAGTTTAGGAGACTTTACAGAGATGTATAACTTCATGAGAGGCCTAGATAGGGGTTAATGCACACAGTCTTCTTCCCAGGATTGGGGTATCAAGGACATTGGTAAAAGCTAAGAGAGGGAAGATTTAATAGGGACCTGACAGGCAACTTTCTAATGCAAAGGGTGAGACCTTTATGGAATGGAAGGCAGTGGAAATAGTTGAGGCAGGTTCAATAACAACATTTAAAAGGTACTTGGACAGGTCAATGGATAGGAAAGGCTAGAGAGATGTGGGTGAAATGCAGGCAAATGGGACGAGCTTAGACGGTATGGACCTTGGTCGATATGGGTGAGCTATGCTGAAGGGTCTTGTTTCTGTGCGGTATCGAATCAACAAGGCCTTAACTAAACTGTTGAAAGAAATTCAGCTGAGAGGAAAGATTAAATTGTGGAAAATAAATAGGTATGTTCTATTGGTTGAAGTAGCAGCCAAGAAGGCCAAAGACCACAGGAGTGCTGGTGATCTTCTGAAACTATGGGTTGTGAGGACCTACCATATTATAATAGAGAACTAATACTGCAGAACTTTATATTCAGTGCATGATGGATTCAACGTGTCTTAATGTCTAGATTATCTTATAGTTACTTCGAGGTACTGACAGTGAATTGGTCTGCATATGTAACTTGCCATAACAATCCTCAAAATTGCCTTGTTAATCCAATCAGAGGTTCAATCTTCCCCACCCACCACATTCTTTGATCCATTCTCTTCCCCTCCCAAACATAAATCCTTGATAGATTGCTCGTCATAAATCCTCAGCCTTGTGTGACGGTGCAGAGGAAGATTGACAGCTTGTTAGAGTCTGGATACAAGAGGGGCAGGGCTGTTCAGGGCTATGCGGTAACTTTACCTGCAACAACCCCCCCACACACACAGTCCCTACTAAACGTCTGCTGCCTCCAATGCCTAGTGGAATGAACGATGGGCAGGCAAGCAGGATTCAAGGATGAAAGGATGATCTGGTATGTGCAATTCCTTTCTATGCAGACATACAGAATGTTGTTTTAGGCTTAGGCTCATTGAATAAGTATCCTAACAAATTTGTAAACTTCCAGGATTCTGTGCATCCCTGACTTGGGAGGGGTGAAGAACAGCCAGTCCTGTCCAGCAGATTGAACACTTTAACGTACACGATCAGTCTTCTTTGCTGACACTTATATATCCGTTGATCCACTCCTTACAGTCCTGGGGTACTTGACCCTACACAATGGTAATGAATTAAAATCCACCATCAATGCTGGTCATTTTCCGGTGAAGACTGGCTGCCCGTCTGTCTGTTGATGCAGACATGTCGTTGTACAGAGCAGCTGTTTTGCATTCATCCATGTTCCTTTCCGTATTGAGGAGGGAGAGGGGGTGTGGAAAAAGGTCACACAAGCCCTGAGATTGCAGACACATACAAGGAGTCCAGAGCACGCTCAGATAAGGAGGACCATGTCCTTCCCTGTCTTGCGAGCATCACCTTCACTCTGAGCAGATTAGCCGGTGCAGCTCCTAATTTATTTGCATTCTCCCATCAATGAATATGTCAACGTAGGTGCTTAGTTTTAAAAAAAAACACAGGAGAAAAACATGGGGGAAAATAACATCTTCCTCTCTTATTATCACCTTGCTCCTCCTACCCCCTGTCTCCTGACACACACTCTTACCCCTCTAATGGTGAAAGATCCATCAAATTAACACATCAGTGTACTTGGACGTAATCTCCAGAGTTCAGTACAGCGCTCTATATCTGTTCGTAGAGGAGCCCAACATGATTTATCGATGCAAACCTAATAGCATCAATATGAATCTAACTAAAAATCAATATTTCATTACCAAATTGTTAGTGAGAATGAAGAAGAATTGCTGGAGTCAGAACATTTCTCTGGGGTAGGAGCATCTGGAGTTCAATGTGACAGAAAGAGTGATGCATGACTGAGGGGCAAGCAGAGGACATCAGGAGGACAGGCCACAAAGTGGGCACAATCGCAAAGAAGCTTGTTCCGTATCTTCTTTCTGTGTAAGAGAGAGAACAAAAAAAAAACACGTCAAAAAATGAGAGATTGCTAAAAAGAAGAACCCAAAAGAAATAATTATCCAGGTAGTATTTCACCAATAACTTGCAAAGTTGCAATTATTTTTAAAAACAAAACCACATACTTTCGAGATGCAGGCATTAAATTCAGTAATTTTTGTTTCTTCTTGACGTGATTTCTCTCTGCATTAAGTATTGATAATTATAAAGCATCCATTTACTCAGGAAAATAATATGCTTTATTACTGTGCAATTATCACCAACAGGATGACTTCAATTCCTCAGTCTTTTAAACTCCAATAGACAGAATACCTCAGAGATCTAGAATACAAGAATAGAGAAGTTGTGTTGCAACAGTACAGCGGGGAATATTGAATTGGAAGGTGAGATAAGCATTTCTTGGTGTCACAACGTTCACACAAGCCAATGGATAAGAGTGCAAGGGAGACACAAGAGACCACAGATGCTGGAATCTGGAGCAACATCAGATCTGCTGGATAGACTCAGCGGGTCGAGCAGCATTTTTGGTGAGAAAGGAGCACTGAGTCAAAACTCTGCGTCAGGACTGAGAGTGAGTTAAGAGCCTGAGGTGACTGGTGGACTGAGGAAGGGTGAAAGATGACAGGCAGGTCGCACCAGGTCGGGGAGGTGAGCAGGGGTGGAGTTGGGAGACAGCAGCACGTGAATTACACGTGGAAGCAGACAAAGACAGACAAAAAAGGAGAGGAAGATGGAAAAAGTTTGGGAGGAGGGGTGGGTTGGAGACAGCTGCTGGAGGAAGATGAGCAGGAACACAAAAGGTCACCAGTGTTGGACTCAGGTAAGTAAAGGAGGTGATAATGGGAACCATTAGAAGAGGGGTAAATGGCAGGTGGAACCAGAACCAGATGAAGGGCATGGGGTGGTCACTTTCCAGTTGGACACCACTTCCTGTCCATGTGGTTTGGATGCTGCCTGATGGTTCATACTGAAGTAGGCCTTTGTCATCAAGGGGTTGCAGGTCAGACTAGAGCTAGCAGATCCTCAGCCACTTACCCTTGATGGCAGATCTGTTTCAGACCCCCAAAGCACTACCATCGTGCCCTGAGAGCAAGTCACTAGCTCTTCCTTTTAAACCCATCACAACTCCAACAGCCAAGTCCTGTCCTCCAAACCAAATCAAGGTCCCGAGTACTACCCAACCACTTTCGTCCAGGAAGCTGCAGATGATAGTGGGCACAGCCCTCTGCGTCATTGACAGCTTGACAGAAGTGTTGCTTCGAGAAGGTGGCATCGGTCACCACAATCTTTACCATCCAGATCTCTTCTCACTACTACCATCAGGCAGGAGGTCCAGAAGCCCAAAGTCCCACACCACCAGGTTCAGCAACAGCTACTTTCCTATGACCATCAAGTATTGAACTGACTGGCAAAACCTTAATCACTGCAGTCAGCAACCGAACATTGCAGACACCTCTTGCACTATTCCGGAATTGTCTCTCTGAATTTTTTTGTACTAAGTTTTTGCACAATCTTGCTCTGACTATGATGACATGCTATCGATCTGCAATTTCTCCACCACGATTTCTAGCCACGATTCCTGCTCCATCATTTAATAAATTTCCTTGCTATCAACAACTCTACCAATTCTCATGTCATCTGCAGACCTACTGCACCAGTTACCATCTATTTCTTCATCCAGATTATTAATCTATATCACAAATAACAAAGGTTCCAGCACTGATCCTTGCAGAACACCTTTGGTCACAGACTTCCAGTCAGACAAACTCACTACTACTGCTGTCTGTTTTCTTTGACCAAGCCAATGAATCCAGTTTACCAATTCACCATGGATCCCATATGATCTAATCTGGATCAGCCTACCATGAAGGGCTTGTCAAGTGCTTTACTGAAGTTTGTGAAGACAACATTTACTGTCCTACTCACATCAATCATTTTCACCATGTCCTCAATAACCTCTAGCAAATTTGTGAGAAAGGACCTCACACATTAAGCCAACTGACTACCAGAAATAAATTATTGCTTTTCCAAATGCTCGTAATTCACGTCAATAAGAGCATTCTTCAATAATTTCGCTCCCACTAATGTAAGGCTTGTCAGTCTATAATTTCTTCGTTTGTCTCTGTTGCCCTTCCTAAACAAAAGAACAATGTTGCTGTTCTCCAGTCTTCCAGTCTCGGTCATTGCCCCAGCAATCTTTCCCCTTCCCTCTCTCAGAGGAGTGACAGAGGAACAGCTATGGGACTACTTTGAATTGATGGACTGGGCCATGTTCAAGGATTCATCAGAGGATCAGAGTGAATATTCCACGGTTGTCAAGGACTTTATAGAATCAGTCTTAGAAACAATTGTTCCCACAAAATCATTCAGTCTTCCCCAACCAGAAGCAATCAAGAGATCCACAACTTGCTGAGGGCCAGATCAGTGGTGCCCAAGTAAAGGACAAAAGATACAGGTATGACCTCCGGAAGCTATCTCACATGTGAAGTGGTAGTTCCGGGCCACAGGATTATGCTGAACAGCTGTGGCAGGGCTTGACTGATATCAAAGAGAAGCCAAGCGACATAAGTGAAAACAACCTTTCGCTCCCATATGAGCTCAACACATTTTTTTTACTCACTTTGACCATCAAAACATGGAGGCAACTTCAGTAACTCCCACAGATCCTGGCGACTCTGTGATTTCAGTCTCTGAGGCCGATGTGAGAGCATCCTTCAGGAGGGTGAACCCACAGAAAGTATCCGGTCCAGACAGGGTACCTGGCCGAGTACTAAGTAGCTGTGCTAATCAACTGGTTGGCGTGTTCACTGATATCTTTAAGCTCTTGCCTCAGCAGTCTGATGTACACACCTGCTTCAAGAAGGCTTCATTAATACCGGTGCTTAAAAAAAACATGGTAACCTGCCTCAATGCCTATCATCCACTGTAATGAAGTGCTTTGAGAGGTCAGTGATGAAACATATCAACTTCAGTCTGAGGAGCAACTTGGATCTGCTCCAATCTGCCTACCAGCACAACAGGTTAACAGCAGATGCCATCCCATTGGCTCTTCACTCAACACTGGAACAGCTGGACAGTGAAGATGCATACATCAGAATGCTCTTCATTGACTACAGCTCTGCATTCAATATTATCATCTCCTCAAAGCTAATCAATATGCTCTAAGACCCTAGGCCTCAATACCTCCTTGTGCAACGGGATCCTCAATTTCCTCACTTGCAGACCCCAGTCAATTTGGATTGGCAACAGCATCTCCTCTACAATCATCATAAGCACAGGCACACCACAAGGCTGCCTGCTTAGCTCTCCTGCTCTACTCGCTTTACACTTATAACAGTAAGGCTAAGCACAGCCCCAATACCATATTTAAGTATGCTGATGACACCACTGTTATTGGCCAAATCAAACGTGGTGAGGAATCAGCATATAGGAGGATGGAAATCAAAAATCTGGCTAAGTGGTGCCACCACATCAGGGGATCAGCAACTTTAAATTCTTTGATGTTATAATTTCACAGAATCTGTCTGAACTTCAGCACGTAAGTACCATTAAGAAAAAAAACATGGTAGACCTGTGCTTTCTTACAAGTTTGCAAAGAATCAGCACGTCATCGAAAAATTTGACAAACTTTTATAGATGTGTGGTAGAGAGAATATTGACTTGTTGCATCATGTCCTGGTATGGAAACGCAAATGCCCTTAAGTGGAAAAGACATCAAAAAGTACAGCCCAGCCCAAGTAAAACCTTCCCCACTGTTGGGCACATCTACATGGAGTGCTGTTGTAGGAAAGCAGCATCCATCATTAAGGATCCCCACCATCCAGATCATGTTCTCTTCTCATTGCTGCCATCAGGGAGGAGGTACAGGAACCTCATGACCCACATCACCAGTTCAAGAACAGTATTATCCCCTCAACCATCAGGCTCTTGAACCAGAGGTGATAACTTCATTCACCCCAACACTGAACTGTTCCTACAGCCTGTGGACTCACTTTCAAAGACTCTTCATCTCATGTTCTCGATATTTATTGTTCATTTATTTGTTATCATACTTCTGTTTTTTTTCTTTTTGTATTTGCACAGTCTGTTGTCTTTTGCACATTGGTTGTTTTTTTGTGTTGTTGTGTAGTCTTTCATTGATTCTATTGTGTTTCTTTTTATTTACAGTGAATGCCCTCAAGGAAATGACTCTCAGGATGAGTATGGTGACGTATATGTACTCTGAACTTTTTGAACTTCGAATATCCAAGGATAGATCTCATCAGGCTCTCAGGACTTTTCACTTTAATTTTTTGAGACACTCAAAACCTCCTCCTTCTTAAAACTGACATGTCCCCAGGATATCACCATACCCTTCCCTAATCTCACCATTATCCATATCCTTCTCCCCGGTGAATACAGATGCAAATTACACATTAAAAGACCTCACCCACTTCCTGTGAGTCCATGCATAAATTTCATCCTTTGTCCTTGAGTGGTCCTACCTTTTCCCTCGCTACTCATTTTCCCATAATGTATGTATAAAATGCCTAGGATTCTCCTTAATCCTGTTTGTCAAAGGCATTTCATAGTCCCTTTTACCCCTCCTAATTTCTTGTTTACATTTTTTCCTGGTTATTTTATACTGCTCAAAGCCTTTGACTGATTTCAGCTTCCAAAAACTTGCTTTTGCTTCTTTCCTTAAAATTTTTGACTGAACTTACAATATCCTTTCCCAAAAGCAAACTGCTGGAAGAACTCAGTGACTCAGGCAATGGGGGCAATTGGATGTCCAAAACAGAGGGTGCAAAGGGAAGAAAGCCTGTATGCATTGCTCATAGAGACTCGTCTCTGAACACAGGAGGTTTTCTGAGGTCGTCCAGATATAGGGTCTCAACCCAAAATGTCGAATGTCTATTTCCCTTCATTGATGCTACCTGACCCACTGAGTTCCTCCAGCATCTTGTTTGTTGGTACAGGTTTCAGCATTTTGGTAATTCATTTGTCTAGATTAGTTTTCTGAGAGTCTCTATCTCCACCAGTCTCTTGGGCAATCCATTCTAGATTCCAACCACCTAGTTCTTCGTCAGATCTCCTCTGACCTCTTTCCCTGTACTTATGTCTACTAGTGTTAAAACAGATCAAAAATAGTGCTGGAGAACTGGTCTGTGAGAAGGGATAAGAGGAGCATGAAAGACTGAGAGCTGGACAGTGAGAAGACAGAGTTGGGGAAAGGCCAGGGATGAGCTGTTTTCCACACCTCAGTCAGATAGGAAAATAGAGGACACAATAGAGGAATCATGTCCAAAAGAGGGCAATGGAGAGGAAATTAAGAAACACTAGAGGGGATTATCATTGTTTTCTTCTCCTGTAATAACTGGAATAAATGGTTTTGATTAAGAACCAAATATCTGCAAAAACATGGAGTGTATACAGTGAATAATGGCAGAATATTAATTTCATTCCATTAGCTTGGAGGTCCTTTATAAGTTGGCACTTATGAAGTAAGATTGCATAAAGCACAAAAAGTGCTTGAAATATATATTAACCATTAATGTGTTTGCCTTAGCACTTAACATGTTGAGTTGTGGGAATGCCCATTAGGACTGAATAATAATGGCTTTAAAGCAAACAGCTCACTCAGTTCACAAAATATTAAAGTTCATTGAAGGTTAATTAGCATTAATAAGTCATCAACAAGTTATGACTCTATCATTAATACACTACACCATGTTTTAGTAACAGAGGATAGTAAAGATTACATTAATTCCAATCATTTTTAAGAGACCAGTTTAGCGCCATTAGAGACCAAATTGCCAATGAGTTGGAAGAAGTGAGAATGCAGAGTAATCATCCATAATAAGCATTCACAGATCACCCTCTCCAGAGAGTATAATCTCTATCATCGCCCTGACAGACCATGGTCAGGAGAATTTCATGGCTTGCTTTTTTAACAAAGGCACAAATATATTTTATGTTGACCATTAAGAAAATAGGAAATAAGAACAGGAGAAGGTCATACAGCCTGTCTAATATATTCTGTAACATCACAGAGTCCAAAGTTATAGAGTAGTACAACAAACACCCTTTGGCCCATCATGCCTTGGCTGACCTTTATGTCTACCTACACTAAGAATGGAATCAAGATATCAGATCCTAGCTGATTTTCTGCCTGAAACTTATTTCCTTGTTTGACTCCCCAAAACTATCCATTCCCTCATAGTCCAAAAATTCTAGCCTTGAACGTATGTATAATGACTCAAATGTCCAGAGAGCTGTGGGGGAGAGAATTACAAAGGTCTACAGAGCTTAGAGAGAAGGAGTTCTCCTTCTTCTCAGTGTTAAATGACTGGCCCCTGAGGTTATGACCTTGGATTCTAAGCTCTGTTAGCAAGAGTCAGAAGGGGAAGTCAGTTATATTGTCACTCAAGTCTCCTCCACCATTTAGTAAGACCATTTTCCATCCTCTACCTCGTCTCTCTTTTGCCCTCTGTTCACTGGGATCCCTGAGATGTTCAAGGCTATCTCAATCTTAGCCTTAAACATACTCAATGACTGAGAATCCACAACACTGCTAGGGGGAGAGTAATCGAAAGATTTACAACCAACTGAATAAAGAGATTTCTCCTAATCTCAGCCCTAATTGAATGAACTCTCATCACTGTCTAAAGAGATAAAATCCCAAATAAACCATTCCATCTACTCGATGCACATCCACATCTCATGAATATTAAAACTCAGATCTGCAGGCATTCTGCATTTAAAATCAAAGTCCATATTGCAAATATTCATGAATGGTTTGCATCAGACACTCTGATCATAGGTAGGTTTCTAGAGGGCTATGAGGATAACCCACAATTTTCAGTTATTTGGAAAGAGTAGGAAAACTGAAATTGCTTCCTTTTTGATTGTTCCCTTACTGATCAAGTAGTGGGGTGAAGCTCAGGCAGGATGTCAGGTACACATAATTAGCAATGTAAACCTGGTGTGGGAGACGATGTTGGAAGTTTTAGCTATTTTTTGTTAAATGCACTAAATTCAGTATTTTTCAATTTCCAACTGTTATCAAGAGATGCAGAAAATCTGTATTTGCCATAAATTGCAAAAATATATGAGAGCCATAATATCTTATGAAGTACAAAACATGTGTTTGAAATTAATTAAAGGCAGGCTCCCAAAAATGTAAATGCTGATGAATAAATATACATTTATTCTTAACTGAAAGGATAACTTTACCCAGAAGTTGCATTTCACCCATTTTTGGTATGCAAAGCGCTCAGTTAGGGACTTACAACTAAATAAGCTTAATTTCTGAAAATCGTCTTTTTAAAAACTTATTTGCGCTATTTTCCTTGACAGAATGCTGTGTGTACTAATTCACAGCATCAGCTGAGCATCCAAGTGCTGTGTTAGTCCTGCATGCAAGCTCCCTGGAAGCCAGAGGCAATAACACAAAGCTGTTAGGGAGCTAAGAATGAAGAGGGTGCTGTGCTGGGGGTACCTGTGTCATAAGCAACTGTAGTCACATTACACTAGAAGCTCTGGTACCAATCATGTCCCCTGCCACAACTGGTCCCAAGTCACTGCGAAACACAGGCTACAGAGATTGCCGCTGATAGGTCTGCCGTGATGATATTCATTAGGCACTGTGAAGCACAGCAAAGCTGATTGCAATGTACTGAGCAGTAAAGACTCTGCAGGGACCAAAACACTGATGTTCCAATCACTTTGATTCGTGTCTACTTGATGACTTACCCCAAGATGTTCTCGTAGTTTTCTCACAATGAAGTTATAGAACAGAAATTTGTAGGTCACGACTTTTAGAAGTTATTTCTGTTGGAGTATCATAAGGGAACACCGAGCACTCTGATGGCATTATGTGTGAAAATGACACTAGAAGAATGACAATGTGCACTGAAAATATTCTGTGACTAGATGTACATAGTCCAAAATTATAATGCGTGAGATTTTCATCAAAACCAATGGTTTAAAAATTTGGAGGTCCTTGTCTGGTTACGCAGGTCACAGATGGGGCTGGATTTGGAGAATTGTGTTCAGTTTTGGTCACCCTCTTATAAAAAGATATTATTAAACTGGAAAACAGAAAAGATTTACAAGGATGTTGCCGTGACTTGAGAACTGAGTTACAGGGAGAAGTTGGACAGGCTAGAATATTATTATTTATTATTTACTTAGGGTCTCAGAGCATGGAAGATTGAGAAATGAGCTAACAGACCACTTGTTACGTATTCACTTCTATTTTGACCCTTGTGGATTGCTGTCAAGCTTCCCTGTGTGTTATGTACTGAATGTAATGTGAGAGGGCATCCTGAGTAGACGCAAAATAAACAGCTGCACATTTGTTCCTCTCCCCTCTGTCTCACGTGTGTGTTATTCACGCCCACCTGACTTCCCAGTACCACAAGCATAACAACTGGCGACAAGGTGACAAGTCCTCACGTGATATTTGTTGGGTTTTTTTTCCCTTTGGCAAGAAAAGTCCATGTGCAACACTGGCGGTGTACTGCTGTGTAATGTGGGTGAGCGAAAAGAAACCGGCCACAGGACGTGTGGCGAGCGAAGAATCTGATGGGAGAGAATGAGAAGGTGACGGTTAAATAAAACAAATAAGAGAGGGAGAGAGAGATGGATAAGACTAGTTAATTTTTCTGGAAGGTGATTGTGTTTGAAAATGGTGAGAATGTTTGGAAGTACGGGGCCATATGACAAAACGACAGAGCAATGGAGTTCATATACATAAAGATTTGAATATTTTGCGCTGACAAATTAAATTTCAGATGATATTCATGTTCTAGCTTTTCTGACTGTGATGGGTGCAAATGCATTTAATTTATTATGCAGTCTAGTGCACCCTGTTCAGCCTGGCTGTAAACATTATGAGGCCATAGTTAAAGGCTTGAAGGACCACTGTTCACCTAAACCTTTGACTACTGCTGAGAGGTTTAGGTTTCATAAAAGGAATCACAGGAAGGTGAGTCTATTTCACAGTTTGTAGAGGTGATGAAGCAATTGTCTGAACTCTGATTTTGGGCAGCTGCAGAATGACACATTACATGATTGATTCGTATGTGGTTTGCGTAGTGAGGCAATTCAGAAACATTTGCTTACAGAAGACAGACTAACGTTACAGAAGGCAATTGAGATTAGTACTGCTAAGGAGATGGCAGATAAAGCGGAGCTATTAAGCGCATCTTCCAAAGTTCATAAAGCTTCTACTGATTTTAAGAATAAGATAGCAATTGGCCATCATTGTTACTGTTGTGGCAAAATGGGGCATTCAGCAAAAGAATGCTGGTATAAGGATTTATATAACTGATGCTGTGGCAAAAAGGCATATATTGAACACTCCTATAAAAGTAAAAAGACTCTGACAACCAAAATACAGCAATAAAGAAAACTGACTTGTGGAAAAACAAAAAGCAACATATGAACAAGATGGAGCATTCTGAGGAAGGGCTGAGTGTCTCTCACTCTGTGGTTGAAGAAACTTTCCATGTTTTATCTGCTCAGGATACAGACGGCTTATTGGGTCATTGGGCCACAATTGGATGGGGCCACAGTGAGGGTGCAGGTGGACACAGGTGCTGCAGTACCAATGGAGTCAGAGACAGTTTACAAGATGAAATTGCAGCATCTCACCCTAGAAGGGGCAGGGTTGACTTTAAAGACTTACACTGGTGAGGATGTTCCTGTAAAGGGAGTAATACGTGTTACAGTGCAGATTAATGAACAGAGAAAGAAACTTCCATTGTACATTGTTAAAGGTAGTTACCCAGTGCTTCTGAGCCATTTGTGATTGGAGCAGATCAAACTCAACTGGCAGGAAGTGCACTTGATTGATGACAGCACTATTCTACAAGAGGGATTGAAGAACCATGCAAAAAAATTCAACGGAGAACTGGACAGTATGAAAGGAATCACTGTTAAGCCTGACAGAACAACCAAATGCCTGAAAGCAAGAACTGTTCCATATGCCCTCAACCCAAAAGTAGAGAATGAAGCGGATAGACTAGTCCAGAATAAGGTATTGGAGCCAGTGATTGTAAGTAAATGGATGACTCCAATAGTTCCCGTCTTTGTGAAGACGTCAAGGTAACCATTACCTCGGTTCTTATGGCATAGTAAGAACCATTCCAGGTTATCATTAATTCAGTTATTATGGTAGAGTAGTATCTAAGTAGAATGATCTGCCAGAAGTGGTTGAGGTATGCACAGTAACAACTTTTAAAAGATACTTGGACAGGCACATGGATTGGAAGGCTATTAGTCATAAGCTGGCAAATTAGACTAACTTAGAAGGGGTATCTTGGTTGGTATGGACAAGATGAGCCAAAGGGCTTGTTTTTCTGCTGTATAACTCAATGTCTTATGACTACACAATGCTTAACGGATTTTATTCATATTGCATTTTTACACACAGACCCTACCAAAGAACAGTGCGAATTACACAGTCATTCCGTCTTAAATACCACTTCAATAAGAATAACCTATCAAACACTTTGAATGTGTGATTATTTTTATTAATGCAGATGCCTACTTTTGTAAAGTCTTATACTGAGCAAAATGAGCTTTGTCTTCAGTGAAACACATGGATTATAAATATGAACAGCCCTCCCCCAACCCATGCAGACACTCTCTCTATCCATCCACAAGCATATGTGAAATTGTACATTAAACAACAATGTGTTAATTTATAATTTTCACATTTTGACAGGTGGTTAAAAAACTCAGTGCAATCTAAAGAAGTCATTACTGTTACCATCATTGGCAATAGCAGTATTATTACACTAACAGACAATGTTCTGTTCATTAACAAACATACAGAATGCAGAGCAATGACTTTGTAATTGAGTGAGACTAATAAGAATACATCATTTAGCTGTGTGACAAATTGCATTTGAAACCCCCCAATACAGAAAATTCACATTTTGTCTTTATAAATAAATTACATGGGCTATGTATTATACATAACTTGAATCCTTGAAGACTTGGTTAAAATATAAAGGAGATGATCAGTTATTTATTTATCAAGACCAACCATGTTTGGATGCCCTGGTTTATACCTAGTATTGCAATTGTTGACTGAGAGAATGAAAGGTGTTTTTAATCCTATTTGATGAACTGGAAATACCACTAGTTGAAGTACTAGCATTTAGTTGTGAATTAAGACCATAAGACATAGAAGCAGAATTAGACAATTCAGCCCATCGATTCGGCTCAGCTATTCCATCATGGCTAATTTATTATCCCTCTCAACCACATTCTCTTGCCTTCTCCTTGTAACTTTTGATGCCTTTATTAATCAAGAACCTTAAATAGACCCAGTTACTTGGCCTGCACAGTCATCTGCGTCAATGAATTCCTCAGATTTACCACACTCTGGCTAAAGATATTTTTCCTCATCTCTGTTCTAAATGGATGTCCCTCTATTCTGAGGCTGTGCCTTCTCATCCTAGACTCCCCCACTATAGGAAACATCTTCTCCACATCCACTCTATCTAGGTTTTTCAATATTCAATAAATTCAAAAAGACCGCCCCCCCAACATTCTTCTAAATTACAGTGAGTACATGCCCATCAAACGTTCCTCATATGTTAACCCTTTCATTCCTGAGATCATTTTTGTGAACTTCCTCCAGACCCTCTCCAAGGCCGACATATTTTTTCTTTGAAAAGGGGCCAAAAATTGCTCACAATACTCCAAGTGCAGTCTGATCAATGCTTTTGAAAGCCTCTGCATTACATCATTGCTTTTGTATTCTAGTCCTCCTGAAATGAATGCTAACATTACATTTGCCTTCCTTACCCCCCGACTCAACCTGCAAGTTAATCTTTAGAGAGCCCTGCACGAGGATTCCCAAGTCCCTCTGCATGTCAGATTTTTGAATTTTCTGCCCATTTAGAAAACAGTCCACATCTTTATTCCTTCTGCCAATATGCATAACCATGCACTTCCCTACACTATATTCTATCTGCCACTTCTTTGTCCATTCCCTTAACCTGTCTAAGTCCTTCTGCAGACAACATGATTCTTCAAAAATACCTGTCCCTCTGCCTATCTTTGTATCATCCACAACCTTGGCTACAAAGCCATCAGTTCCGTTATCCAAGTCATTGACATATAATGTGAAAAGCAGTTCCAACATTGATCCCTCTGGCTCACCACTAGTCTCTGGCAGCCAACCAGAAATGGCCCCTTATTTCCATTCTTTGCCTCCTATCAGCCTGCCAATTTTTTATTCATGCTGGTACATTTCCTATAATACGATGAGCTCTTACCGTGTTAAGAATTCTCATGTTTGGCACCTTGTCAAAGGCCTTCTGAAAATCCAAATAAGCAACATCCACTCACTCTCCTTCGTCTATCCTGCCTGTTATTTCCTCAAAGTGTTCGAACAGATTTGTCAGGCAAGATTTCCCCTTTAGAAAACCATACTGACTTTGGCCATTTTTTATCAACTGCTTCTAAGTACTCTGAAACCTTATCCTTAAAAATCGACTCTACCATATTTCCTACCACCAAAGTCAGGCTAACTGGCTTATAATTTCCTTTCTTCTGCCTCGCTCCCTCCATAAGGAGTGGATTGATGTTAACAATTTTCTAATCCTCATTATCCGTTCCAGAATCTAGTAATTCTTGAAAGATCATTACTAATGCCTCCTTAATGACTTCAGCTACGTCTTTCTGAACCCTGAGCTATAGTCGAGCTGGTCCAGGCAACCTATCTACCTTCAGATTTTTTAGCTTCCCAAGCACCTTCTCTTAAGAAACCACAATCACTTCTGCCCCTGACACTCTCACATTTCTGACATTCTGCTGGTACCTTCCACAGTGAAGACTGGTGCAAAATACTTATTCAGTTAATCTGCCATTTCGTTGTCCCCCATTACTACCTCTCCAACATCATTTTCCATTAGCCCAATATCCATTCTCATCTCTCTTTTACTCTTTATATATCTGGAAAAAAAACCCTTTGTATCCTCTTTTATATTATTGGCTAGCTTACTTTCATATTTCAACTTTTTTCTCTTTATGACTTTTTTAGGTGCCTGCTGTTGTTTTTAAAAGCTTCCTAATCCTCCATCTTCCCAACAATTTTTGTTATATTATATTCCCTCTTTTTAGCTTTTATGCTATCTGTGATTCCCCATGTCAGCCATGGTCGCCTCCTCTTCCCTTTACAAGATTTCTTTATCTTCGGGATGTATCTTTCCTGTGCCTTCTGAATTTTCCCTGAAAGTACCACCTATTGCTGCTAGTGTCCCCGTCAATCAACTTTGGCCAGCTCCTCTCTCATGCCTCTATAATTCCCCTTATTCCACTGTAAAACTGATACATCTGATTTTAGCTTCTCCTTCTGAAACTCCAAAGTGAACTCTATCATATTATGATCACTGTCTCCAGAGGGTTCCTTTACCTTAAGCTCCCTAATCAAATCTGGGTCATTACATAACACTCAATCCAGAATTGCCATTCACCTACTGGGCTCAACCACAAGTTGCTCTAAAAAGCCATCTAACAGGCATACTACAAATCCCCTCTCTTGGGATTCAGCACCAATCTGATTTTCCCAATCTACCTGCATATTGAAATCCCCCTTGATGATCACAACATTGCCCTTATTACATGCATTTTCTCTCTCCCAATGTAACTTGTAGCCTATGTCATAGCTACTGTTCAGAAGCCTGTAGATAACTCCCATCAGGGTCTTTTTACCCTTGCAGTTATTTAACTCTACACATAAAGTTTCATTATCTTCCAATCCTTTGTCACCTCTTTCTAAGGATTTGATTTCCTTCTTACCAACCTCTCTACCTATCTGCCTGTCCTTTCTATACAATGTGTATTCTTGGATGTTAAGCACTCAACTATGATCTTCTTTCAGACACGACTCAGGGATGCACACAACATCATAGCTGCCAATCTCTAAGTGCGGTATAAGATCACACTTATTCCATATACTGTGTGCATTCAAATATAACATTTTCAGCCCGGATTCATCACCCGTTTCAATTTTGGCCCCCTGTAATACTTTAACTCATCCCACTGACTGCAATTTTACCCTATTATCTGCCAGTCCTTCCTTGCAGTCTCACTACACACTGCATCTACTTGTATCCCAACTGCCCCATCCTCAGCCCCATCACTCCGGTTCTGATTCCCACACCATAGTAGTTCAAAACCCTCCTCAATACCTCTAGCAAACTTGCCTGAAAGAGTATTGGTCGCCCTTGGTTTCAGGCGTAACCTGTCCATTTTGTGCAGATCATACCTTCCCCAGAAGAGTTCACAATGATCGAGAAATCCGAAATCCCTGTCCCCTGCACCAATTCTTCAGACTTGTATTCATCTGCCAAATCATCCTATTTTTACCCTTACTGGCATGTGCGCAGGCAACAATCCAGGATTACTACCCTCGAGGTCCTGCCTTTCAGCTGTCTGCCTAGCTCCCTATATTCTTCAGAATCTCCTACCTATGTCATTGGTACGAATATGAACCTCGACTCCGGCTGTTCAGCCTCCCCCCTTTAGAATGCTGTGGACCCGATCTAGGACATCCATGACCCTAGCAGCTGGGAGACAACATACCATCTGGGAGTCCCCTTCATCTCCACATGATCTGCTTTCTGCTCTTCTAATTATGGGTACCTCTATCACTACTGTTCTCCTCTTCTCTGCCCTTCCCTTCCGAGCCACAGAGCCAGACTTGGTGCCAGAGACCCAGTCAATGCAGCTTCATTCCCACCCAACAGTATCCAAAGTGGTATACTTATTACTGAGGTGAACTGCCACATGTGTGCTCTGCATTGGCTGCCTCGACCCTTTCCCTCTCCTGACAGTCACCCAGGTACCTATCTCCCTCTAGCTCCTGCCTACCACCTCCTCAATTTCCCGTATGAGTCGATGGTCATTGAGGTGCAGCTCCAGTTCCTTAACAGGGTCCCTAAGGAGCTTCAGCTCGATGCACCTTGTGCAGATGTAGTTATCAGTAAGAGTGGAGGTCTCCCAGAATCCCCACATCTCACACAAAGAACATATTCTCACACAAAGAACATAATTCAGCGACATTCCCCACTTAACACAGCGGCAATCAAAGTCAGACAGCCAATAATGTTATTGTAATAGGTTACAGGGCAGTACAAGAGCTATGCGTATGCATCACTGGTTGAAAAACTTTCTGTGACTTCCATACCCCATGCTGCTGTGTATAATTATTAGCACAGCTTGAACACAGTTAGTGTGGATTAACAAACATTTCAATTAGAATTACATATGAAATTGAAGGGATCCAATGATTCATGTTGGCCTTACAGCTTTAGAACTATTCCTTCGCTGTAACACATGGAAGTATGTAAACCGTTTCTTTCAATTTACAGATTTTGTTCCCTGACGCTTTGAATTACATCTTAACTTTTCTATTAATTAAGAAGTATGTAGAGCTGTGAAAAAAAAAATAGAACACACAAGAGCAAAGAATCCCTGGTGCTCTGTGCCAACAGCAGATGTTAACAGGCTGACTATGGGGATATAAGGGAGTGTTGACAGATTTAAGTTCACAAGACCATAACTACTGAAATTCAAATGTGAAACATAAAGATTTCACTGCAGTACAGGACTCATTTTAATCGACCCAGACTAGGGTTCACCCACCAAATATCTTGTTACAAGTCATTATTTGCCTCTTAGTCTTTTTATTGGTTCCAAAGTTAATACCTTGCACTCAATAAACTCCTAAGAAACAACTGTCCAAAGCAAGGCTAATAATACTCAAGAAAAGATCTACATTTAATGGAGACCCGGTTTAGATTTGTTGAGGTTAAAGGCTTAGTTCTGAGATTTGTGCAAATGAAACTGTGGACCACAATAGGGTATTTTTTTCTCTTTCTCTTTCCCAGGGCCCCTTGCTTTCCTCTGCTTGAAGCCTCCACCAGCATGAAACTGCCAACAATAAACATGCTATGGGCATATCTCAAAGCCAATGATCTGAACAAAGTAAATGCAGACACACAAACGTCATTATAAATTGAAGCAGTCCTGTTTATTTATGAGGTGCAAGTACAAAATAATTATGTGTCAGAGCACTATTTTTAAATGAGCATGCTTTTTCACGTGCCAGGTAACTAGCCACATTATAACTGCACAGGCTTAATGCAGCATTTAGAGGTTAAGATTAACAACACAGTGAGCACAGGGTGCATTTTCAAGTGTACAAATGAGGGACAGAGGGGTACAAAGGTGTACTGAAAAGGTTTAATGAGAAAAAGAACTGAAAATACTAACAATCATCCATGGCTTGCTTCTGTGTGTCAGGTGAGTGAGAATGTTGTAAAAGCAGAAAAATGCTGGAAATAGCTGGTCAGGCAGCATTTATTTATTACAAACAAGAGAAAATCTGCAGATGCTGGAAATCTGAGCAACATGCACAAAATGCCGGAGGAATTCAACAGGCCAGGCAGCGTCTAGGAAAAGAGTACAGTCAACGTTTTGGGCCGAAACCCTTCGGCAGGATTGGAGAAAAAAAGCCGAGGAGTAGATTTAAAAGGTGGGGGAGGGGAGAGAGAAACACCAGGTGATGGGTGAAACCTGGAGGGGAAGTGATGAAGTAAAGAGCTGGGAAGTAAATTAGTGAAAGAGACAGAAGGCCATGGAAGAAAGAAAAGGGGTGAGGAGCACCAGAGGGAGGTAGTGGGCGAGCTAGGAGATAAGGTGAGAGAGGAAAAAGAGGATGGGATATGGTGAAGGAGAGGGGACGGGGGGCCGTGGAATAATTCTGGAAGTTTGAGAAATCGATGTTCATGTCATCAGGTTGAAAGCTACCCAAATGGAATATAAGGTGTTGTTCTTCCAGCCTAAGTGCGGCCTCATCACGACTGTGGAGGAGGCCATGGATAGACATAGCAGAGTAGGAATGAGGAATGGAATGGGTGGCCACTGGGAGATCCCGCTTTTTCTGGCGGACAGAGCGTCGGTGCTTAGCGAAGCACTGATTGATTGATTTAGATAGCTAGATATACAGTGCAGAATAGGCCCTTCTGGCTGTTTGTGCTATGCCACCCAGCGACCCCTGATTGAACCCTAGCCTATCCACAGGACAATTGACAATGACCAACTAACCTACCCACCGGTAGGTTTTTGGAATCTGGAAGGAGACCAGAAGAAACCCACGCTCTCACGGGGAGAACATACAAGCTCCTTACTGACAGCGGCAGGAACTGAACCCGGGTTGCAGGTACTATGCTAACCACTACGCCACCATGCCGTGGAGGGAGAAACAGTTAATACTTCATCATTAAGAGAGTTTGTCTCTCTCTACAGACTCCAGCTATCTGCTGGGCATTTATGGCATTCTCCTTCTGGTTTCACAAGTTTGATCTGAATTTCGCTGCTTTAACATGTCTCTCTGTGTTCTTCCCCTCTAACTGCACTCACTGCCCTATTAACCAGATGGCTCCATTAAAAAGTGGAAAAACCCACTCAATCCTGGCCCCACTCCATCAGAAATATTCCCTCTGCCCCACCCTTTCTTCCCTGATCATCTCTGCAGTTTGGTTTCTTATATTGTCATGGTCTTTGACTTTAAGCATTAACTCTGCTTTGCTCTTCACAGATACTGCCTGGCCTGTGGAGTACTTCCAGCGATTTCTACTTTCTATTTAGGAGTGACAACTGGATTGATAGTAGATGGGACAAAGTTACAGTTTGGTTTATAGACAGCAGAGTTTCACTTTTTATTTTGAGATTACGACAGACAGGATGGAGAAGACAATAAAATTAATGTCCCAAAGAGACGTAGTTTCATAAGTTATTCTCTCTACTCATCTTTCAATCTCTGTCCTCCCTCTTCTCTGCCCCTTCACATGTTTCTGCAACTTTTAATAATACTACTGACATTTTTCAATTGGGAATCAAGATGAACTGCCTGAAGTTTTAAGGCTGTATCCCTTCCACAGTTGCTGCCTGACCTGCTGAGAATTTCCAACATGTTCTGTTTTTATTTAAGATTTATTTATTAGTGTAATATAAAAATTCTTCCCCAATATAATCCTCTTATTGCACTCAAATGATAATGTACTTAGAAAACAATCTAAATCTCAGTGGAAGAGTATGAATTTTTGAGCAGATTTGATGACATTTCCTAAACAATTCTAATATCACTGGAAACCAAGTGAATGAATAATTAAGACTAACAGAGAAGATGACGGCAATCATAATTTAAAGGAAAGATTAAGAAGTTGCGTAAAATTCTGGGAAATGATTTCATGTTTATTTAAGTACTCTTGGCTGATCTCCCATCTACCTCTTTCCATGAAAAAGCTTGTCTAAAATGCCATTCATCCACCACCCTTGTGCTCTCCAACAACTATTCCATTTAAAATGTGCACTTTAGATGTCCAAATTCTAACTTTCTTTAGGACTGTTTAGAATTGACATTGTTGACTTAATGTTATCTAAATGAAATACTCTCTTAAACCCTATTACATTTTGGTCATCTGTCTAAAATCTCCTAAACCAAGGTTGAATCATTGTAGTTTCTGAGGATGTTTCATGGTAAGAAAGACCCAGATAAATGCACATTGAGGTCAACAAATTAATACACATTGATCAACAGAAGGCTAAAGCAAATTTAGGGACAACACATTCCTATATATACAACTTCAACTTCAAGATTTCTCGGCAAATCTAACCAATGGAAGAGGAGAAGGAATTTCACCTGACTGACCAACTTTTCTCTATCTACTGTACATAGTCAAATCCAGCCTGATGACCAATCATTTCCAATCAGTACCAATCATGTAAAGGACCAAATTCCCTTCGAAGAGAGGTCAAAATCTAATTGAATACAGATAATTGCCCAATGTATTAAGCGGGGCTTGATAAATTTTCTTTGCCCTCAGGAAGATGGGGCATTGCAACTCAATGCCTGAAAGGGCGGTGCAGGTAGAACTCCTTACCAGATTTAAGATGTTCCTGGATGAGCACCATATGCGCCATAACTCACAAGGCTATGGACCAAGAGATGGGAGATAGGATTAGTTCTTCATCAACCCAAAATAAATCCCTCCATCTCGGCTTTAAATCTCCACGATTCTACCTAACTTGTTTGCTGTCACGCTATAGTGACTGCGTGCAATTAACTGGTAGTGGGAAACAATGAGCCTCTCTTGCAAATAAAAGTTTGTTCTCTCCTTCACTAATCTTTAAACAAGTTTCACTGTTTTGTAGATTGGGGAACAACAGTGTGAATATGATGGATTACAAAGCCTGAGCGTGATGAGAAAGGAAATATCTATTGAAATATATTTTTGCACAAAGTAAACAATACTGGCTGCCTAAGCAACAGTATCAGTTTTTTTTAATCCTCTGCAGATGTGCTTCCTAATTAACAGGTGGATGCTGGTGAATATCCATTAGGATTTTTTTTTTGTTCCTCTCTTCATCTTCCCCTAAGGAATGAGTGGCTCCTGTGAGGAGTAGGACTGTATCAGAAGCAAACATTGATTAGGAGACCAGTAGTTAAAAGGAGCCTTGGTAAAGAGCACTGATAAAACAGTGGACAATGCTATATACAGTATGTGATGGAACTGGACCAGTAAGAAATTTGCTATTTTTATCTCTGACTACAACACACCCTATTTGTATTTACAGTATTGTGCAAAAATCTTAGGCACATATATATATCTAGGGTGCCTAAGACTTTTATACTGTGTATTTGTCAACATGGAGTGAAGAATGAGCTTGCAAATCTGGTGGGAGCAAAGGATATTGGGAAAGGCAAGGGTGGAGCGCCACAGGAGGGGTTTGGGACAGATGGCAGAGAAGGAATGCCAGGGCAGGGCGTGGGTGCAGACACACCCAGCCCTGAGAACCCAAGCAAGGTCATTAGATTCCAAATAATTGGTTTATTGATCATTACAAAATGTCTTTCTGGTGCTTTCCACTCCCTCCCCTCTCCCTTACCCTTTCCCCAAACATGATTCCCCCCTCTCTGCTCCATTCTCACTCTCAGTCCATGATAGAGACCCATATCCAAATCAGGTTTATCATCACTCACATATATCATGAAATTTGTGTTTTTTTGCAGCAGTAGTACAGTGCAATACATAAAATTAGTACAGTACTATGCAAAAGTCTTAGGCACCCTCGCTGTATGTATGTGCCTGAGACTTTTGCACATTACTGTACTTAACATAGAAAGAAAATGAACCATCCTCTCCCGCCTCCTCCTAACTGTTCATCAGTGATGGTTTACTAAACAAAATTTAACATCGGGCTACATGAAAAACACAGGCTAGTGACTAAAAGTATTAGAGGGAGGTCTGAAGGAGCACCTTACAAGGATAGAAGGAGAGATAGAAAGAGTGAGAGAGGTTCAGGGAGATGATTCCAAAACTGACAGTTCAGGCTCCTGCACATAGATCCAATACAGTGAATCAATTAAAATCTTGGATGTGCAAGATGGAGGGTTGGAGGAATTCAGTTATTTCCAAGAATTATGAAGCTTACTGAAGTATTGTGAGTAATTCTAGTTGCCCCATTATAGGAAGGGTGTGGCAGCTTTGGAAAGGGTGTAGAAGAGGTTTACCGGAATGCTTCCAGGATTGGAGGGTATATAAGGAGAGGCTGGACGAACTATGGTTGTCTCCTGTGGAGCGTCAGAGGCATAGGGGAAACCTGATGGATTCAGAATCAGATTTATCTTTACTGATATATGACATGAATTCTGTTGTTTTACAGCAGCATTACAGTGCAATAACACAAAACTAAAGTACAGGAATAGGCAGTGCAGCACAAGGAGATATAGAGAGGGTAGACAGAATCTTTCATTTTCAGGATAGAAATGTCAAGTACTAGATGACATTCATTTAAGGTGAGAGGGGAGGAAAATGTAAAGGAGATGTGTGGGGCAGGAGTTTTACACAGAGTTCAGGGTGCATAGAACAGGCTGCCAGGGACAGTGGTGGAAGCAAGTATGATAGTGGCATTTAACAGGCTGTTAGATGCATGAAGTGCAGTAAATGGAGGGACTAGGATCATGCAACAGGCAGAAGGGATTTCATTCAGTTTGGTGCAGACATCATGAGTTAAAGGGCTTGTTCCTGTGCTGCAGTCTCTGTCTTCCTTGTTCTGCATTCTTCACTGTGATGAAAATTCTATTACAGTACTGAACAAAATAACAAAAAGTGACCTCACGAAAAGGGACATTTAGTCCCATGTCTTCACCCACCAGTGGAAATGTTCATAATGCCAAAACGTATAATGCCACTCCATTTCTTACACTGGAATTACTTCCCTACTGCTGAGACTACATAAGGAATATTGTAAGCTATTTTGAGCTCTATATCTAGGGGAAGATGCGCTAGTCCTGGAGAGGGTCCAGAGGAGGTTCACAAGAATGATCCCAGGAATGAAAGGTTTAATCTATGATGAGCATTTGATGGCTTTAGGCCTGTACTTGGTGGAGTTCAGAAGAATGAGAGGAGATCTCATTGAAATCTACTGAATACTGAAAGGCCTGGTTAGAGTGCACATGCAGAGGACATTTCCATTAGTAGCAGAGTCAAAAATCCAAGGACACACACACTCAGAATAAAGGGAGATTCCTTTAGAACTAAGAGGAAGAATTTCTTCAGCCAGAGGGTGGTGAGTCTGTGGAGTTTGTTGACACTTAAGGCACAGATTGATAGATTCTTGATTTGAGGGTTAAGGATTATTAGATTAAATTATGAGGACACTCAGTCCTCATTTTATTGTCATTTAGAAATGCATGCATTAAAAAATGACACAATGTTCCTCCAGTATGATATCACAGAAACGCAAGACAAACCAAGACTAAAACTGACAAAAGCCACATAATTATAACATATAGTTACAACAGTACAAAGCAATACCATAATTTGATAAGAGCAGACCATGGGCATGGTAAAAAAAAAGTCTCAAATTCCCGATAGCCCCAACATCTCACGCAGACGGTAGAAGAGAGAAAACTCTCCCTGCCATGAGCTTCCAGTGCCGCAAACTTGCCGATGCAGTATCCTGGAAGCACCCGACCACAGTCCGACTCTGAGTCCGTCCGAAAACTTCAAGCCTCCGACCAGCCCTCTGATACCGAGCACCGAGCACCATCTCTGCCGAGCTCTTCAACCCCGGCCCCGGCTGCCAAGCAACAGGCAAAGCTGAGGATTCGGGGTCTTCCCCTCCGGAGATTTCAGATCACACAGTAGCAGCGGCGGCAGCGAAACAGGCATTTCAGAAGTTTCACCAGATGTTCCTTCATGCTCTCACGCCTGCCTCCATCAAATCAGAATTGTGCACGGCATCCTACTTGACAGATTACAGATATCATTCACCGGAGAGGCCGCACGCACTGCGTTGCGCCGCCATCTTCTCCTCCGGCTGATTATGGAGAAAAGGCAAGAAAATGGGACTGAGAAAAAAGAATCAGTCATGATTGAATGGCAGAACAGACTTAAGATTTGTACATCCTCCTATAATCTAATGATCTTATGGTCAAAACAATGAAAATAATAGCTAAGAATTAATAATAGTTATAAAATACATTGCATTTGAGGGCAAGATGAATGAAAGGCCTGTCTGGTCTCAATCACAACCTACAACATTGCTGTATATTCAATATTATTAATTCTGTCCATGTTACAGAGGATACAAATAGAATCAATTGCTCAAACAGCTCTTGCTGAGGGAAAATGCCTACTCTTTTTACACAGAGGGCATACAGAGACTGCAATGTTTTAAGCAGAATGTGGAAGGCATCTTAGGAATAGCACAAATTGAGTTTGATGCAAATTTGTTTGCAAACCATATTGATGAACCATTTACCCAAATATCAAAGAAAAGCACGCAATATCTCTTTGCATCTCTAATACCAAAAATTCAATGTTTATGAGGTAGACCACAGCACATTTAGAAAGTCATAACATAGATAACTATCATAACAGTAGGGGTGTTGTAAAATGATTGTCTCACCCAGAAACAACTGACTTGACACAGTAGAACTCCACGAGAATGGAATAACATGGTACAATTGTTTGCAATATACTGCGGAAGGTTATATACATACTTTACAAATCTATTTACTACATGCTATCACTTACAACCCTGCAGGCAAGCGTGCTTGCAAAATAGATATGCAAAACACACTTTGGAATCAGAAAATATCCTGTACAATTTATCAAATAGTATTAAATACCATTAATTCCCTGAATTTTCATAAAAATAACCGCATGCATCATCTCTGATTAGAATCTATGCTTGCCTAACCAAAAGCCAATACAAATTTAAAAGGAAGAGTTGACAATAATTAGTCACAGAAGTGTTAGGTAAACATAGTACTTATTTTTCTCTGTTACTGTGGTGGGTTAACTGACTTCTTTTCAGTTGGATTTGCTTTGGGCAATTAACTTTTCAGATACTGAAAGTTTTCAATTAACCCTTCCCCTACCGAACCCTTTCTTAGCTAAAAAATTAGTTGCTTCAACACCTCTTTAACAACCATTGATTACATGTTAGGAAGAGCAACACCAAAGCAGAATGGTATTTCAGAATGTTACCATCATACATTCAGAATGGTGATCTTAACCTGTTGCATATTAGCACAAGGGTTGTTGCTACTGCTGCTGCTCAGTTCAATGGTTCCACCGTTTCTGATCTCCGACACTGTTCCCATTGAGTCTACACCATGTGTGTTTCAACAGACAATAGACAATAGGTGCAGGAGTAGGCCATTCGGCCCTTCGAGCCAGCACCGCCATTCACTGTGATCATGGCTGATCATCCACTATCAGTATCCATTTCCTGCCTTATCGCCATAACCTTTGATTCCACTATCTTTAAGAGCTCTATCCATCTCTTTTTTGAAAGCATCCAGAGACTTGGCCTCCACAGCCTTCTGGGGCAGAGCATTCCATATATCCACCACTCTCTGGGTGAAAAAGTTTTTCCTCAACTCCGTTCTAAATGGCCTACTCCTAATTCTTAAACTGTGGCCTCTGGTTCTGGACTCACCCATCAGCGGGAACATGATTCCTGCCTGCAGCGTGTTCAATCCCTTAATAATCTTATATATTTCAATAAGATCCCCTCTCAGCCTTCTAAATTCCAAAGTATACAAGCCCAGTCGCTCCAATCTTTCGACATATGACAGTTCCGCCATCCCGGGAATTAACCTTGTGAACCTACGCTGCACTCCCTCAATAGCAAGAATGTCCTTCCTCAAAGTTGGAGACCACAACTGCACACAGTACTCCAGGTGTGGTCTCACCAGGGCCCTGTACAGCTGCAGAAGGACCTCTTTGCTCTTATACTCAATTCCCTTTGTTATGAAGGCCAGCACGCCATTAGCTTTTTTCAATGCCTGCTGTACTTGCATGCTTGCTTTCAGCGACTGATGTACAAGACACCTAGATCTCGTTGTGCTTCCCCTTTTCCTAACTTGACTCCATTTTGATAATAATCTGCCTTCTCGTTCTTACCACCAAAGTGAATAACCTCACATTTATCCACATTAAATTGCATCTGCCATGCACCTGTCCACTCACCCAGCCTGTCCAAGTCACCCTGCATTCTCATAGCATCCTCCTCACATTTCACACTGCCTCCCAGCTTTGTGTCATCTGCAAATTTGCTAATGTTACTTTTAATTCCCTCATCTAAATCATTAATATATATTGTAAATAGCTGCGGTCCCAGCACTGAACCCCGCGGTACCCCACTGGTCACTGCCTGCCATTCCGAAAAGGGCCCGTTAATCGCTACTCTTTGTTTTCTGTCAGCCAGCCAATTTTGAATCCATGTCAGTACTCTGTCTCCAATACCATGTGCCCTAATTTTGCCCACTAATCTCCTATGTGGTACTTTATCAAAGGCTTTCTGAAAGTCCAGGTACACTACATCCACTGGCTCTCCCTTGTCCATTTTCATAGTTACATCCTCAAAAAATTCCAGAAGATTAGTCAAGCACGATTTCCCCTTCGTAAATCCATGCTAACTCGGACCAATCCTGTTACTACTATCCAGATGTGTCGAAATTTCATCTTTTATAATTGACTGCAGCACCTTTCCCACCACCGACGTCAGGCTAACTGTTTTCTCTCTTCCTCCCTTCTTGAAGAGAGGGACAACATTAGCCACCCTCCAATCCACAGGAACTGATCCTGAATCTATAGAACATTGGAAAATGATTACCAATGCATTCACGATTTCTAAAGCCACCTCCTTAAGTACCCTGGGATGCAGATCATCAGGTCCCAGGGACTTAACAGCCTTCAGACCCAACAGCCTATCCAATACCATTTCCTGCCTAATATAAATTTCCTTCAATTCATCCATTACCCTGGGTCTTTGGCCACTATTATATCTGGGAGATTGTTTGTGTCTTCCCTAGTGAAAACAGATCCAAAGTACCTGTTCAACTTGTCTGCCATTTCCTTGTTCCCCATAATAAATTCACCCGCTTCTGTCTTCAAGGGCCGAATTTTAGTCTTAAATATTTTTTTCCTTTTCACATACCTAAAGAAGCTTTTACTATCCTCCTTCATATTCTTGGCTAGTTTACCTTCGTACCTCATTTTTTCTCCGCGTATTGCCCTTTTAGTTACCTTCTGTTGCTCTTTAAAAGTTTCCCAATCCTCCGGCTTCCCACTCGTCTTTGCTATGTTATGCTTCTTCTCTTTTATTTTTATACTGTCCATTAGTTCCCTTGTCAGCCACGGCCTCCCCTTACTCCCCTTAGGATCTTTCTTCCTCTTTGGAACGAACTGATCCTGCACCTTCCGCATTATTCCCAGAAACACTTGCCATTGCTGTTCCACTGTCATCCCTGCTAGGGTATTGTTCCATTGAACTTTGGCCAGCTCCTCCCTCACATCACCATAGTTCCCTTTGTTCAACTGTAATACTGACACTTCTGAGTTTCCCTTCTCCCTCTCAAATTGTAGATTAAAACTTATCATATTATGGTCACTATCTCCTAATAGCTCCTTTACCTCGAGGTCCCTGATCAAATCCAGTTCATTGCACAACACTAAATCTAGAATTGCGCTCTCTCTGGTAGGCTCCAGTACAAGCTGTTCTAAGAATCCATCTCGGAGGGACTCCACAAACTCCCTTTCTTGGGGTCCAGTACCAACCTGATTCCTCCAGTCTACCTGCATGTTGAAGTCCCCCATAACAACTGTAGCATTACCTTTGCGGCATGTCAATTTTAACTTTTGATTCAATTTACACCCTACATCCAGACTACTGTTTGGGGGCCTGTAGGTAACTCCCATTAGGGTCTTTCTACCCTTAGAATTTCTCAGTTCTATCCATACTGACTCTACGTCTCCTGATTCTATGCCCCCCCTCGCAAGGGACTGAATATCATTCCCCACCAACAGAGCCACCCCACCCCCTCTGCCCATCAGTCTGTCCTTTCGATAGGACGTATACCCTTGAATATACATTTCCCAGGCCCTGTCCACTTGAAGCCATGTCTCTGTTATTCCCACAACATCATACTTACCAATTTCCAACTGTGCCTCAAGCTCATCCACTTATTTCTTATACTCCGTGCATCCATATACAATACTTTTAATTCATTACTCTTCCAGGTGCTCCAGTAAACTCCCAAATCCCAAAGCTGTCTTGTGTGTTAGCTGGCCACTCTACATTACCCCCAGAGACTAGATGGGCAGCAGGAGAATCAGGGGGAAGTTGATGGACATGGGAGAGAGATAGAGGTAGGGGACTGGGACTGTTCCAAAAGCCGACGTAGATTTGATAGGCCAAATGGCCTCCTATATGGTAAAAAAGTGAAAAGGCTAGAATATTTATTGTCAAAACTGTTCACTTGCCTTTCATGCTTTTGCAGATTTTTTCAGGTTTAAGATGGAGGTGGTGAAGCACAGTGATGACTTGCTGGCAGCAAAAATAGCCATTAACTACTTTATTATTCACATTTTTTCTCAAAAATGATCACTGCAATCAATAGCCTGTAACTTCCCTTTTACCACCCGTACGACCTGGCGTTTCTGCTGTGTGAACTGAGGCCACGAAGGTGCAGAATAGTTGCAGCATGGCATGTTTGGCCATCACTGGAGTGGACTCAGAGGCAATTTGTAGCAGCAGAATCGAGGCAAAGCAGAGCTGAGATGACGGGGCCTGGGCCCAAGGCTATTTGGCCAATTTATGTGCCAGGCCAGATTGAAAATGTTGGGTATAGGATGAATTGACCTGGCGGGGCCTAGGCTTAGGCCTGAGAGCGTATCGAAGCGACAAGGCCCAGGTCTGAGAATGAGGAATGACTCAAGGTTCCACCAATTTAAGCATTAAGCCAGATTGAAAAGGTCAGGTTGTCATGGCCAGAGGCGAGGGATGGGCCAGTGTTCAGCTCACTGATCCATGAGGTTTACTCATCTCTGCACTGAACTGAGGCTAAGGCCTGCAACTAACCAGCTCTTGGATCGACTGTGACTGGCTTTATGGATGTAGACTCACTTTTGTGGATTTCAGTTCTGAATGTTAATTGCTTATTTTTATTGTTTTTGTTTTCCTGCACATTGGATGCTCTCTTGTAATGGCAACATCACTCACAGCTGCCAATTGACAGTCTCAAACTTCTGGCATATTGCTACCATCTTCCACAGTGAAGACTGATGCAAAATACATATACAGCTCGTCGGCCATTTCCTGGTCCCCCCCATTACCATCTATCCAGCATTATTTTCCATCAGTCTAACACCTACTCTCTCCTCTCTTTTACTCTTTATGTATCTGAAGAAACTTCTGGTATCCTCTTTAATATTATTAGTTAGTTTACCTTCATGTTCCATCTTTTCCCACATTATGACTTTTTTAGTTACCTTCTGTTGGTTTTTAAAAGCTTGCAAATCCTCTAACTTCCCAATAATTTTTATTCTATTATATGCCTTCTCTTTGGCTTTTACATTGGCTTTGATTTTTTTATTGTCGGCCATGGTTGCCTCATCCAGCCTTTAGGATACTTCTTCTTTGGTATGTTTTGATCCAAATCGCTTCCAGAAAATCCAGACATTGTGGCTCTGTCATCATCCCTGCTAGTATCCCCTTCCAATCAACTTTGGTTAATTCCTTACTGATGCCTCTGTAATTCCCTTTACTCCACTGTAATACTGATACATCTAACTTTTAGCTTCTCTTTCTAAAATTTTAGGGTGAATTCGATCATATTATGATCATCTTCCTCTAAGGGTTCCTTTACCTTAAACTCTTTAATCAATTCCAGTTCATTGCACAACACCCAATCCAGAATAGCTAATCCCTTGGTGGGCTCAACCACAAGCTGCTATAAAAAGCCATCTCATAGGCATTCTGGAAATTCCTCCTCTCGGGATCCAGCACTAACATGATTTTCCCAACCTACCTGCATATTGAAATCCCCCACGACTATCATAACAGTGACTTTTTGACATGCATTTTCTATCTCCGATTGTAATTTGTAGTCCACATCTTTGCTACTGTTCAGAGGTCTTATATACTGTAACTCCCATCAGGGTCTTGCAGTTTCTTACCCTTGCCGTTTTTGAGTGCTACCGACAACAATTCTATACTTTCCAATTCCATGTTACTTCTTTCTAATAATTTGATTTCATGTGGTACCAACAGAGCCACCACACCCCCACTGCCTACCCGCCTGTCCTTTCAATACAATGCATATCCTTGGATGTTAAACTCCCAGCTATAATCTTCTTTCAGTCATGATTTATTGATGCTCACAATGTCACACATGTCAATCTCTAACTGTGCTGCATTCATCTACCTTATTCCATATACTCTGTGCATTCAAGTATAACACCTACAATCCTGTATTAATCACCCTTTTCCATTTTGTCCCCCTTTTACATTGAAACATTGCGTTGACTGCAATTTTGCCCTATCTTCAGCTTGTCTTTACTAGCAGTCTCACTACACACTGCCTCTGTTTGTAAAACAACTGCCCCATCCTCAGTTCTGTCACTCCGGTTCCCATACCCCTTCCAAATTCGTTTAAACCTTTCCGAACTGCTCTGGTAAACCTGCCTGCAAGGATATTGGTCCCCCTCAGGTTCAGGTGTAACCCGTCCTTTTGTACAGGTCATACCTTCCCCAGAAGAGATCACAATGATCCAAATATCTGAACCCCTGCCCCCTGCACCAGTTCCTCAGCTATGCATTCACTTGCCAAATTCTCAAATTCTTACCCTCACTGGCACGTGACACAGACAGCAATCCAGAAATTACTACTTTGGAGCTCTTGAAAAATCTCTCTTCAGGACCTCTTCACTTTTCCTATCTATGTCACTGGTGCAAGACATGGACCTGGTCTGAGAGATCCCTGACTCTGGCACCTCGAGGCCACATACCATCCGGGTGTCTCTATCGCTTCCATAGAATCTCGTCTCTATTCCTCTAACTATGGAATCTCCTATCACTACTGCAGTACTCTTCACCTCTCTTCTCTTCTGAGCCGCACCGCCATTTGCAAATCTATTATTGCATACCATATTTGGCACCACACTCAGCCATTTCTATTGCTTTCCTCTTGGCTTTACCGCTGTCATTCACCTCAATTTCAGCAACTATCCTGCCCACCACCGTATGACTACCCTTGTCGTTTGTTCTACTCACCTTTCTCCCACTGACTCTACAACTTAGAACATATCTTTTATCTCTTACTACGCACAATATTGAAAAAGGTAGCATTTCCATCTGTCGCAAAGAAATGCTTCGAGAAATTGGTATTGAATAGAAATAGCTCCCACCTTTGCAAGCATCTGGATCCATTGACATTCACCTACTATCACAATAGGTCTACAGAAGATGCAGTCTTACTGTTCCTCCACTCTGCTTTGGAGCACCTCCACAAAAAAATATATACAAGGCTGCTGTTTATCGGTTACTGCTCAGAAATTAATACCATGATCCTCTCTGTATTATTCACAGCTTTTAAACCTGGGCCTCTGTGCCTCCCTCTGCAATTAGATCTTCAGCTTCCTCATCGGGACACCATAGTCAGTACAGATGAGTAACATCTCCTCCTCACTGACAATCAACACAGGCAAACTTCAAAGATGTCAGTGATGTGTGCTTAGTGCACTGCTACACTCATAACCATGGCTAAGCACAGCTCAAATGCCAACTATAAATTCACAGATGACACCATTGTTACAAGAGTGAGATAGATTGGCTTATTGAATGGCGCCACAACAACCTCTCACTCAACATAAGCATGACCAAGGAATTGATTGTGGACTTCAAGAAAAGGAACACACACCAGTTCTCATTGAGGGTTCTATGCTGAGAAGTGTCAGCAGCTTCACGTTCCAACATTTCAGAGGATCTACCCTGGACCCAACACATCACAAAGAAGGCATGCCAGTGGCTCCACTTTGTCAGGAGTTGAGGAGAATCAGTGTGTCACTAAAAGCTTACAAATTCCTAAGGATGCATGGTGGTGATCATTCTGACTGGTGTATCACAGCCTGGTATGGAGGCTTCAATGCACAGGATTGGAAGAGGCTGTAGACTGTTACAGGCTACCAGATCCGTCACAAGCACAACCCTCCCTACTACTGAGGATGTGTCTTTAAGAGGCAGATTTTTAAGAAGATGGAATCCACCACAAACGACCCTCGCCATCCAGGCCATGCCCTCTTCTCATTACTGCCATCAGGTTGGAACCTGAAGACCTACACTCAATTATTCAGAAACAGCTTCTTCCCCTTCAGCATCAGATCTCCGAATGGTCCACGAACCTTTGAACACCAGTTCATTATTGGTTTATTTTGCACTATTTACTTCCTTATTTTTAGTAAAGTAAAAAATTCCAATTCCAATGCTATTCCAAAACAACAAATTTCACGTCAGAATACAGTAATAATAAATTTGATTCTGATGCTGCGGTTAATCGACCTGAGACACTAACCCATCTCTCTCTATAGCTGTTACCTGCCCTCCTGAGTAATTGATTTCTGAAAGTGCTTGAGCAATTTAATTAGTGAGTTGAAAATGTTCATTTAACTGGAACAGTTTTACAATCAAACAGCTTTCTAGTTACACACATCAAAGTTGCTGGTGAACGCAGCAGGCCGGGCAGCATCTCTAGGAAGAGGTACAGTCGACGTTTCAGACCCTTCGTCAGGACTAACTGAAGGAAGAGTTAGTAAGAGATTTGAAAGTCTACAGATGGGGAGCAGTGAGAGATGGTTTCACTGAACTCCCGTCGAAGAGATTTAAACTTCTTCAGTGTAGGCATCACCAGAAGAGGCTTCGCAGTAGTGAATTTAAAGACGCAAACAAGAGGAATTCTGCAGATGCTGGAAATTCAAGCAACACACATCAAAGTTGCTGGTGAATGCAGCAGGCCAGGCAGCATCTCTAGGAAGAGGTACAGTCGACGTTTCAGGCCGAGACCCTTTGTCAGGACTAACTGAAGGAAGAGTTAGTAAGAGATTTGAAAGTGATTTGAAAGCTTTCTAGTTCTCTGTTATCTATGGAGGTGCATAAACCAAAATGGCCACTCAGAAAAATGGGAAGCAAATACATTTGATTGGTCAAATCAATTTGTTGATGCTTGGCCTGGGTATAAAGCAGTTCCAAAAGGAATCAATTGATTTGTTTGATTTTTGGGATGGGAACTTTCCCTGCTTGGCATAAAGCAGGTGGGTGGAAACATCTGTAAAATTAACAAAATGCATACAATGTCTCCAAAACACTACTCCAAATTAGCAAACTGATTCAGTTTAAGCAGTATTTGCAGTATAAACTGAATTTGCATTCAGTTCTCTGGTTTAGCTGAACAGCAACACCAGTATGGAACATTTGCAAAGTACAAGTCCAAGTCAAAGTCGAGTCTATTGACATATGCACAAATACATGTAAGCACAAGTAACAGAGGTGCAATGAAAAACTTACTTGCAACAAGCAGCATCACAGGCCCATAGCATTGGAGAGGTGACAGGCACGTAACATTGTAAAAGTGCATAGAGTACGTTGGCTCAAGGTATTGGGGTAATTTATACCAACTGACTCTTTCTTTGTGTACACACAGGAGTTTCTGCAGATGCAGGAAATCTTGCAGAACACACACAAAGTGCTGGTGGAACTCAACATGTCAGGCAGCATCTATGTAAGAGAATAAACAGTTAATATTTTTGGCTGAAACCCGTCATCGGGATGGAGTCTTCAGGTCCTAATGAAGGATCTCAGTCCGAAATGTTGATTCTGACCGCCCCACCCCTACCACACACGCTGCCTGACTTGATGATTTCCTCTAGCATTTTGTGTGCATTTCTTTCCTTGTGTCAGACAGTCCTCACACCACATTAACTCCTCATCATTCATGAGAGATGGGGACAGATAATGCAGACTGCGGTACCATTCAGTCCACTGGTAGAAACACTAAGGTGGCAATTTCATACAGCAGCCAGTTCCTCCATAGATATAACAACCTACCTAAGTTTTAGTGTTCCTGGCCCTAACCCTGGTTATACAGTGGCATGCAAAAGTTTGGGCACCCCTGGTCAAAATTTCTGTTACTGTGAATAGTTAAGTGAGTAGATGATGAACTGATCCCCAAAAGTCATAAAGTTAAAGATGAAACATTCTTTTCAATATTTTAAGCAAGATTAGTGTATTATTTTTGTTTTGTACAATTTTAGAGTGGAAAAAAAAAGGAAAGGAGCACCATGCAAAAGTTTGGGTACCAAGAGATTTAAGCTCTCAGGTAACTTTTACCAAGGTCTCAGACCTTAATTAGCTTGTTAGGGCCATGGCTTGTTCACAGTCATCATTAAGAAAGGCCAGGTGATGCAAATTTCAAAGCTTTATAAATACCTCAAACCTTGTCCCAACGAACAGCAGCCATGGGCTCCTCTAAGCAGCTGCTGTACACTCTGAAGATTAAAATAAATGATGCCAGCAGGAGAAATCTATAAGAAGATAGCAAAGCGTTTTCGGGTAGCCGTTTCCTCAGTTCATAATGTAATTAAGAAATGGCAGTTAACAGGAATGATGGAGGTCTGGTTGAGGTCTGGAAGACCAAGAAAACTTTCCAAGAGAACAGCTCGTAGGATTGCTAGAAAGGCAAATCAAAACCCCCGTTTGACTGCAAAAGACCTTCCGGAAGATTTAGCAGGCTCTGGAGTGGTGGTGCACTGTTCTACTGTGCAGCAACACCTGCACAAATATGACCATCATGGAAGAGTCATCAGAAGAAAACCTTTCCTGCATCCTCACCACAAAATATCAGCAACAGAAGTTTGCAAAGGAACACCTAAACAAGCCTGATGCATTTTGGAAACAAGTCCTGTGGACTGATCAAGTTAAAATAGAATATTCTGGCCGCAATGAGCAAAGGTATGTTTGGCGAAAAAAGGTGCAGAATTTCATGAAAAGAACCCCTCTCCAACTGTTAAGCACAGGGGTGGATTGATCATGCTTTGGGCTTGTGTTGCAGCCAGTGGCACGGGGAACATTTCACTGGTAGAGGGAAGAATGAATTCAATTAAATACCAGCAAATTCTGGAAGCAAACATCACACCGTCTGTAAAAAAGCTGATGATGAAAAGAGGATAGCTTTTACAACAGAATAATGATCCTAAACACACCTCAAAATCCACAATGGTCTACCTCAAGAGGTGCAAGCTGAAGGTTTTGCCATGGCCCTCACTGTCCCCCAACCTAAACATCATCGAAAATCTGTGCATAGACCTCAAAAGAGCAGTGCATGCAAGGCGGCCCAAGAATCTCACAGAACTAGAAGCCTTTTGCAAGGGAGAATGGGCGAAAATCCCCCAAACAAGAATTGAAACACTCTTAGCTGGCTACAGAAAGCGTTTACAAGCTGTGATATTTGCCAAAGGGCGTGTTACTAAGTACTGACCATGCAGGGTGCCCAAACTTTTGCTTTCGGACCTTTTCCTTTTTTGTTATTTTGAAACTGTAAAAGATGGAAATAAAAAAATAATCTTGCTTAAAATATTAAAGAAATGTGTCATCTTTAACTTTATGCCTTTTGGAAATCAGGTCATTTTTTACTCGCTTAGCTATTTACAGTAACAGAAATTTTGACCAGGGGTGCCCAAACTTATGCATGCCCAGTCTGCACACTCACACTCCAGCTCTGATCACACACATGGCCCACGCTCTAGAACCCAGCTCCAACCACACACTTTGTCCACCTTCTCAGAAATACATGGCCATCCTCATGAATATGTCAGCAGGGAATGAGGGCTTAGTGTAGTTGACAATTTGTACAGACTCCAGATAAAAGCAAGCGCTACTCGCGTGGGGCTCAAGGTTCTGAAGCTTTAGCGGAAGTGGCAGCTATTTGCGTACTGCTAATTAAATCTGCAGCATGCTTTATTTGTGATAAAATAAGACTGTAGCCAGCATCATTTTGGAGGAGGATGAGAAGAAGCAATGGAGGGAAGGGGGGAGTGGGAAACACGCCCAGAACCTAAGACAGATCGCAACCTGTGTGCTTTCAAATTGATTAAACGGCAGGCTTGACAAGGTAGCTGGTCAGAAAGACTTTAGTTTTGACGGCAGTAGTCATTATGTTCTCAAGTTCTTCACAAGCAAGAAAAAACTTTTGAAGTCCAGTCATGTTGGAAATGTGGAAACAAATTTGTGTAGCAAGCTCTCATAAATAAGAAGGTGATAACGACTAGATTATCTGTTCTTGGAACAAACAAGAGAAAATCTGCAGGTGCTGGAAATTTGAGCAACACACACAAAAAGCTGAAGGAACTCAGCAGGCCAGGCAGCATCTATGGAAAAAAATACAGTCGATGTTTCAGGCCGAAACCCAGCCCCCCAACATTTCCCATCCCCTTGTCCCTCTCTCATGTTACCTCCTTGCCCACCCATCACATCCCTGTTGTGCTCCTCCCCCCACCCACTACTTTCTTCCATGGCCCTCTGTCTCTTTCACCAATCAACTTCCCAGCTCTTTGCTTCATCCCTCCCCCTCCAAGTTTCACTTATCACCTGGCGTTTCTCTCTCCCCTCCCCCCACCTTTCAAATCTATTCCTCCAACACACATCAAAGTTGCTGGTGAACGCAGCAGGCCAGGGAGCATCTCTAGGAAGGAGTACAGTCGGCATTTCGGACCGGGACCCTTCGTCAGGACTAGGGTCTCGGCCCGAAACGGCGACTGTACCTCTTCCTAGAGATGCTGCCTGGCCTGCTGCGTTCACCAGCAACTTTGATGTGTGTTGCCTGAACTTCCAGCGTCTGCAGAATTCCTCGTGTTTACGAACAAAATCTATTCCTCAGCTTTTTTTTCTCCAGTCCTGCCGAAGGGTTTCGGCCCAAAACGTCAACTGTACTTTTTTCCACAGATGCTGCCTGGGCTGCTGAGTTCCTCCAGCATTTTGTGTGTACTTGTCTATTCTTGGTTTTGGTGGAGAGCCAAATACTGGTGAAGACCTGGAGGAGAATTCTCCTGTTCCTCTTGGGAATAGTACTGTAAGATCCTTTATCCACATCAGGGATCAGGTGGGGCCTCAACTTAGCATCAGTTGTAGCTCTTAGGGGCAGCAATTCCTCAGCAGAACGGTGGGAGCGTCAGCTTAGAGTTTTGTAATTTGATAAATCGGTTTGTAATTGTCAAATGTACCAAGGTGGAATAAAAAACTTTGTTTTGTATGCCATCTGTACAGATCATTTTGTTACACAATGCATTGAGGGAGTACAAGGAAAAACAATAACAAAATTGATAAAGAAGTGTTACAGTTACAAAGTGCAGTGCGGGCAGCGCAAGTCCATAACAAGGTAGATTGTGAGGTCAAGAGTCCATCTGATCATACTAGGAAACCATTCAATAGTCCTGTAACAGCAGGATAGATGCTGTCCTTGAGCCTGTTGGTATGTGATTTCAGGTTTTCATACCTTTTACTCAATGTGGTAGGGGGGAGGTGAGGAAGAGTCAAAAGAGATTGTCCAAGATGAGAGGGGCCTTTGATTATGTTAGCTCCTTTACTGAGGAAGGGAAAAGGGCACATACAGAAGTGAACACAGGATAAAAAGTAAAAAAAGGACAAAGTAATAGTCATGGGGTACAAAGGGTTAATGATAAAGGTATTCCAGTGACTGTTTCCCACAGTAGCAGGATGAAGGAGTCATGTGCTGATTAAATTGACCCGGTATAAGAAGAGATCCCTCCAGCAGTCAGTGACACATTGAGTGATCACATGCTAAGCTATACAGTCACAGTGACAAAAGATACATCTTTTGCTTTGCCCATTCATGTTGTTCACTCCATCCACTGCAGACGACTCTGTCACAAGCCATCAGATGCACTGAAAATATCAGACAGCATCCGTGTTTCTGAGATTAAAAAAAATCTCTGGTGTTGTTAAGTGTCCAGATAGCTTTGTCACATTGGTCAGGCATTGCACTATCTGGAAATTAACCACAAGTGTTAATCCTTAGCCATGTTACACACATGAATTAATGCCTATCTTAAAATATTGCATACTAAAATGGCATGGGAAAGTTCCCACTGTAGTTGTAAAAAGCCAGCTGTAAAATGTCTACTGCCCTTCCTCTTTGGGTGAAGAAATAGCTCTGTTATTGAGAAGTTCATAAAATAAACTTATGTTGCAACTGTAGGGCACAACCACAGCTGCTGGTGGGCAATGAAGTTTGCCCTATGGTAATGCAGAGAAGTGCTGCTTACACTCAGTTTCCTCCAGCAGCAACGTGGTGAGTGACAAATGGCCAGATAATCCTAGTCTAATCCTTGTCTAGTCATTGATAATTGAAGGGTTAACTTTGGCACGACATTTAGCCCTCAACCCCAGCAATGACCGAGCAGAGATTATCTTTGGGAATTCTCATGACCCTCTTCAATTCCATAGTCATCTTTTACACTCACTTGGGAGAGGAAAAGTGCATTTCTCCCTTTGCAGATGATTCCCTGCCAAGGGAGATGAAACTATTCCTTTGACTCACAGGGAAACTTGTTACCCTTTGAGCCACAGTTAACCAGGTATACACAAAGTCCAATGTAACCTGTATTAGATCGGTACATCCATCAGATTGTTTCGTAAGTAAAACTTGGAACTCCAATATTAGATATTACTGAAACTCTAATTAGATTTTCTGTTTCAGAGGATCTTCCAGGTATTGCAGATTAGGGATCAAATTCATTCAAGTTTATTGTCATGGGCATACATACCCAGGGTATAAATGTCATAAAAATTAGCTTTTTGCAGCAGCAGCAAAACACATTACAGACATGACAAACATAAATTACATAAACAAATTAGCATAAATTATATGTAACTGTCAGAATAAACAAAAATAAACATAATGACATTAGTGCAAGTTAAGGGAAATAAACTGAAGCTTGAGATAGAAATCCTTCTAAGTAAGTATCGATGCTGCTGTGCCTTTTTCATGTTTCAGATGTGTACTGAGCCCAGGATAGACCTCTGTGATGTTGACAGCCAGGAACACGAAGCTGCTCACCCTTCAATGAGGACCACAGCTTGCCCGGCTTCCATTTCAACTTTGTCAACATTGATGGACAACTAGGAGCAGGCTTGTCACTGATTAGATGATTTCCATTCCCTTCCCTTGACCCTTGTTCAGAAAGAAGGTCACACCTTTAGGGTTATAGCTGAAAGAATTTTGGCAAACACACCCCTTGCTCTCCTCCTTCAGAGGCTGATAATAAGTTACCCCAGACCCTTGTCGGATCGCAGATCTGAGGTCAGCAGGGCACTGGCACATAGGAGATCAGACATGGTCAAATTGAATTTTCCTGAATGTTTTAGCTTGGTTTCAAACTTGCAGTGTTTGCAGTTGTTTTGTTTTTAGAGATTGCTGGAGGAGTAGCCAGAGAGCTCTGGAGCTCTGGACCAATGATCGAGAGAAATGAGCGAAGTTCTGCCACTGCACACAACGGCGTAGTGGTTGGTGTATTGTCCTATGGTGCCAGCTGCAGATCGGAGTTTGATTCCTGCTGCTGACTGTGGGAAGTTTGTATGTTCTCCTCGTGATCACGTGGGCTTCCCCTGGTGCTCGGGTTTCTTCTCACATTCCAACGATGTACAGTTAGTATTGGTGAATTGTGGGCATGTTATGATGGCACCAGAAGCATGGCACCACTTGTGGACCGGCCACCACAATCCTCACCATTTCATTATATGTTTTGATATTTGATATTTAATATTTTAAATAAATCCGATATTTAAAACAAGAAAAGAAACTGGTTTCAGTAACAGCAAGCATAAGATGGTTGAGCCCAGAGATTGTTTTGGGACAGAGGCACCTCGAAGTACAAGTGTACAGTTTGTTAAAAGCATTAATGAAAAAGGCACTTGGCATGCCAGTTATCATCAGACAGGGCAGTGAGTATCAGAGTTGGGGCTTTACGTTACAGTTATACAAGACGCTGGGGAAACCATGCTTGAAGTATTGTGTATAGTTTTGGTCACTCCGTTATTTATGGAAGGCAATAAAATGGAAAGACTTATAATAATGCTGCTGGGATTGGAGAGCCCAATTTATAGAAAGAGGCTGGGCAGGCTAGGACCTGGAGTGTAGGAGATTGAGGAGCATAAAGTTATAAGGGGCAGAAATAGGGAAAAGCACATTGCCCATTTCCCAGGGAAGGGGAACTAAAAACAAGAGGGCATAGGTTTAAGTTGGCAGGTGAAAGATTTAGAAGGGACCTGAGGGGCAATTTATAATCACAAAGGGTGGTGTGTATATGGGACAAGCTGCCAGAGGAGATGGTTGAGGCAGGTGCAATAACAACATTCAAAAAACACTTAGATACAGTAAAGGGATAGGAGGGGTTTAGAGGGTTATGGGCCAAATGCAGGCAGATAGGCCTAGCTTGGTGGGTACAAGGCTGTTCATGGATGAGTTGGACTGAAGGGCCAGGTTCCATGTTATATCATTGTGTCTTCCAATAGAAACTGGAGCAGGACTGAGGAACACAGATGAGGCCTTTGGATCTGGGTTTGGGGTTGGTGATATGAAACTTAAATCCCAGATCAAAAGGAAAGCCGCAGTTGCACTTGTTTGTAGCAGAGAGATTTTACTTTTCTGAGGAGAAGTCTGCCACCAGCACCACTGCAGTAAGGGAGAGGTGAGCTGGTCAGTCACTGTTCATCAAGCCTCAGTGTACTGTCAGTGGTTGGACTCTCTGAGAACCACAAGAGCTGCACCAGCTCTCTTGTAGCCCAGAGGGACTGAGAGAGAGTGAAGAGTATCCCCAGCATCAACAGTTATATTAAGATTACAAGTAAAAGTATTTCACCATAGACTAAGGAATTCTGGTCTTTTATTTGTAACTAAAAATCCCTCCTTAGGAATTCTGTAGTGCTAGAAATAATTCAATTACTAGCCCATTGTAAACAACAGTAAGCCAGGGGGAATACCGGTTCTACAATGCCTTCCCTCATTCTACTCTCTGAAAACTTGTAAACTCAATTAGCGCTGCTTGTCTCTCATCCATCACCCTTGTGCCTGCTTGCTGAGTTGGCTCCCTGTTAAACCGTATCATAATTTTCAGCCTTATTTTCAAATGGTTCTGTGATCTCAATCCCCTCTGCCTCGGTAAGCTCGATATCCCTCGGAGACTGCTGCACCCTCACTTCTGGCTTCTTGATCACCCCTGAATTTAATCACTCCACCATTGGTTGTTGTGCCTTCTGCACCAGAATTTCCCTTTTAAATCCATCCTGCTTACTCTTTCCACTCTGTCTCTTACCTCTCTTCTCCTGATCTGCCCTGTCATTCATACACTCACTCTAGCCTTCCCCATCACTCTGTTTCTTTCCCTTCCTCCACCCAGCCCACCTACATTCTCCTTCTATTGGTTCCCCTCATCCCACCATTCCCACCTGCCCTCTGCACTTCCCTCACCTGATTCCATGCTCCACCATTGTCTTCTATAATATTCCAGCTCCTGCAGCCCTTCGTTGTCATCACCTATCACTCCCCAGCTTCTGTTGTTATTTCCATTCTCCCATCTTCCATCTGCCTACCACCATTCCTCAAATGAATCCACCTGTTGCTTGCCAGCTCTTGCTCATCTTCCCTTCATCTCATAAAGATTAAAGATTAGCCTTGTTTGTCACATGTACATCCAAACCCTGAAGCCTACAGTGAAATGCATCATTTGTGCCAGCAACCAACACAGTCTGATCCTGTACAGGGTGCAGCCCACAAGTGCTGCCAAGCTCCTGGTGCCAACATAGCATATCCATGACTTAACTGTATGTCTTTCAAATGTGGGAGGAAACCAAAGCACCCGGAGGAAACCCATGAGAAGAACATGCAAACTCCTTACAGACAGTGACAGGAAATCAAACCACAATTGCTGATCACTGGCACTATACAGTGTATGCTAACTGCTACACTTTTGTACCACACATCTCTTTATACTGGCTATCTCCCTCTATCTTTCAAAAGGATCTCGATCCAAAATGTCAACTGCCCATTTCCCTCCATAGATGCTGCAGAGTTCCAACAGTTTAGACTAGATTAGATTCAACTTTATTGTCATTGTGCCGAGTACAGATACAAAGCCAATGAAATGCAGTTAGCATCTGACCAGAAATGCAAAGAATAGTGTTATTTACAAAATAACTGTGAATAAAAAGTAAGTGCTACAGCACACAAATATAAAAGTACTGAGACAGTACAATATGATACAATACTGCTTAGCGCTGTGATGTGAGGTTCAACAGGGTCACAGCCTCAGGGAAGAAGCTCTTCCTGTGCCTGCTGGTGCGGGAGCAGAAGCTCCTGTAGCGCCTACCGGATGGGAGGAGAGTAAAAAGTCTATGGTTAGGGTGAGATGCATCCTTGATAATGCTTTTCGCCTTGCCCAGGCAGCGTTTATGGTATATGTTCTCAATGGTGGGCAATTGGGTGCCGATAATCCGCTGGGCAGTTTTCACTTCACGCTGGAGTGCTTTGCGGTCCGATACAGGACAACTGCCATACCACACTGAGATGCAGTTGGTGAGTATGCTCTCAATGGTACAGTGGTAAAAGTCCGTCAGTATCCTGGGACAGAGGTGAGCTTTCTTGATGCTCCACAGGAAATAAAGCCGCTATTGCGCCTTTTTGATCAGGGTGGAGGAGTTCAGGGACCAGGTGAGATCCTCGGAAATGTGGCCACCAAGGAATTTGAAGCTTGATATACGCTCCACTACAGCTCCGTTGATGTAGATGGGGACATGAGTGTGGCTCCTAGCATGCCTGAAGTCCACACTGATCTCCTTGGTCTTCTGGGTGTTAAGGGCCAGGTTGTTGTCGGCACACCAGGCAGCCAGGTGCTGGACCTCATCCCTGTAGGCCGACTCGTCATCCCCTCTGATCAGGCCAACCACCGTGGTGTCGCCTTGTTTACTTGTTTCATCTTAAAGCCTACCCAATTTCCCACGTGTTCACTTACCTGCCCGAAAATGTAACCCAGCGGCAAATCCTAATGGATAGTGCACCTGAGAAAAAGATTGGCAACTGCTCTGCCCAAGACCACAAGAAACTGCAGAGAACTGTGAACACAGCCTAGTCTATTGTACAAACCAGACTTCCCTTCTGCACTTCCCACCACCTGGAGAAAGCAACCAACATAATCAAGGACTCCTCTCAAACCAGTCATCCTCTCTTCTCCCCTTTCCTGCTGGGCAGGAGGAAAATAAGATCAAGAGCACATACCACTAGGCTCAGCAACAGCTTCCAACCCAATGTTATAGGACTCTTGAATGGAAATCTTGTACGAAAAAGATAAATTCTTAACTTCACAACCTACCTTGTTTTTGGCCCTTGAGCTTTATTTGTCCACCTGCACTGCACTTTCTCTGTAACTGTAACACTATATTCTGCATTCTATTTCATACTCCCTTGATCATATCTGGAATGATCTGTCAAGATGGAATGCAAACAAAGGCTATTCGCTTTTCATGTGACAATAACAGAACAATTACTGATATTTTCTTACATTATAGATGCTATACAAATGCAAGTTATTGTTGTTGATGTGCAGCAATAATGCATTGGTTCAGTTTAAAATGAAGCAACATCCAACATTAAGGTTATAGTGGATGAAAACAATGCAGGAAATTGTACCCATAACCTTTTCAAGGACCAACAACTAGCATTCTATTTCATTAATATTTTTATATAATATCACACGTCCAAAGGAAAGAATAAAATAATCAATTTCCATCTGTTCTCTTTCCCTAAGCACCCAGTGAACATTCAAGGGCAGATTCTGTCTCACACATGATTGGCAGTGAATCAACTTTAGCACTGAACCAATCGTAGTACAAGCAGCAAGGTCAGCACAGTGGGGTATCATTTCCAAATGAAAGTCATGGCTGATCTCCATTCTCTACCCAACTCTTTCTCTCCTAACCATTTAATTCCTTCTCCTCCTCCAAACAGAGAAAGAGGAAAGATGCATAAGATGAATTAGGAGTTATCGTTTAAATAGATTAAAATCATTTCATGGACCTCATGTAACATGGGGTACTGTACAGGAAACAATTGTTTTTCTCTCATGTTCAACAACAGCTCATTGTGTTTGAAGGTGGAATTAGCCCAGGTGATAGGAAAATCAACACTCATGTGTGTTATGGGATTAATGCAGATAGGTAGGATGAGACATGTTGGGTTGAAGGCTATCTCTCTGAGCGGTCCAACTCTGTGACTCTATGACTGTATGACAAAATCCTGATTGTTAACAAAGAACATACGCCCAATAATTTCACCCTCCACACAAATCTAACACGTGCAGTTAAAATCTTGCATTTATATGCCATAAGACCACAAGACATAGGCATAGGAGGAATATTAGGCCAGTCAGCCTATTAAGTCTGCTTCACCATTCAGTCATGAGTGATTTATGTTCCCTCTCAACCCTGTTCTCCTGTTTTCTCCTTGTAACCTTTGAAGCCCTGACTAATCAAGAACCTATCATCCTCCACTTTAAAAGTACCCAACGACTTGGTTTCCACAGCTAAATGTGGCAATGAATTCCACAGATTCACCACCTTACGGCTAAAGAAATTTCTCCTTATTCCCCCTCTATTCTGAGACTGTGCCCTCTGGTCCTAGACACTCCCACGACTGGAAGTATCCTCTCCATGACCATTCTATCTGAGCCTTTCAATATTCCATAGGTTTCAGTGAGATTCCTCTCACATACCTCCTTTCATATCTGCATCAATAGGTTACTTTTTGTATTCTGGTTGCTGTTGTAATGAGAGAATTCTGGCAGCCAAATGGCGTACAGTAAGGTCCCGCATTGAACAACGTATCAGCGACCAGACAAAACTATCTATTGGCTAGACGGAGGTGAGGGTAGGGGTTAAATATTGCCCAGTACACCAAGGAAACTATACAAAATAGTGTTGTGGGACTTCTTCTGGCCTGCTGAGAGAGCAGATGAAGGCCTGATTTAACATATCATGCGATGACAGAACCTCTGGCAGATAGGTACTCCTCTGGTTCTTCACTGAATTGTCAGTATGGACAATTCACTCCACTCATAGTGTGATAGACTGCAGGAACAGGCTCTTCAGCTCATAATGTCCCTGCCGGCTTTTTTGCCTTTCCATACCAAATCCAATTTGTCAACATTATGCGCATAATCCCTTCCTTGCCTATGTAAATTCCTGTCGAAGTGGCACTTAAACATCATGATTGTATCTGATTCCATCATCTCATCCGTTAACACTTTCCAAATGTCAACCACTCTCAGGATTAAAAGAAAGTGAACCCTCAAATTCCCTTTAAAACTCCTTTCTTTCCCTCAGACTCCCTTCAGAACTCCTTTCTTTCACCTTAAACATATGCATATAATAATGTGTTCTTGATATGGCTATGTGAAAAAGATTTTGAGTACCTACCCTATCTATGCCTCTCATAATCTTCTATGCTTCTACATGCTCGCCCCTCGGTCTCCTTTGTTCCAGGGAAATCAAGTACAGTCTTTCTCCAAAACTGAAGTCCTCCAATCCAGGCAACATCCTGGTGAATGCTTTCTGCACTCTCTTCAGTGCAACCATATCTCTACTATAATGCAATGACTAGAATTGTCCAAAACAGTCAGGTCTCAATTGTGTACCATAGATTAATCCACTTCAGGCAGACATCGGAGAAAACCTAAAAGTTTGAAGATGCTGCGCATGGGGTGCCTGCCCTATTACAAACAGCATTCTAGGGCTGGTGTGCAAATGAATTCTGACCTGCTATGCACTGTCCATTTAACAGGTCTTACTGAGCCTGGAAGAACTTCTAGGCCTACTGTATGTGTCATCAAGTTAGTGTCATCTATTTCAGTCTGGTGGTCCATTGCAAGTTCAAAGATAGTGGGGAATATCATAGAACCATAGAACCATAAAACCATAGAAACTACGGCACAGAAACAGGCCCTTTGGCCCTCATTGGCTGTGCTGAACCATTTTCTGCCTAGTCCCACTGACCTGCACACGGACCATATCCCTCCATACACCTCCCATCCATGTATCTGTCCAATTTATTCTTAAATGTTAAAAAAGAACCCGCATTTACCACCTTGTCTGGCAGCTCATTCCATACACCCACCACTCTCTGTGTGAAGAAGCCCCCACTAATGTTCCCTTTAAACTTTTCCCCCCTCATCCTTAACCCATGTCCTCTGGCTTTTTTCTCCCCTTGCCTCAGTGGAAAAAGCCTGCTTGCATTCACTTTATCAATACCCATCATAATTTTATATACCTCTATCAAATCTCCCCTCATTCTTCTACGCTCCAGGGAATAAAGTCCTAACCTATTCAACCTTTCTCTGTAACTGAGTTTCTCAAGTCCCGGCAACATCCTTGTAAACCTTCTCTGCACTCTTTCAACCTTATTTATATCCTTCCTGTAATTTGGTGACCAAAACTGAACACAATACTCCAGATTCGGCCTCACCAATGCCTTATACAACCTCATCATAACATTCCAGCTCTTATACTCAATACTTTGATTAATAAAGGCCAATGTACCAAAAGCTCTCTTTACGACCCTATCTACCTGTGATGACACTTTTAGGGAATTTTGTATCTGTATTCCCAGATCCCTCTGTTCCACTGCACTCCTCAGTGCCTTACCATTAACCCTGTATGTTCTACGTTGGTTTGTCCTTCCAACATGCAATACCTCACACTTGTCAGTATTAAACTCCATCTGCCATTTTTCAACCCATTTTTCCAGCTGGTCCAAGTCCCTCTGCAGGCTCTGAAAACCTTCCTCACTGTCTACTACACCTCCAATCTTTGTATCATCAGCAAACTTTCTGATCCAATTTACCACATTATCATCCAGAGCATTGATATAGATGACAAATAACAATGGACCCAGCACTGATCCCTGTGGCACACCACTAGTCACAGGCCTCCACTCGGAGAAGCAATTCTCTACCACCACTCTCTGGCTTCTTCCATCGAGCCAATGTCTAATCCAATTTACCACCTCTCCATGTATACCTAGCGACTGAATTTTCCTAACTAACCTCCCATGCGGGACCTTGTCAAAGGCCTTACCTGAAGTCCATGTAGACAATATCCACTGCCTTCCCTTCATCCACTTTCCTGGTAACCTCCTCGAAAAACTCCAACAGATTGGTCAAACATGACCTACCACGCACAAAGCCATGTTGACTCTCCCTAATAAGCCCCTGTCTATCCAAATGCTTGTAGATTCTGTCTCTTAGTACTCCCTCCAATAACTTACCTACTACTGACGTTAAACTCACCGGCCTATAATTTCCCGGATTACTTTTCGATCCTTTTTTAAACAACGGAACAACATGAGCCACTCTCCAATCCTCCGGCACTTCACCCGTGAACAGCGACATTTTAAATATTTCTGCCAGGGCCCCTGCAATTTCAACACTAGTCTCCTTCAAGGTCCGATTGAACACTCTGTCAGGTCCCGGGGATTTATCCACTTTAATTTTCCTCAAGACAGCAAGCACCTCTTCATTTTCAATCTGTACCGTTTCCATGGTCTCACTACTTGATTCCCTCAATTCCATAGATTTCATGCCATCTTCCTTAGTAAATACAGACGCAAAAAACCTATTTAAGATCTCCCCCATTTCCTTTGGTTCCACACAAAGCCGACCACTCTGATCTTCAAGAGGACCAATTTTATCCCTTACAATCCTTTTGCTCTTAATATACTTGTAAAAGCTCTTTGGATTATCCTTCACTTTGACTGCCAAGGCAACCTCATGTCTTCTTTTAGCCCTCCTGATTTCTTTCTTAAGTATTTTCTTGCACTTCTTATACTCCTCAAGCACCTGATTTACCCCCTGTTTCCTATACATTTCATACAACTCCCTCTTCTTCTTTATCAGAGTTGCAATATCCCTTGAGAACCAAGGTTCCTTATTCCTATTCAATTTGCCTTTAATCCTGACAGGAACATACAAACTCTGCACTCTCAAAATTTCCCCTTTCAAGGCTTCCCACCTACCAATCACATCTTTGCCAGAGAACAACCTGACACAGTCCACGCTTTTTAGATCCTTTTTCATTTCTTCAAATTTGGCCTTCTTCCAGTTCAGAACCTCAACCCTAGGACCAGATCTATCCTTGTCCATGATCAAATTGAAACTAATGGCATTATGATCACTGGAACCAAAGTGCTCCCCTACACAGACTTCCATCACTTGCCCTAATTCGTTTCCTAACAGGAGATCCAATATTGCACCCTTTCTAGTTGGTCCCTCTATATACTGATTTAGAAAACTTTCCTGAACACATTTTACAAACTCTAAACCATCTAGACCCCTAACAGTATGGGAGTCCCAATCAATGTATGGAAAATTAAATTCCCCTACCACCACAACTTTATGTTTCCTGCAGTTGTCTGCTATCTCTCTGCAGATTTGCTCTTCTAAGTCTCGTTGACTATTGGGTGGTCTGTAATACAATCCCACTAATGTGGCCATACCTTTCCTGTTTCTCAGCTCCACCCATAAGGACTCAGTAGACAAGCCCTCTAATCTGTCCTGCCTGAGCACTGCTGTAATATTTTCCCTCACAAGCAATGCTACTCCTCCACCTTTCATTCCTCTGCCTCGATCACATCTGAAACATCGGAACCCTGGAATATTAAGCTGCCAGTCCTGCCCCTCCTGTAGCCAAGTTTCACTAATTGCTACAACATCATAATTCCACGTGTCAATCCACTCCCTCAAGTCACCCGCCTTCCCCGCAATACTCCTAGCATTGAAATATATACACCTCAGAAGATTTTTACCACCATTCACAACCTTTCTATCAGTGGAATACATGGAATGAACATAAACAAGAGAAAATCTGTGGATGCTGAGAATTGAAGCAACACACACAAAATGCAGGAGGAAATCAGCAGGTCAGGCAGCATCTATGATAAAGAGTACAGGTGACGTTTCGGGCAGGACCCCAACATTTTGTGTGTGTGTTGCTTGGAACAGTTCATGGAATATTTCATTTCGTATATCGTATAAACAACTTGGTTAAAGACATAAAGAGTTGTGATCTATGCTTTAGAGACTTTTGTTGCTTATTAAGATTGTTACAAAGTGTCTGGAGAAGGGCATAAGCTTAGGGAGGGAATTCAGGATCTCGGGGACCATGCACTGTGTTCATTACTGGTGGAACATTGGACGGCAGGAACGTACAGACAGACAGAAAGGTAGGAGCACTGGGGTCACAGAGGTGTTGTAAGGTCATAAGACCACAAGAGAGAAAAGCAGGATCAGGACATTCGGCCCATCAAATCTGCTCCACCAGTTAATCATGTCTGATTTATTTTCTCCACCCATTCTTCCTCCTTCTCCATGTAACCCTTTACACCACTGAGCAGGCAAAGACCTATCAATATCTGTCTTAAATATACCCAGTGACTTGGCCTCCACAGTCCTCAGTGGAAATAAAATTCCACACATTCACCACCCTCTGGCTAAAGAAATTCCTCCCGATCTCAGTTCTAAAGAGTTAGATCAGATAATCTAATCTAATAATCTAATCTAATCTTTCTTTTGAGATTGTGCCCTTGGATCCTAGACTCTCCTACTAATAGAGACATCCTCTTCAGTTCCACTCTATTCAGGCCTTTCAGTATTCCATAAATTTCAGTGAAATCCCCCATCATCCTTCTGGACTCCATCGAGTGTAGCCCCAGAGACGTCAAACACTCCTCACACATTAAGCCTGCCATTTATGGGACGTTGGGCGTGAACCTCTTCTGGATCGTCTCCATGGCCAGCACGTCTTTCCTTAGATATGGGACCCAAAATTGTTCACCATATTTCAAATGCAGCCTGACCAATACCTTACAAAGCCTCAGCAGTACATCATTGCTTTTCTATTCTCACCCTGCCAAAATGAATGCTAATATTTCATTTGATTTCCTTACTACCAGCTGAACCTGCAAGTTAGCCTTAAGGAAGACCTGAACTAGGACTCCTAAGCTCTTTTTCACACTCAGTGTATGGATTTTCTCCCAATTTAGATAGTAGTCTACACTTCTACTTTTCTTACAAAAGTACATGACTCCAAACTTCCCTACACTGTATTCCATCTGGGAGGAAGCTACGTAGCATCCACAGCAGAACCACTGGACTCAAAACTGTTACTTTCCCCAAGCAGTAAGGCTGATCAACACTTCCACCCATTTACTCCACCACTACTTTATTATTTCCCATTAATCACCTTATATAAATCCTAACATCACTTTATGGACATACAATCAATCTATGTATATATATCTTATGTATTTATATTTATTGTGTGTGTGTTTTATTATCATTATTTGTTCTTTATCTTATTGGGTTTTTTTTTGTGCTGTATCGGATCCAGAGCAACAATCATTTTGTTCTTCTTACACATTTGTACAGGAAATGACATTAAACAATCTTGAATTCCTTGAATTTCTTGAATTGTTGAATCTACTATTTCTTTGCCCACTCTCCTTACCTGAACAAACCCCTCAGCACCTCCTCCACTGAGCTCAAATTTAACAAAGAAAGGGGCTTTAAAAATCTGTAAAAGGATGGCAACAATGGATGGGTTTTGCGAGTGGGGAATGAAAGCAAATTGAGGAAGGGTTGCTGCTATTTGTTCCCTTCCCTTCCCCCTTCTCCCGATGTTTGACTCTCAAGAATCGCTGGTCCTCACACTCAGTGGCTGTCACGTCTCCCCAGCATACACTAGGTAATTAAACTGATTTATTGACTGACAGCAACAAATCCCAACCAGCTTTTTTATGACATTCATACTTCCCAAGGCTAAATTTACTCTATTAACAGTCTCTCTCTTTCTCTTTCAATATGTTGGCAATGGCTGATGATTTTTTCCCCAAGCAAGGGGGGGCATTTGGCAAAAGATTTGTTGGGAAGGGGTGAGGCACACCTTGAAAACAAAGAGAGAACAGATAAAATGCAATCCAGTAATAAACTATTGCCCCAATATTCACATAAACACAATATATACTTGGAAGGGCTTTGAAGGAAAAACAAGATCCACTTTGAGCTAATATTACACATACTTCCAATTTTACCTTAGGGAAAGTGGATTTATTAAAAGTCATGACTGAAACGGCATGACAGGTGCCAATATTCTCCACCCCGACAGATGTCTAAGCTTTTGAATGCCATTTCCTTGTCACAAATCCCTAGATGGAGTTGCTCCATCAACCATTTGTCTCCCTCTCTCTCTCTCTCCCTCTCTCTCAGCTAGATCACACATGCCCATCTTTTTTGCCTCCAAGCTGCAATGCACGTTTGATGTTCAAGGATTCTCACAGTGATGCTTGTCAAAAAATGTCCATTATTTATACCGAGAGGGGAGCTTTTAAAAGCAGTCATGTGTTCTGAACAACATCAACAGGTCCAACTGAAATCCTTCATCTGCCGTGCACAGACCCCACCCCCACAAGTAAAAAAGAAGAAGGGATTTTTAAATTCCTGATTGGGACAGGAAAACCAGAAATAAATAATCCCTCTATATACAAACACACGCACATACAGATACACACAGATATATATGCACGTACACACATAAGCAAACAATGAGATATTTCTCAGTTTATTTGTGACCATGTTTGAATCCAAAAACAACAGCCCCTGTCTTCTGTAAGAATTATATGGAGCTGGGTCTTCATAATTGTAGATATAGAGTGGCAACTGCTCAACGCAAGGTGGTCTGTATAACCAGATTATATACAAGGTAGAGAGAGAGAAACAGACAGACAGACAGACTGAGACAGGAGGGAATGAGGGAGAGAGAAAGGATGCCACTCTCTGCCAAAGAGCTTCCTGGCTCCTGCAACACAGGCCCACCTGAGAAGGATGGGCCAGGCTTCTTGCGTAGTGTGTGGCATTTTTTTTTCCCATACAATTCCATTCAAGTCTACAATAGTGCAGACAGAATGTTGTAGAGCAGCTGCAAGGAGTGAAAAAAAAGAGCTTCATAAAGAGGAGCTGACGAAAAGTGACAGTTCTATATCTCTCTCACTGGTACTGACAGCTGACAGATGGATAACGCACACACACACACACACACACACACACACACACATACTAGGATGAGAGCTCTCTGCTCATGGGGGCTAGATTTGATGGAATATAGCTTGAAATAAACCCTTGTCAATTTTTTCCGATGGCAATTTGACTATATAGCCTAATTCCCTTTCTTGTATTCACTAAGAGCTGCTCTCTCTCCCTCTCTCTTTCTCTCCCTCTCTCTCTTTCTCCCTCTCCCTATCCATCCTCTCTCTCCATTTCTATTTCTCTGTCTCAGTAATAGGACACAGCCAACCACAGATTTTCAACAGATCAGTACACTGATCATTTTTTTTATTTGTACTGCTCCCATTGGGGGCAAAATTGGATGCAAAATTTAAAAAGAAAATGTACAATTGTCATTTTTTTATTAAAAAAGCAGAAATTAAAAGCTGCTTGCCAGATGGATCTAGACTGACAGTCAGTTCATCTCCAAAATACACACTGCAGAAAAAAGCTGTCAGTGTTCCCTGCTTCAACTTACTGGAGATAATCATGGATTAATTGTGAAGGTATAAAAAAGGACACTTTTTTTAATCAAAGCTCTTGCCTCTGGCGAGTCTCACAGACGCTGCCGATTTGGATTTTTGTTATTTCAGACTTACATCCACTGGTATCAGAAATTGTCCCTATCATGTCTTGTGGGAGGGCCTCGGGAGATAAGACGATTGTTACAATGCACTCAAAGCACACTGGACACTGATGTGTTGACTGCGGGGTGAGTGGGTGGGAGTCCGAGGCTGGGAGAGTACAGCAATCATCTTTGTCCTTAATGGGCAAATTCAGCTGATACTCTGTGTGAGGATGAGATACCTGCAGATCACCACCAGTCACAGGATTAGGCAGAAATGGATCTTTCTGGTTGCTTTATTTGGACAGTAATTACTCATTAAACTGGCTGTAAAAAATATTAACTCTAATAACTCACCATGTAGATATCCTCCTAATGATGAACTAATTCATACTGCCAATCAATCATTCCCACCCACGTAATAAACAATTCTAAGCAGGGATCTTACCTGCTTCAGTTTGTAAATTGCTTTAATAGATTTAAGAATTGTACATTATTTTTGAAAACATCTTTCATTTAATCCACCTTTCTTCTCCTCGCATTATTTTTCTTTCTACTTCATCCACCATCCTTAACATTCTCTCCCTCTGCCACCAACACATGATAATTGCACAGTGTACCGTCTACAAAATGCACTGCAATTACTCCTCAAGGCTACCATCGCCGCCCAAATGTGTGACTTCCAATGTAAGGATGAGTTCTGCAGGTAAATGGGAGCACCAACACCTGCAGGTTCCCTCCAAGTCATGCTCCATCATGATTCGGAAATGCTTCAGCAGTCCTTCTTTGCCACTGGGTCTCCCAATGAGAGTATAGTGCTAATAACGGTTCATAAAGCTAGCTCACCATCGTCTTCTCAAGTGCATTAATAAATGAGCAATAAATGCAGACCTGCAGCAGCAACGTTCTATAAATGAATAAAAGAAAAATGCATTCAATTCACCCATTCTAAATTCACCTGCATTTTTTCCTCCTTTTGGACTTCTAACCTTGCTGTTCACCCAGTTTACAGATGTCACCTTGCCCTCGCTTCTCTCTCGCCATTTAAGACTTGCAGCAACTTCAGAATCAAGTTGGCTTATTTATCACATCGAAACATGCAGTGAAATGCGTCATTTGCATTAACAACCAACACAAATCAAGGATGTGCTGGGGGCAGCTCGCAAGTGTTGTCTCACATTTTAGCGCCAACATTGCATGTTTACAATGCTCAGCAGAACAACAACAGAGCACATGCAAAACAACAGTAAATAAGCCCCCTTTCTTCCCTGTCACCCATCTACCCACATGGACAGTCCTCCAACACCAGGACAGGCCTCAAGGCCTTCAGTCTCTAGTCTCCAGGCTTAAGCCATCGGGCTTCAATCTCTAGATTCCCAATCAACCTTTCGGCTTCATTGACCATAAGAACACAAAGTATGACAAAACTGACCCACTTGCCCTTCATTTCTGTTCCATCATGCACTGAGGTCATGATGTTACTCTCCTGCTCCAGCTACACATATCTTGATTTCCATGATACTTAAAAATATATTGGCATTGCTATTGGCACTTCATCTCATGTCCTCTTTATTTATTGCTATTTATTTATATTTGCATTTGCACAATTTGTTGTCTTTTTCAACCTGGCGGAACGCCCAAATTGGGTGGTCTTTCATTGATTCTGTTATAGTTACTATTCTATAGAATTGTTGAGTATGCCCACTAAAAAAATGAATCTCAGGGTTGTATATGGTGACATTTAGGTACTTTGATAATAAAATTTACTTTGAACTTGGAATTTTGAACATACTCAGCAACTGAGTCTCCACTGCCCTCTTGAAAAGATAATTCCATAGATTCAAAACTCTCTTGGTATAGAAACCTTCTCTCAAGTTCATCCTGAATAGCTGAACCCTTATTTTGAGACTGTGATCCCTAGTTCTATGCACCATAGCCAGAGGAAACTTTGATTCTGCATCTAGTCAGGGAAGCCTCTAAGAATTTTGAACATTTCAATGAGATCAACACTCTTTCTTCTGGTTCAAGAGAGTATGGGCCCAGTCTGCTTAATCCCTCCTCACATGATAAAAGATCTGAAACCAAAGCTCACACAGACAGATCTAACAAGGGAACATCTGCTCCATCAAATATGGCCCAGTACAGCTCGCTCAGAATTTGTCACAAAAATAGTAATGCTGGAGGGTGTGAACTAGCCTGAAAACCCATACTCAATGATTCAGAAACAGCTTCTTCCCCTCCACCACAAGATTTCTGAACGGACCATTAACCCATGAACACTAACTCATTATTATTGTTTTTTGAACTTTCTTATTTAATAGTAATTTTATGTCTTTGCACATACTGCTGTTACAAAGGAAATTTCACCTTAAATAAGACAGTGGTCATAAACATGATTTTGATTTGGAATCCGATTCCTCTGACAGCTCATTCCATATATATACTGCCTTCTGTGTAAAAAAAATGTCCCTCAAGTTCTGATTAAATCTTTCCACACTCACCTTAAACCCATACCCCCTTGTTCTTGAAACCCCAACCCCAGGGAAAGGATTAAGTGCATTCACCCAATGTATGAAAATCGAGAAGCTAGTAGTTGTTAACTACTCCACAATTCAGCTAACTTGCTAGCTTAGAGGTGCATACTAATACTTTTCAGAAATAAGACCTCTTTTTGTAAATCGGTGAGCCTCAGAGCAGAGAGACTAACGCTAAGTTCTTGTAGGATGTTTCTCAAACCTGTGCATAACTTATATTCAAATGAAAGTGTTTGTAATGTGACTCTGTATCAACGTTCCCTCTAATTTATTTACAGCTGTGAGGACCAACCATCGCTCTCAGCAGGAAATTTTTACATGGCCTGAAAATTGCACGACACTTTAATGAAACATCATATAAAAGAAAATTCTGGCTGCACGGCAGCAAAGGCTATGTGTGTGGGAGCATTTCAGTTACTGTGCGGCGGCGCACCCACACACTTTAGAGGGGACAGTGCTCTGTATTGTGCACTTTATCAGTAAAAGAATGATGAAAGTAAATGTCTCACATTTGCACATTGCTCCAACTCTGCCGATATAATGGATGTTGGTGCTTTATACTCCCCATTCACCTGGGTGAGTGCAGTTCCAACAACACTGAAGAACTGCAACATCATCTGGACAAAGTAGGCTGCCTGATTAGTACTCCATCCACCACCCCCCCCCCCGTAAATATTCATCACTAGTGCACCGCGGACCATCACTGTTGTCGCCTCCCTACTCCTTGACCACCAAGAAGTACAAGTTCAGGAAAATAACAATCCCTGCAGTTTTGTCTCCATGTAACACATTATCCTGACTTCCTTCATCATTGCTGCGTCTAGATCTCAGAACCCCTTTGTCCAACATCTCCGTGGGCTACATTCTCCACACAGAGTTCAGTGACTTAAAATGGTGGCTGAACACCATCTCTCAAGGGCAATTAGACTTAGGTCATAAATGCTGACAAGAAAGTAAGTAAAAAATATCTAAGTAGACCGCCTTGCCTCATCTGCATTTTAAAATCTGGTGCTCTTGCTGAGGAAGTCTCTATCTGGTTGTATGGGAGCTCAGGTGGTGCAGTAATTATGTTATTGGCTTGATAATCCAGAGAACTGAGTTCAAATCATGCTTTTGGAACTATGATGTGTGAATTCAGATGCTATGTACAGTATATGATTTTTTTAAAAAAGAGAAGTTACTATTAGTGAGGAAGTCAATTCTGGAAAATACACAAATATCACTCAGTTTGGTAACTATACACATCTCCACAGTATTGCAGTGAATACTGCCAAAAGCAGGTAAGACTGATAAAAATGAATAATTAATAAAAGAGGAGAGAGAGAAGAAGCTAGTTCTACCATAAAGAATACACAGTGAATTCCAGTTAATTTGGACACATAGGGTCCAGTTAATTTTGGCCCATTTTGTCAAAGTTTCAAGGAAATAGTTAAAAAGATATTTAAAAAAAGACAAACTACAATTTAACCAAGTAGCAAATTATGTATTTAATGAAATACAGAACAAATTAGAACACTACCAATACTACTTGCTGGTGGTTATCCGTCGTATCCAAAGATGACAGGAATCCTATGTGGGAGAGATTTTAAAGTGGAAAAGCAATAGCACTAGGGCAGTTCCGCTCTCTCGACCACAGAAGTCTGGGTCCAGTGGGATGAGTAGCCTTCACAGCTGGGGTCTTGCCTGGTTGCAGTGGATGACCACAACATCTTCTATGCCTGGTCATGCTCTTGGCTTTCCACGTACCTCTGTTGGATCTTACTGTAGACTCATCTGCCCAGAGTGCCAGAGCTGACCACGTGCTAAGACAGGCATGTCCCTGTCTCACTGGGGTATGAGACCCACTGGTTACCCTCATCTGCTTTAGCCTGCCGGTCAAAGTGGTATACTGGTGTGTAGCCCCTGTCGCATGCAAACAGCTACAGGTGAGAGCTACTGGGGACCAAAGGTAACATTCAAGATGATCAAAGTCAAAGTATGTATGCAGTATACAACCCTGAGATTCGCCTTTCCGCAGACAGTCACGAAACAAAGAAGCAACGTGGAATCCATTCAAAGAAAACATCAAACACCCAGTATACAAAAAAAAAGAACAAATTACGCAAATGGCAAAAAATAAGTAAAAAACACTCAGAATATTAAACATCAAACTGCAAAGACCCCCAAACAGTCTAGGAATGTCCAGTTCAGTTCAGTTCAGTTCAGCTTAACACTGTTGTTCGTTGACTGCAGCCTGCAGAACTAGGCCTCGTAAAAGTGCCCCAATCAAAATCATGTAAAATTGCAATGAAAATAACCAGAAACACATATAGC